>NC_039247.1:15860789-16460789 GCF_003368295.1 Carassius auratus | reverse complement strand
ATGGCTGCATTCTCCTCTTTAAGTGGTTTGTGTTTAATTGACCTGCCTTATGCTTAGCAGGAGGTAGAGAGTGAAATCACTCATTATGGAGGAAATGCCAAATGTGGTATACTGTTTTTTTTATGAATACCATACATTTAATTTTTCTGGCTCTTGGTTCATGTCCTTTGCTTGTGAGGCTCAGTGTCATGTTGTAAATGCTTATAGTAATTGCTGGGAGAGACAAACACTCGTGTGATTTTGAAGAACAGTTGAATGAGGTCCAAGTGGACATATTTCTCAGCTGAAGGATGAGCAATCACCGCTTGTGAGTCAGCAGATGACAAATTACAGCATAAGTGATAGAGAGGAACCCAAGTGGCAGAAGTGAAGAAGATAGAGATGGTGAGAACTTATGGGCTGTGTGCTCATTTGAACCTGAATGCGGTGATTTGTAAGTTCATTTTAAGGAATCGTTCACTCATTCCTTAAAATTTGAGAGTTTGTAAAAAAATAAAATTCATCATTCAGATTTATATATATATATATATATATATATATATATATATATATATATATATATATATATATATATATATATATATATATACTTAAAACTGTTGCTTCCAGTTAAAAGTCTTTTATCCATATTATTTTCTCCAGTGAATTTAATTTTTTTCTAGTGGATTTCTCCATAGTAAGAGTAAATTTATGCTTATCTTCTTACAGGGAAGTTCGAACATGCAGAAAGTTTGTTTCCTCAGAACTAATCTAATCTTTTCATGTTTATCAAAAATCCTTTGAGATAGTTGAACCTTTAAAAAAAAACACATCTAAATGACTGCAAAGATGTATCCATGTGAAAACCAAATGACAATGACTCTCTTAACTTTGTTCTAAAAGTTTCTCTACCTGTTTGGGTTGTATAAAATATTTCATTTGGCTTGCAAGACAGCCAGATTGAGTTGGCCTCTCAAAGCGTGCACATCCAGCCTGCGTGTGTTTGTGGTCTGCATGCACATTTACACAGCTGTTTTCCACTGCACGTCAGTTGAAGAAAAATGCATGTACGCAGGTCTCTTTCCCCACCTATTGAGAGTGAGAATTAAACACCCAGCTGTTAAACCAGGCCACACACACACACACTCTTTTTCAGTTCTCAAGATCTGTAGTTACACTAGAGCCATAAAGCCTCTCTGTCGTCTCTCTCCTGTGCCTGCCCTTTATATCGCTTCAAACAGACTAGATCTCTCTTTTCCTGCACCCTAAAGCAAGTAGTGGTGACCTGACTCATAAAATCCCTTTGTGTGAGGGTAAACTGCAGGTCTGAAGGGATCAGCTAAAGAGACTCAGATAAGCCTGTTAGACGAGATCGAGGAGCCTGATGTCATTGAGGCCAATTGGGCCATATGCTTTTACTGGACAGGGTTAGGTTGACTTACAGGGCGTCAGTGATTGATATGTCCACCAGTTTCCTGTTTTGTTTACGAATGGACTGTGCTTGTTGTCTAGTTGAAAGTAGATAAAGCATTTCAAGAGATTTGTACTTGGGTTTATGCAACTGTTAACTGCATGTGTGGTAATGTTTGTGCTAGGGGGTGTGCAATAAATATTGTCCGATAATTAATGCGCATCTCGTCAGTAAAGCCGGTTCTCTAATCACAGGTAAATTCCCTCAGGTGCGTGATTTCACATAGAGCAGCTGTTACTACACAGAGCCGTTGTTAACTGACAAGCTGCGCAAATCCAAGCTGATAATAAACGTGGATTTTGACATTAATTATCGGACGATATTTATCGTGCACCCCTAGTTTGTGCATTTTGCACAAGCTAGCAGTAAGGTTTTTTTTTGTTTGTTTTTTTGTTTTTTGTATTATTCTTTTAGTAAATTTAAGTCTAAAGCATTTTTATTAATCAGCCCAGAGGACAAGAGGTCATCAATCTCAAAAAGGGAACCACTTTTGTATTCTACTTTCCAAAAGACTAATCAATATGTGGAAAAGTGGCATAACTGCACTCAGTTCAGCACTAAAATTACTGCAGTCAATGCCAGAAACAGGACTTGCAGGAAATGAAGTGATTGATGAAGTTATGCTGGAACTGATAGCTTTGAACCATCCATATGCAAACCTCATTAAATGTTTTTAATGGTTACGGTGTCATGAAAAGAATTCCTCATTTTCAGTTGTAAAAAATACAAAAGTTCATCAGCAGCACATATACAGTCAGATCACAGGTTTGCTGAAGATAAACACATTTCATCAGAGAAGTGGGTAACAAGTTCTAAAGTGTATAATAACCAATTATTTAGGCACCATTGAAGCAGTATTTGCTCAACCAGGAAGATCAGATAGCATCTGTTATCTGTTAAGGGCATCAGAAAGTCATGGGGTGTGACACTACTCAAACTGTTTTTGTCATTTTTTTGGATTGTAAACATCGTCATGTGGCTTTAAGAATGCTGCAGGGATGAACAATGTTTTTAAGCATTGAAACCTGATCTGCGAAACAGATTATTGCAATGTAATGCGAAGCATATCTCATGTCACAATGCATGGTACTTTTTTTATATTATCATCACTCAAAATGGTTTTGTTTGAATTAATGCAATTAAAGTTTAAAGATTTTTCTCACTCAGTGGTGTTTTATTCTGTATCATAAAAATAAATACTAGAATAATTAAGGTACATAATCAAAAGCTTAATTTCAGTAGACCAGTATTCACATTGTCACACAGTGACAGTCCCAGTATAATGTGTTTAAAACATCAAACTGAAATTCCACCAATCAAATATCATAATTTACATGGAGACTACAGACTGTAACTACAGATTTCCATTACTTGTTCTCTAGAATAAAACAGGAAATTCTTAAATGTCAGCTGCCGAAATATTCAGGTCTGTTGTGTACATTGAGACAAGAGACTGCCTCCCTTAAAGCAGAATTACTATGGTGCCTGTAAAAGGGAAGTGTGTGCATGCGTGTGCTCAAGTGATATGGCCAGTATAATGACACCTATTCTATAGCAGGGATTAGATCTGTATTTTGGTGTGTGTGTGTCTCATGTTGTAGAACAGGAACGTGTTTATCCCTCGTGTCTGTGCATCTGTCTGTAAGTTGAGCGGTAGGGCAGCAGTCATCTGCTCTTATCTGTTTACAGCTCTAGATAAGACCTCTGGAACGGGATATCTGACCCTCCCTTCTGTCTCTGCCCTGCTGCATAATGAGGGTTTGCTTGGCAAATTGCATATCTGTCCAGTGTAATCTGAAAAGATGCCGTTAGCATGGCAGTACTCTCATCTCCTGCCCGGGTGCCAGGGAGGCCTGCTGTGTGTTGGCACCTCTGAGGTCATGCAACACTGAGCTGTAGTCGTGAAGAGAGGAAAGTGTGATCTGCCTCCAACTGGAGGAGGCAGAATCATGTGATGAGATGAGAAGTCAAATTATTTTGAATTCAGAAGTGCCTCAAATGTGAGTTTTGAAGTTCTAGTGTTTGTTCTGTTGAGGCATTTGAATGTTTTGTTGACTGTCATTTTGACATGCTTGTTCATCTTCATCCTTCCTTTGCCAATCATGCTGATTTGCATGCACACGGATAGCCAGACTTCTTTAATGAGAGACAGACAGTTTGACACATCTGGCATATTTTTGCAATTTTTTTGAACGGGAGCTATAATTTATGTTTTTTTGGGTTTGTCAGCTTCCCCTTTTAATGGATTTCACTCTCTGCAGAAACCACATGGACCTTTGTCTGTGTGTGTGTTTCATCTGTGTTCTTTTGTGTGTGTTATTGAGAGAGGAATGATCAATTGTAAAGTCGTAATACACGACTGAGATGACAGGATGATGGGATAGTTGATTCCTCCTGGAACAGAGAACAATACGGTGAAACATCAAAAGGTTAATGTCAGGTTACGTGGAGCAGGTTAAGTCAGCTGACAGTCAAGAGAGATACAAAGGCGGGGAGCGTGTGTTGTGGATATTTGGCACGTCTGTTAAATTTGATCATGCCAGCCTCTGCTCTACCGCTCATAAAAGTGCTTTGATTAATGTTCTTTGCCACAGGCGAGCACTTACTCTCAGCTCTTGCCATTGGTTGCCTTTTTATCTGGGGCGGTCCCCATTGGCTGTTAAAGTTCTACAGACCCTCAAGTCAAACTCAAGGCTGTCACACCAGTCAGGCCAACATCTTTTCACAGAAATTATTTAAAGAGATTCAGAAATGTGAACTGGAATCTAAGGGTTGCTATTATTTTCGATCTCTTGGCTTTTTTCAATTTATCTCTTTGTTTTGTGTCCTTTTATTCTTTGTGAAAAAATTGGAAAATGTTGACTTGTTTCTCTGTTATCTTGTGTTGGCTATTGGAGTTGCGTAGTATAATGGTATTAACGATCATCATTTTGCAAGTTTCGGTAACTTACCTATATGGCAATGTGCGCTACAGTTCAAGTTTATGTGTAAATCATAAAAGCTAATGTGTGAGATGCATTAATATCTTTATCAATGCATTTACCAGATTTTTAAGTAGTACTCAGATCCAGATGGAATGTTTATCCGGTCATTTTTACTTTTTGTGTGGTGAAGCGGAGTACGAACTGAGCAAAATATCATAGTATGGTGTTAGCTGTTTTATATCACTGTAATGTATTCTATATTAGTACAAAATACATAGTTATGGTATTTTGTTTTGCATTTATTCATTTCGCAGGGGCTTTAATTCAAAGCCATTCATCATTTTACATTCAAAATTTTTATTTAATTTGATGTATGGAAACCAGAAGATAAGATTATTTATTAAAGAATGATAAGTTTTGCGTCAGTACCAAAACATCTTCAAATTATGTTACATATTATGTAAAAACAAAGGGTAAAGTGTGGGGAAATTTGCAGAGATGTGCATTTCTCATGTTTTGATATCTACAAATTAGTTTATTTTCATTACTTTAAAGAGTAACTGAATGTATTTTTGATGTCGAAACTAAGGTACGAGATACCAACATTTTGGTATTGATCCAGCCATATTTTACACTCATATGTTTAGGGTTAGAATCATTCAAACATTTCTGGTTATGCCTAATGGTTCTGGTTCCTTTAAAATCATTAAACAACTATTTAAAAAATAGTGTTAAGGAAAAATGCACAATACTCAACTACTCAATGCTCAGTATTATGTTGTCAAAAGACCCGGTACATTGGTACCAAGTTAGTACTAAAAAAATGAAAATGTCACGGTACCATGTTTCTTTAAGTACCGGTGGTACCGAGAACCCGGTCAACCTGGTTCTTGACGCATACAGCGCTATGATTTCTGTGAAGCAGAAAACGCGAACGGAATCTCAAAATTCAGGCATGAAAATGAAACTTACATTTTACAGTCACTTTGGTGCATTTCTCAAATCAGAAATGAATTTCTCAAAACTACTTGTACAACCTCCACATCATCTAGTTATTTATACACATCATAAATACACATCATAAAACCAGTTTATCATTCTTTTGAACAAGTTGCGATTGCTTTTGTACATTCGTGCAATTGATTATGCACGTTTAATTGTGGTTTCCTACTTTATCAGTAGCTAATGTCATGTCGCTCAAAATGTATTACAAAGTTTTCTGTTCAATAGTCTTACCCCTCAAAACATCTAGTCTTTAGTTCATCGTGTAAGTCATTAAATGCAAAATGGTTAATCTAGTTGTCATAATCTGCCACATTTTTTTTTACACATTATTATTATTATTAGACTTATTGTAAATTGGGCATGCATTGTGCAATTTAATCTTGAGTATTGAAAAGAATGTAGATCAAACTATTTCTCTGAAATAGCTCAAAGGTTCATCTCATGAATCTTCATTTGGAAAGCTTATAGAGGACAACACCAGAGTTACAAATTCTGAAAATTGACTTTATAATTTTTTTGGTCAGACCACTAGTAAACGTGTAACTGGGAATTCTATCCAGGCTCTTTCAATCAGTATCATACCTACAGTAAAGTACTTTTGAAATGGATATATGGCATACATAAGCATATGGCATACTGTTCAATACAGCTTTATGGCTCTAGTGTAACTACAGATCTTGAGAACTGAAAAAGAGTGTGTGTGTGTGTGGCCTGGTTTAACAATACATTTTCATCCAAAATGTTGCCATAGTTTACATCAGAACATCCCTCCAGAGTACACTGTTATATTGACAACATGACTAAGAGATTTGACTGTCTTATCCGTAAACTATGACACAAGGACTTGTCATTCTGATAGCACTGACATGTTCATTGCCACAGATATTTATTTTTGAGAGATGAACTAAGGATTTTGAGCAAGAGACTGGCTTTTGCAGGTAATCCATGGTATTTGGCTATTTGTACGAGTTGTTTTGAGAAATGCACTTACTGTTTTGCAAATGTCATGGATGATTCATGAAATGTACCAAAGCGATCGAGAAAAACTGTAATATGACAGTCACGGAATTTGTCAAAGTTAGCATAAATTAATCAAATCAAATCTCCATATGGACCAGTATCTGTAAATGTTAAGCCGCAAATGTTGGTTGAAATATGAATCCTGCATGTTCTGCACGTCTCTGTGTGAATGAATGAATGAATGGCAGAGACCTGCGGGTTTGTTTACTACATAGACTGAAGCGCGTGATGCTTGCGGGCCTTTAGGCAGTTAAAGACGTGACGTGACGCGTCTGTGGAGTGCGTGTCATTGGAATCAATGTGCTCAGTAATTTAAGAGGCAGGGTGGCATTTCTGTTATTTGGTTTGTGACATCCTTTACGGGAAACGCTAAATGCAAGGCTGCTCACAGTGCTTGGTCACGTGTTGCACTTGAACTGTTTTCGGAACCGAAACTTAGAAATTGCTCACGGTTCCGGTTCTTTAAAAAAAAACAGAACCGGTTCTGAATAAGAACCGGTTTTCGGTTCCCAACCCTACATATGTTAGCTCTGAGCCTATCAAAAAGCATGTCTGAGGATTAGATCTGCGTTTCTGTCACAATCTCTCCATTTCACTTTCAGCCTAGCTTTTTTGCGAGCCCCTTTCTGACTCAATACTTTCTCTGTAGCCATGTTTTGTGTGCACATGTTTTTATTGAAAGGTGAAGGCAAAAGTCAAAGGAGTATTGACCTGGATATCCTGTAAAAACCCTTTCATTTTGCAGCAGCACAAGAATCCCACCATTATGCGAGTGTGTAAGTGTTTGTTTAGCATGTATGTGTGTGCAAATTTCAAAGTGTGTGTTATTTCAGCTCAAGGGATCCAGAGCCGAGAATGGAGCCCATTATGTGGCCAGTGAATCAGTGCTCCTGTTAAGATCCATTGTTGAGAATACTGAATGCTGTATACTATCTCTGTACAGGCCGCTATGGAGAGATGACATTATTCCTGTTGTAGAAAGAGTGAAGGGGAAGGGATTTCTTTAACCACAATATTTATTTTTTTATTTAGGTAAAGTAGGAGAGAGGGTAGGGATGAATAACGGCTTGTATGTCATGGGGAGAGAGGAGGTAAAGGGGAAGCATTGACCTTCACTGGGTCTGAGTGAAAGAGAATAGATGTTTGTGTTCAGAGCTGAAGCCAGCATGTGCCGCATGTTCATTTTGAAAGTGACTTCTGCCACTCTAGATTAACCTCAGCACCTTTGGACATTTGAGGCAGGTCCATATCCCTTTCACGTGTTTGTGAGATTGGATTCAGTGTGAGAGAGGTGGGGGTTCAGCCTGACCTGTGTTTCTTGGTCTGTTTGTTCTGAGAAGTTTCGGGCAGGATGTTGTTTAGTGTGCGACTGCCAAGCATGAGAGTTTGTGTGTTTTAGTCCAAGTTAAAATTGAGAGTTGTTAGTTTGACCACAGTTCATTTTAAAAACTATTTGACTAACCTGACCCATTCCATCCTGTATGTTCGGCTTGACTTCAGCTCGCCTGCATTTCATTAATATGATACTCATCCGTCATGCACCTTTCTGGGCTCTCAGACCCTCATAAAATTTCCTAAAAAAGATCAACCTTTGTGACAACTGTCAGGCCCCATCTAGATCTGTTATCTAGAATAAGGTTTTATTAAATGCGAGCCACATGCTAACTAACATCTCTGTTTACAAGCCTGTCCACAGCACATGGTCTCACTTTCTCAGCTACCTAATCCAGGAATGTGTGTCTATGCTGGATGAACTCCGCTGAAGAGATCACATTGCCCTGTAATGACAGGTCAGAGTTGAGGAGTGTATGAGTGGACCATCGAGTGAAGAATCAGGGTGCTGTTATGCAGGGCTTAATGCCTTTGGCTGAGTCAAATGCCAGTGACGGTTTGTTCAGGATCAGTGGCGATGTTTTGCTGAGTTTATCAGGGACGTTCTCTCAAACTAACATGTAGCCCAAGGGAAGGGCAGAATAAGTTGGAATGACTGCTTGTCTTAATGTTGCTTCAGGTGTGAACAGAGCATTTTTTTTTGTTTGTTTGTTTGTGAAACAGTTGAGTCCTTCTGAAGATTAATGGATAACAGAAATGAAAATTTGCAGAAATATACCACAGATTTGTGTTTCAGTAGACAGTTGTTGTGTGTAGGTCTGTCACAATTGTGCAATTTGGCTGATGATTAATTGTCTAAGAAATCATTGCAATTATGCCGATTAATTGTCGGTTTTAGGGCATTGATGATTATTAATTGTCTGTTTTATGGCTTTAGCATATTTTTTGTGCACATTGTTCATTTAATAATTGTTACAAAATATTGTGATTAATTGAATGCTTTGTAAGTTGTTACTTTGCACCTTATAATACCTTTATATGTGTGTGTGTGTGTGTGTGTGTGTGTGTGTGTGTGTGTGTGTATATATATATATATATATATATATATATATATATATAATTATTAGAGTCAATCAGAGAAGGCAATAAAAATTAGAGGTGTTTTAATCGCAATACTAATTGATGCATATGTATATATTGATGGGTTGATTGTATAGTTCCATTATAAAACACCTGCACAAAACAAAAACTGCAGAGACTGCAAATTCTGTTATGATAAATATAATTTATGTTTCCTGAGGTGTAATTATAATATTACTAAATATTTTGGGAAAAAAAAACATTTAAAATTGAGTGATTTATGAAGGTTTTGGGGTGTTTTACCTTTAAGAGGTCCATCCACTTTTATGACTGGCTAGCATCCATTACCATAATTAAACCATTATCATTTTAAACATAGTTTTTACATTAAATGCATTGCTTGCAGTTTGTGGTGTCGTTGTTTGGTCCTGAATGATGCCATGATGCAAAAATAGGTTTAGCGTAAGTTGTCTTGCGCTGGAGGTGGTCATATGCAAATGGCCAGGTGATTTCACCTTGTCCCTTGATCCAAAATGAGCAGTTTTCTAAAGGTTATTACATAAATGCTTTTTTTTTTAATTGATGACATTATGAAACTTGCAGGATGTATTAAGCATACAAAGAAATTTGGTTTTTCATGTCATGACCCCTTTAATATGCATTATACGGAGGTAAGAGGGACAAAATAACATCAAAACCTTTCTGGAAACAGTCAGGTCCTTTCAAAAATACATTCATATAAACCCCCACTCCAATATTTATATTTTTCTTTAAATATTTAGAGAATCATGAACAGTGAGCTTGCTGTGCCTGTACAGTATTTTCTGCTATCGCGTCTATTCTCTCCTCTCTGTGTCCATTTTTAGTGTGTCCCGTCTGAAGACAATTTAATCACCATTCTAAATGAATGCACCTCCTTCACTGAAGTGCACACACACACACACACATAGCTACAGACAGTCAATCAAACACTGAGATCAGGCTGCACACACAGATACTTCTTGTTAACACTCCTCAATGACTATTAGAAATAGTTGTTGCAAAAAGCAACATTATATTTCTCAGCAACAAGAAAAACAACGAGGAAACATCAAAGTCTCTCTCTCTCTCTCTCTCTCTCTCTCTCTCTCTCTCTCTATTCATTAAATAAATGCAATGCTTCATCTCTGTGTCTGATCTAAAGTGGGCAGAATGCTAGACCCATAGACAAAATAACTAATGGAAATGAACTGTTTGTTGTTTGTACTCATCCAGTCATGTGAGGTTTAAATTGTCAGTGCTGATAAATGACCAAAAACAATGCAAGTGAATTTAGACGTAACAACATTAGAATGTACAGTAAAAACATTGATAGTCATTATCAGAGTGGCTAAAGATTACATTTAACTGTTAATTGTAAGCATTTTTAAGTATTGACCCAAATTACTATAAGTGAATGTCCACTGAAGATCGTTTGGATTGTTGGAGATTCAAAAATACCTCGACTATCGTTAGTGCCTGAGGATCTCATAGCATGTCAAAAATCATTTCGAAGGTCACATCCTTCAAAATCAAGTTTCCAGAAAAGTTCACTTTGTGGACATCAGCACGCCAAGCCAATAAATCAAGTGTGTTTTCCGAAGGTAGTGAGATGCGAGACCTTCTGTAACCTTTTGTGCCACCCGCTGATTTACCCAGGCAGCTCAATGGTTATCAATCAATAGCACAGGATCAGACTCGGGCCTGCCTCTGAGGACGCTTAGCTCCTGTGTGTGGGAAAGAGAAACAGAGAGTTGTTTACAGAAGCAGGTGCAGAGAGGTGCGCTGACAGACATGAGGGCAGCTTAATAACACTGTCAAAAGACAAAGGTGCCTTCTAGGCTTCTGCTGTCCTCCTTGAAATCTTGCAAAAACAAGTTGATCCAGTGAGCTCTAAGACACTCTAGTGTGTTATTAATGCATGTACAAGGGGTACAAAAGCTGCACAAGCACGCATGCACACGCACAAAGGCCTCATCTGAGAAGTGTAGTATGGGTGAATGAGTGACTAACTCCGGGGGCAAGTGGAGACCTTTTGTCAGGCGTCTCTCAGCAATCAATGACGAGTACACCTTCTGCCATTTTCCTCTTTTGTGCCAGAGACCGGAAAGTGGGGTTACTTGAAGAAGCCGTCCATTACCAGAAGCTCTTTTGTGTGCTTGTTAATGCTAGCTCTGTTTGTTTTATGCTTGCATCATGCATACGAAAGCGTGTTTGAAGCAGCCTATAGTGTTTTTGAGTCCACTTGTGGAGTTGTGTGATAAAAAGCAATCCATGTGACCTAGTTTCTGAAATATGGCATAGCCTGGCTGGCAGTGAGTAAGACCTACATGGGCAGTATTACAGAACTTGATTGAAGAGAATGAGAAGGAGCTGAGTGTGTGTGTGTGTGTGCTTGAAAATGTGTGTGTCGGCATTTAGTCATGGCAGGGCCATTTGTCTTCCTGTAGTTGATGTCCCATGGTCTCATTGCATGCTGACTGTCCCTCTGTGCCGGCTTCTTGTAATTAATAGGGGCTCCTGCCCGAAGTCATCTGAGAGCAGGTGTTTCTGTGAAGTAGGGTAGCGTTATCTACATAACCCGACAAATATTCATACTCCCATATCAATGAACGCTCCTAGCCTCCATCCACAAATCAACCTCAGTTTAGTGACAACAGTGAAGGAGAATGCTTATTAGTGGTGCTCGCTAAGTGGTGTCATATCTAAGGATCAGAATGTCATAGAGACATGTAGGTGGGCTCTTTTATGTCAGGACACTCTTAATACCTGACGTCTACATAGTTACACACTAGCATACTACTTGTCAAATAACTAGTGGTCTATCGATATGTGTTTTTTGACAGCTGATGCCGATGCTGATATCTTGGAAAGCAGGGGGGGAGATGGCTGATATAAAGCTGCTATCATTTTTTACAAATTATTATTAATATTTAAGAAATTTGACATCATTTGACAATGAATTAAAAAATAAATGTGCTAAATAAACATAATTACTTTAGATGGCAAAGTATTTTACACATATGTTTAATAAAAATATTATTAAAAAGGAAGTAAACACTTTTACCAACAGAGCACTCAGTATTCCAGGAAGAATGCAATGGGAATCATATTTTTCATCATATTTTTTATATACAGCACACACACATTTGTTTTACACAGCCGCTCTCAGCGCCGTTACATCGAACACATCGGCCAAGCAGAAAAACTCATTGCGATGCCTATATTAAAAAAATGTCAAATATCGGCTGATATATCGGCTTTGGCGATATATTGATCTACCACTACAAATAACACGTTGGATTTTTTTTTTTTTTTAAGTTGAAACATTATTTTCCTGTAAAATTGAACTCCATTACTAAGCTTTTATTTACTTCAAAATTATTTATTTTAAAGACATATTCAGATGCATAGACTCATTGTTAATTTTGCTTAAAGATCGCATATTTCCATATTTCAATCGTGTCCTGTGGATTTTTTTGCCATTCAGCTTTTAGCCATCCTTTGGCCCAACATTTGGCATTGTTTTTGTTTGTTGGAGTATGTTGGGCAAGATGACTTTATCGGCCATCTATTTACTTCACTTCAGCGTTCATTGGTTTCACTGAAATGTTCCTTCTATGAGGCTGTTATAATGAGCAGCTTTTAAATTTTAGCAGGGCCCTCAGCCTCTCCAGCCAGGACTGATCAGCCGTGGCCTGCCAGAGCCAGCCACTGTAATATTCATGATCTAATTATTCAGAGAGAGGTTACTGTGCGGAACTGTAACGTTTGATTTAACCTCTTGTCAGAGGCTATAAAAGGATGGCGGGTTAATCTTTCTGGCAACCGTCTCTCCACCCATGGGAGCGCCTCAATTTCCCTCCCTATTCCCTGGAGGCTGTGGAGAAAGAGAGAGAGATACAGTATATTACACACACATACACACACACGCATACATAAATGTGCTGGGGCATATGCATGCAATTCAAACTCAAGGTGTTGCTGACACTCTACATCTACTGCTTTTCTCTGGAGAAATAAAAATGAAGTGACCTTTGATTACTAGAGACAGCAGCTGCCAATCTGTCAGATAAAATTGAACCAGTACTCTCATCCGACTCTCAGTTCTGAGCAGCATAGACACTCAATTTAATGTAACATTGTGTTTATTAGGAAATGTTCTTGTGTAAACGGCATCCTAGAAGATATGAGCTCACCTAGATGAACAAAAAAATCACTCTATCAAGGACACATTTGTCCAAGTTTGTCTTAATTGGCTTCTACTTGTGAATTATTGCATTAAAAGCATTAAGCACACAGTTAAAAATGCTTTCAGTCTTTGAATCTGAAGGACAGTTGTGAGAATAAAGACTAAAGAGCCTTTCAGAAAAGTTATAAATAACATAAACATGTATAAATTAACAAAAAGCAAAATATCAAGTGTTAGGATGTCTAGGATGTGGCTGTTGTTGTTTCAATTACTGAGGAAGTGGAAGATCCGTCAAACCACTATAGAAAAGGTTGTTCTGTATTAAATGGTGGCAAAAAAATCATGTGACTGTACAAAAAGATTCAACTCATTACCATTTTTTTACAGTCTCTGTCAAAGTTGTCAGTCTTAATTTATACATCTATCATTGTTCATTGTGAAGTCATTCATAATGCATTAACATGTTAAAAAAATATATTTTTTATATTTAATTTAAATTTTTAATAAAAAAAAATATCAATGTATGTAGCAATTGACAATAAACTAGATGAATAGTGTTGTAGAATAACTGCATATTTTCATAGTTCCTGATACCTAATGCGTTACCTACCGTTAATGTTTAGTTTTAGTGTTAGCATTTGCTGAAAAATAAAATATTTTGGTGACCCGTTACAGTAAGGTCTCATCAGTTAAAAGTTAACATGAGCTAAGAATGAGCAATACATTTGTTATAATATTTATTAATCTGTTAACCAACCTTAGTTAATTTAAATTCAACTGTTCATTTTAGTTCAGCACATATTTACAGTTACACCTTTTGATTTTTAACTATGAATTAGTACATTTTGAAATGTTAACTAAGAATAATAAATGCTTTAGAAGTATTTTTCATTGTTAGTTCATGTTAACTATAATGCGTTTAACTGATGTTATCAAAGGGAACCTCATTGTAATCCTTTTAACCAGTTTTCAAGATTTTGTTGCGAGATGAAAACAAGAAAGAGCTTTTTGCCAAAGTTATTTGTCTGGTGTAAATAGTACATTACCCAAACCTAAAACACTTACACTGATCTGTTGTAGTTTATCATGCTGTGGGGTTCAAAATACAGGGAAACACTGTGAAGAGACTTCAGTTTACTAAAAAACTGAAGCTTGGGAGAAAGTTCTTCTTTCAGCAGGACAATGATCCCGAACACAAGGCCAAAAGGAACAATACAGTAGTTCGAGAAAAACAAGATTAATGTTGTGTAATGGCTCAATCAAAGTGCTGAGCTCAGCCCAGTTGAAAATTTGTCTGAAAATAGTGCACAATAACTGAGTTAACTTGAACAAGAAAATCTGTCTGATAGACTGACCTAGACTGGTGAAAAGCTTGTGTAGTCTACACTACTGTTTAAAAAATTGGGGTCAGTAAGATTGATTCTTTTATTTATTGATTTATTGAAAAACATTTATACTTGTATTTAGGAAGGGTACATTTAACTAGCTAAATCATCATCAATTGAAATCAGTTGAATTTAGCAAAGTGGAAGACATTAACAAAACAATCTGAAATTGCACCTCAGGAGTTTAGTATGTAGTAACATGAGAGATGGTTTTCACACTGGCAGTTTAGCTTGAAACAGAACGCTGTTCACAAGAAAAAATGGTAATAAGAATTTTAGGGCGGCATGATAAATTGCATGCGATATTTAATGCACATCTAGTCTCAATCATCTCAATCATCAATCATCTGGGCGCTTTCACATGGAGCAGCATTTACTACACAGAGCCGTTGTTCACTGACAAGCTGCACAAAACCACGATCATATCTTGCGCATGTTTAGCGCAGCTTGTCAGTGAACAACGGCTCTGTGTAGTAAATGCTGCTCCATGTGAAAGTGCGCAGGTGATGGAGATGTTTTTGATTGTTTTGAAGGTTTTGGTTAATCAGGCAAGAGCCGGCACTTAAAAACATGGTGGATATGCAGAAACAATGCTTGGCTGCGAGAACCACCAATGCTATCTCATGACCAATTTGTACGTATTTTACAAGGTGGCTAATTCGTACAAATTCTTACGAC
Organism: Carassius auratus; assembly: GCF_003368295.1. Lineage (NCBI taxonomy): Eukaryota > Metazoa > Chordata > Actinopteri > Cypriniformes > Cyprinidae > Carassius > Carassius auratus. Next base: position 16,445,705 of record NC_039247.1, on the reverse strand, counting down.
CTCACTCATACGATTTTGTATGATTTGTCTAGACCCCAGTGACGGGTGGGTTTAGAGGCAAGGTAAGTTGTAGGTCATACATACAAATTCAAATTGTGCAACTCATAAAATATGTACAATTTAGTACAAATCTTAGGATTTTATACGAATGAGCTTGTACAATTTCATATGAATTCTCTTAAGTGTCTATGCTGCCCACCTCTTAATTTACGAATTGCCGTGAGATCATGCTGGAACCACAACCTTGAACCCATTGAGCCCAGCTGCCATCCCCATCTATAGCCAGTCAACCTGTGCTGCTGGATCTGTTCCTTCAATGTGACGCTCTGCACAGCTCGTTCTATAAAGAGACATTTCAATCTGATTCATCACGAATGCACCATTTATATTCGCTTCACTCCGTGGTCTTTGTTTTTGCATGGCTTTTCGCAGACAAACATCAGTTTGGATTTTAGAAGATTACTATTTAATTATACCTGGCCTTCATAAGAAATTATGCAGCCACAATTACCAAGTGTGCTCGCACATGCATGAGCATCTCAAAATCACTGCTTTTGTTGGATGATTCACCAACCCACATGCCTTTGTAACTACCACTCTTCACAATATCAGACCCACACAAGCCAGTGTCCTCTGCCTCCGCATTAAGCCCCTCTTGATCTGATTTTGGACCTCTGGCCTGTTCTTCTGAGAATCCTAGTCCTCTAGCATCAGCACTCCTGCTGAGCACGTCCAACCTTGTTACTATGTGATCAGAGCGAAACTGATCCATCTTATGAAATGCAATCTTACTGGGGGGAGGAACTTTGCCCACCGCTGGTGGTGTTTCTATCAGATAAGCTGCTGTTTTCAGCATTCCTGGCTTGCCACTAAATCACCCCCATCACATACCGAGAGTTATGGTGTCTGGAAGCAGCCGCATTAGTTGCTGGGTGGGCTTATGGTGTAGGAGCACCAGGAATGTTACACTTCCAGGTCAGAGTATCGCCTTCACATGGGTCATAACCCACAGAGACATTTGCTGGCTTGAGAGTTAAGGTGAAGGAGGTCTAAAATACCTCGAGAAAGCTATTATTTTATCTCCACGGCAGTTGATCGGGTAGTGCAGGACCTCCTGGAAGTTTGCCACTTGAATTTTCCTATCTTTGCTTATGGGAGCTCAGTTATGGATGTTGTTTTTTTAGCCAATCACCAGAAATATGACACATTGAGTTTTGAGTAATTATTATGATTATTTTATTGTATTTTGAAAATTTATTCCGGAAGGATGCCTTTTTAATGTTACAAATGATTTCTACATTCAATCAAGAATTTTGGAAAAATGTTTAACAGTTTCCACAAAAATATTTAGCAGCAAAACTCTTTTCTATATTGATAGAAATCTTTCAGAAGTATTAAATCAGCACATTATAATGATTTCTGAAGTATTATGTGACAGTGAAGTAATGACTGCTGAAAATAAAGCTCTGCCTTCACAATAATAAATTGCATTTCAAAATATATTTAAGTAGATTTTAATAATATGTCACAATTTTACATTTTATTTTGTGTTTGTTTTTTTTATGGTAAATGTGACCTGAAAGGCAGCAGACAGTGATAAGTCCCTTTTACATTTCCAATTATAATCTGTCACTGGTAAAATGTTTACTGCAATATAATAAACATTAGCAATTTATGTATTTCTTGGGAAAAAAAAACATCTGAATATATGGTTACTTAAAAAAAAACAGTTAGTGGATCTGTTTTTAGCAGACAGATTATGTGTCCACCAGCAGGGAATGACTGGGCCATATTAATCAGCCACACTTTGACCTCTTGGTAAGTGTAATTTATGGCTAATGGGTCTCTGGATATGCACCAAGATCTGTGTTTGTGTTCGTAGCAGAGCAGAGTGTTTCTGTACACTTTACATTGTACTACGGCTTTCTTGTTAATGGGTAGCTTTGCTCTTATCAGTGTAGACTGAAGCGTTGCATTGAACCATATTGTAGCATCACACAGTATTTTATATGACACACAAGGATGTACAACACAGCGTAGTTATTTAACAAGTGGAATAAACACAGTCAGATACATAAAAGTCAGATCAGTGCATTTGAGGGCCGAAAGCGGTCATGGAGCTGAGTGGAGATGAGGATGAATCACTGGCTCTGTCTGATTGCTGTGAACCACTACAGAGCACTTCACAATCACTGAGGCCATATTCATCAAAGACGTCTCTGTATGAGGCACAAGATTCACGGCTCACATGATTCATGAGCCCTGAGTGCAGAATTCCTTCTGGATAATTAGATCTGGGGGGGGGGGTATAGGCTGTAAAAAACATAATCTTACTTTAAATAGCTGTGCTAAGATCAGTTACTTCATAAATTCAGATATATCAGCTATATTAAATTAAGCCCATAAAGTGAACCAGGGTCATGGCACCACAATTCTGAAGTTGTGTCAGAAAATTAGCTCTCTTGCTAAATATTAATATAAATTTCACTGTAATGTAGGTATTAATATACATGTGAGATCAGTTTATATATAATAATAAAGTGCAAGTAAAAACATTACAATTACAAATGTAACATTTGTAACATTACAAATGATTTTCTGCTTCAAATTAATTATATTCTTTTGAACCATCAAAGAATACTGAAAAAATCATCATGGTTTCCACAAAAATTAAGCAGCACAGCAGTTTTTAGTATTGATAATAATAAGAAATGTTTTCTGAGAACCAAATCATCATATTCGAAAGATTTCTGAAGTATCGTGTGGCACTGAAGACTGGAGTAATTACACAATATTACTGTTACTGTATTTTTAAAAAATAAATGCAGGCTTGGTGCATTAAAAAACATGCATTCTTACCCACCCCAAATAATAATGTATGCTGTTCACAAAAGATTGATTGGTTTGTTATTGGTATGGAAATAATTCATTAGGGATTCAGTCTGAATTTGAATGATTTTTGTAAATCCTTGTCTGGTAATCAATCACAAATGACTAGAAAGGTAATGGAAAACTGATAGGAATTCATCACTGATAAATTTGACTTCAGACATTGGGCACAATTGCTCTTGTAGGCAGACAGTATTCAGTTACTGATTTAACATAGTTTTATATTACTGAAACTGTAAAGACTGGAGTCATTTATTTATTTGCATTTGATGCTGCAGTAGCTGTACTGTTCCCTAAAGATTCTGAGCTTTGTGGTGAGCTGCCATTGAGTGCCAGGCTGCTGATGAAATTGATTAGAGGTGGCCAAAAGGCTTCGTTCACTCCTGCTCACACATTGTTAGCGACATTACTGCTTATGCATCAGTGCCCAGTTTCACACAAGTCAGTATTAAAGCTTGCACAAGCTGTTCTCTCATAAAGATTCGAAAAACGCTCACCTCTCTGACACCTCTCAAATGCCTGGGTCACTCCTGCAGTTTCACAGCAACATACCGGCCTGTAAAAAGCTTATTGAGCCCGTCAAACGCGCTTCATAAGCTTTGTTACTTCAGGAATTTGCAGTGCCCTCCTTCTTTCTACGGCCTTTGTGTCAACAGTACTGTATCTGCAGTGATTGATGTTTGAGGGCTTATTGAGAGCGAGGGAGAGAGAAAAGGGTTAGGCCGAACTTGAAAGTCTGATGTGGGCTGATCAGCTTTCTGCTCACACACACACTTCTGAACACACAATTGTAGGACGTTGAAATGGGAACAAAATGAGTGTTTGTGACGAGGAAGTGATGTACTGATGAAGGGCGTATCTGAGCGTGCTTCCAATAAATGTCAGTCAGGCACAAAGACTAAATGCCTGATTATATTATATTAAAGTATTATAGCATTAGACCAGCAAGTCAACACACTATTTTTTCACTTTTTAAGTTTGCGATTCATGTAATTCATTTTATTCAACTGTCAATGCTCTCACTTTTATAGAAATTGTTTATTCAGTGAATATTTATTTGTTATTCTATTACTTTTTTTTTATTGACTCTAAGTTGTCCTTTTTGGGTGCAAGCTGTATAAAATAATTTCTAAAATCCTTCTTGACTGAAAACATGGAAAGTCGTTGAAATGTATTGTTCAAGTGATGTGGGAACCCTAAACCGAAAACCTCACCTTTCCCTGACAGCAAGTGTCTGTGTACATAAATAGGTTGTAAGACAACATCTGACAGTTTATGGTAATCGAGAGCTGAAGCAGATTCTTAGTGAGTTTTCTTCCATGACAAGGCTTTATCTGTTTCCTGGAATCTGGAAAGTTCAGCTCAGTTGTGGCGGTTTGCTTGTGTTTGATGTGTCTGTTCCCATAGTCACATGCCCTTGTGAAATGTTTGCGGTCACAAAGCCAAGCAGTCTGTCTGTTTGACCATCTCCCCTGTACGGCCCACAGGACAACAGTAGAGGATTGTGGACTGCTGGCTGTCAGGGGAGTGTGTGTATGATAAGTACAGCAAAGATCAACAGTAAAAAAGAGAAAGTTGGCATTTATTCTGTTCTTTTTATATCTGTTCTCTCCATGAGTCTGTGATTGGGTATTGATGTGTCGCTTTGAAGTCCCTCTGTGATAGCGAGCTGACCTTGTGTAAATGTGAAAACTGGAGCAGAGCTGGAGCTGAGTGATGACAGAATGCTTTGAGCAGCCATAGGAAATAGCTGTCACTGTTCTTTCCAATAATACACACTTGTGTTGCCGAAAAGTGGAGTAGAGTACCCCTTTTTTCATATAAACTCTTATAACTCCATTGATATGAAACATATAATAATATATATTCATTTGAATTCTTATCCAAATGTGAATAACTAAATAAATAGAGTTTGTGTTTGCATTTCATATAGAATCTACTACCTTTGTGTACTTTAGTGCCTTTGCTTTGGCTCTGGGATCTTTAAACAAAGATCAACCTGCTTCTAGAAAGAGCCCCTGGCTCAAACTGGTTCCTGTTAAGTGTTTGTGTGGATGCTGTGGTTTAGATGTGCTGGAGCAATTGGGCCGTCCTCATCATGATGGATGAGGGAAGGGTACAGCTGGAAGAGGCTGGCCATAGATCGTGGTAAGGAGGTGTAAACATGACAAATCATGATGAAGAGTCAGGATGCACGCTAGGCTGATTCAGTTCCCCTTAATGTTGAACATTGGGTTGCATCTTTGGTGTCCAGTAACAGTTGAAGGGCACAAGGACAGCTGTTGGGATGGGCATGCTCATCTAATGCACTCTGGGATGAGATGGCAGCTGTCTGAATCCTGGAGAGAGAGGCCCTCCCACTCACCAGAGGCAGACAGACAAAAATCATTCCTCTTTCTTCCTTCCTTTTTTCCTTTTCCGGCAATTTATCACCAGGGTGTCCAATTTCGGATGAGCTGCAGGCATCTTGGGCAAACGGATGAGCAGTAAATGGATGAATCTTTTCATAAATGAAATTCTCTCACTCTGTCATTTCTTCATCCTGTTTTGTGTGCATTTTTATCCTCGTTTCTGTTATTGTGAACTAGCACAGATATCTGGTATATAAATAATGTGTGTGAGGGACACTCTCACTCCCTAGTAGGGCTGGGATAAACGATTATTTTTTAAATGATTAATCTAGCGACCTCGACGCGTTGTCCCAGCCCTACTCCCTAGTGGTCTTACATCAGTGTGGGATTATCATTGTGTGGTTGTTAGAAGTTCAATTTTGACTTTATATGGTCTTGCAGAGGTTTTTTGTTAGGGGTAGGGTGGATGTGAGGTGTTTTGATAACTGTATCCAGTTGCATAAGGAAGTGAAGTGACGTGGCATAAATTTAATTTGTTTATGCTTTTTTTTCTCTGTATAGTATGCAGGGAAAGACTACAGCAGACTTCACAATCCACTATTAAGGCGTTAGCTGGGTTTCCTTAAACGTATTTTCAGGCCAATTTTGGATTAATACATAAAAATATGTTTGTTGGAAACACAAAGATATGTGTGTGTGTGTATACGTGTATATATATATATATATATATATATATATATATATATATATATATATATATATATATATATATATGAAGAAAACAAAAATAATGACTTTATTCAACGATTCCTTTGTCAACAGTCTCCTTTAGTGTTGTCACGGTAACAAAATGTCAGTATTCAGTACCAATACCAGTGAAAATCCACAGTTCTCGGTACCAAAGCAAAACACAAAAACACTTTCATTTAATCCAAACTGTGTACTTTGAATTTTAAAGCCAAGAATAACAACTAAGTTAAAACTAAGTTAAAACTAAGCTAAAACGTAAAAAAAAAAAAAAAAAAAAAAACGCAGAACTGATTTTCTGACTGATATGACAAACAATTTTAACCATTTGTACATTCTCTAACACACATATTTTAGATTCACAATTCATTTAAAAGCCTCTGGTGTGTAAAAATACCCTGTTACCCTTACCCTAATAAAAGTTATAGGAACATTAAATAGTTAATAAAGAAAAGTATTTCTAATGCTCATTATATTAGCGTTAGCCACACTTATACTAACAATTAACTACTCTAATAACAGCGTTCATTTCAATCCGACATTCAAATTAAAATATGTAATAGTATTCTTAACAGAAGCAGTGTTTCCCACAGCCTTGCACTCTATTTGTGGCATCATATATATGCAAATTCATTCTCTGCCAGCAGGAGGCACTTGAAGAGCAGGAGAGAGAGAGAGGTTTCTCTGGTAATGGCTGCAATCAAATAAGTGCTGAGCCTGCGATCACAAACGCTGCTCAGGCATTACAGGCAAGATTAAATAAAAGTGATATCCATCATTTTCTGAAGACAGTCAGTTTCCTTCAGAAATACAGTTATATAAAATCACCCACACTGGGTTTCGACTTTGACACATGCAGTGCTCATGTTTATTCAACAAAGTCAAAGCCTTTTAGAAAATCTCTTTGTGGCGGTGAGTTTTGATATTGTGGCGGGCCGCCACAAGTAAATCAATGTATGGTAAACACAACGTACCTGCTTGAACTCTTTAATTTGATCTGGGTGTCTGTCTTTAAAGTGTTTTGTTAGTTTGGTGAGTTTCCTCACGTCTCAGTGCTTTATGTACAAAGCATCCGCGCACCTTTCAGATAGCCCATCAAGAACTGGGTTGACCAGGTAGTTGATACCACCGGTACTTAAAAAAACCTGGTACCGTAACATTTTAATTTTTTTAATACAGACTTGCTACCAAAGTACCAGGTCTTTTGACAACACTAGTCTCCTCTGTGTCTCTCCACATCACTCAAACTGCCTGAACTCTTCTTTGTCAGCCGCGACATAAGGATGCACTGTTTCTGTATGTATTTATGCTTTGATTTGAAAGAAAATTCTCGTCGCTTCATAACATTACAGTTGAACCACTGACGGCCGGTGGACTATTCTGATGACGTCTTTCATACTTTTCTGGACCTTGACACTATAACTTATTTGGGCGTCTATGGGACAGTCACAAGCCTCCCGGTTTTCATCTGAAATATCTTAAATTGTGTTCAGAAGATGAACAAAGTTAATTAAGTGATTAATGACAACATTTTTATTTTGGGGTGGAGTATCCCTTTAATTAATAAACACCTTCTTTTTAGTTAAATCGTGACCACATCATAAAAATTCGTTCCCTAGTTTTGGTTCAGTTGTGGCCACATTGTACTAATTTACTTCTTTCACTTTAGTTTAGTTAAATAGCTATACGATAGAATAATGGAATCACATTTTCTAGACAAACCTGGGGTGGAAAGGCTGCTTTATTGGAGATTGTTTCAGAATGAATGCATAGTCAGATTTTTATGAGCTGGCCCTTTAATTGAGTCATTCAGAAAGTTTGAATTAGTGTCAGAGGTGTTCTTGAGTTACTCTCTGAATCATGGCCCAAAAGTCATGGATTTTTGTCATGTCCAGTTCAAAATTAATTGAATAATATTTATGTTTTATATGTACATATAAGTGTAATTTCTGTGCCACTAGCATAATCATACACAAAAAAATACTAAAATATTCTTCCATTGCTGTCGTATGAAGCAGTTAATGGCTGCGTGTCTGCAAGGTAAATCCAGTTATTTACAGTGAACAGATGAACTCCAATATCCAGTGAGTGGCTCTTCCTGTCATAAGCACTCAATATAATGTTCCCCCGTCTAGTTTTAGTACAGCTTTTAATGTGTAGTCTTTACACTGAATTTAACAAAATGCTAAAGATTTACACCCATATGTGGCAGAAAAATTAAGATGCGTTTTTTTGGAGCATGAAGATTCTTGTTTAGTCTGTGAGTATTTAAAAGCATGTGTGTATGTAGCAGTTCTGTTTCTCTTCTGCTCTGCTGGTTTTTCCTCTTGTTTTTGTCGCGTCTGTTGGGCTTCACATTACACAGCTTTGCTCAGGCAGGTCCAGAAATAAATAAAAATGCAGAGAGCTTCAACACCTTTTCATTTGGCTTGTGGTTCATTGTTCACACGTCACCTCACTGTGAGAGGTCAACACACACGTCCACCTATATATGATAAGGCCTGCATATTGATTTTCCCGGTTTCCTCTAGTTTGTTTCAATAGAAATGAAATTATGATTTACATTAATGAATTGGATACACGTCATTGTATATCTTGCCCATGAAGCTGGCTCTTTCTGTCGCATTTTCTCTTTCATGCATGCAGGAAATCTGATCACTAGCTGGGTTTCCATGACCCTGCTTTTATGTGCATTTTGAAGCATCGCATCAGAATCGAGTGATGGAAACACTGAATTTTGGAAAAGCCTTAATTCGCAAAAAATTTTTTAACTTGTGCAAAAAAGGTTTAATGTGAATAATGGGAGATGGAAATGCATTTTGTGAATAATTCTTACAAGCGCATTAAAAAGTAATGTGACTTTGACAGGGAAGGTAAATCCTGACTAAACAGTGCAAAGAACTTGTTCCACAGCCTTTGAAATGTTCTTATGGTCATTCGGAAATGCTCGAGCAAAGTCTGTTCTCGAAGTATTTCTGTGTAATTGCCTCCCAGAACTGTTCTCAACCATCTCCGAAAGCAATAAGAGCATTCATTGTGTTTCGTCTGCTCGTTCTGAGGTGCAAGTAATTTATTATATAGGTAAATTATTATATTCAGTATCTTCTCATACTTTTCTAAGTTATGTATAGTGTCGGTTTATCAGGAAGTGACGATTTTGTTCTCTTTGACTCGTTGGATGGAAACGCTGCTCGTTCGCAAATGTTTTGTGCGATATTCCAATTTTGCGTAGAAGTTAAATTTGAAACTTTGGATGGAAACCCAGCGACTGTCTGCACTCCATTGGTAGTCCCTGCTCATTTGAATAAAGTTTGTTGCAATACCAATGGGCTTTGTTGAATGCATTGTGTATACTGTGTTATAGGTGTGTTTGTTTTTTAGGAATTGTATCAAACACATTTATGAAGAATGATAATAAAGAAAAAACACATTTTCAGTCAATATTCAGATTCTTTTTTTTAAGTACTTAAATACTTGTACGTGTAAATAGGGGAAGTATTAGGGGGTGTTTTATAAACACCTTAGCAAATACAACAGTTTTAGTAGCTGTTTGAAAAGATTTAAAGGGATAGTTCTCCTAAAAATGGAAATTCTGTTATCATTTACTCACCCTTTATTTATTCCAAACCTGTATGTATTTCTTTTAGCTGTTGAACACAAAAGGAAATATTTTGAAGAATGTTAGTTACCAAACAGTTACCAACAGCTAAACAATTGGACAATAAAGCCCAAGGTGGAAACACTGGCCCGGATCATTGTTTTACAGGCTCCCACTTAGACAAGCGCTGTGACAGATTAAGATATATCCGCAGCTCTGTTTCAAAGAGTTTGACATTTTTTATCAGTCATAATTGCATGTCAAATAGAGTATAGTTTAAAAATGTTCAGCTGTATGCATTCATTAAGCATTCATACCAAAACTCAAGCATGGGCTTAAGGTATATATGGAAATATTCACTATATGCATGTTCATTACTGCAATCTGCAGTATTACTGAATACCAGGATATGTCATAATGCCAGTCTCCACTCAGTTATCTCTCTGTTTTTAGCTTTAATACTGTTCACATCTTCTATGTTTCTTTAATTTCTGTTCCCATTGGTGCATCATTACTATTGTTTTTTCTTTCTTTATGTGGCTTCACATATTTTCCTTTCTTTTAGTCCACTCTCCTCTTTGCTTTTTCTTTCATTCTTTCTCTCACCATCACACACAGTCTATTAGCATTACCTATCTAAAGTGACTTCGATATCTGATAGCTAATATCTGAAACTGCATGTCTCTGACACTTCATGTGCTTAAAATGGACACGTTTAGACCAACAAAACTCTCAGAATAACTCTGACAGATTTAAAAAAAAAGCATGCGAGAGCATATCGTTCAGGGGATGTGTTTAAGTCATCAGTAACACGCTGACATGGACACGCGCATCCTCAATCTATTCGGGCTGCTATAAATTGATTCTTTGCGCTGATGTGAACGTTTATTTACAGGCGACATCTCTCTCTCTCTCCTTCCTATTGAGCCGCTCTCGTATTCAAGGGTAAAGCTGGTTTCTCTTTTGAAAAAATCTAAATGTAAGCCCCCCGCCCACCTGATGTCCTCCTCCATGGTCCTCATGATAATCACAATCTCTCCTCTCCATTCTTCCCCTAAAAAGTCATTTCGCTCAATAGCTTTTTGTGTCCCTGGGAAACTGTACATGCAACCATACATTGGATTTCTCTCTCGCTCTATTGTATGTGTATATTTTAGTGTAATTAGTCTGTTTTTTCCTGAGCATAAAGGCCAGTGTAGGCAGATTGTCTGAGCTCCAGAGCTCAGCCCCACCAGAGCCTGATTACAGCTTACTGTAGTCATTTTCTAAATAGCTCACTTCCACTCCACTTTCCTCCCTCTATCCTTTCTTCTCCCACATACACCCTCCCTCTGTCCACCCATGCATACAAAGAAAGAGAAAAAGCAGTGGAGAAAAGAGTCTTTTATCAGATGCGGTCTGACCCAAACATCCCCAGCCATTGAGAACCCAGACTCACTTTCTCTCTTCCTGTCTTTCTCTCTGTCCAGATTTTCCACCAGCTCTGATACTGTGTTTTGACTTTGGAGCTAATGGGCTCCATATAGTTTAATAGTTATAATAGTTACTTACATTACTACAGTTCAGATGTTTGGGGTTAGTTGGGAAGAATTCGTTTTTTAGTATTTTTTCCAAGTTAAAAAATATTTTGAAAATGTAATTTTTTCCTGTGATGAAAAAGCCATTACTGCAGTCTTCAGTGTCACATGATCCTTCGGAAATCATTCAAAGATGATGATTTGGTGATCAGTAAACATTTCTTATTTTTCTTATTATCAAAGTTGCTTAATATTTTTGTGGCATTTTTTTCATAATTCTCTAAATAAAAAGATCAAAGGAACAGCCTTTATTTGATCTTTTGTAACATCATAAATGTTTTTACTGTCACTTTAGATCAGTTTATGTGTCACTGCTGAAGTGTTGATTTCTTTCCAAAAAACAAACAAACAAAAAAAACACATTCTATCCCCAAACTTTTCATTGGTAGTTTAGGTGCATGGGAACCTTTAACAAAAAATAAATAAAATAAAAAATGAGTTGAAATTAAACTTGCAACAGTTTTTTACATAAGGACCGATAACTGGTAAATAACTAGAAATAAGCACAAAACTCAATAGCTTTAAATTTTACAAAAATATATAGAATATGATAAATTATATTAAGTTTAAGATTTGCTAAATATATTTAAGTGTTATTAAATTATAAATGTTGTTTAAAGTAGGACTATAAGGGAGTGTTAGATGACAGGGAATCTAAATGTAAAAATAAAGACAGTGAGCATTAAAAATACTATATTTGCTGACAAACACTGCAACGTAGGTATTTTTGTCTCGAAAATATAAATCATAAGTCAACTTGTGTCATTCACTGTTGAAATCTTTTAATAAAGGCACTTTGATGTATTTCGAGTTAATTACTTTTATTACCTATTTGTAGGCTACTATTTTTGTACTTATTAGAGGATTGTGCCATTAACTATCGAAGTATAATTTGGGTGGAGTCTCACATGCGGAGCACTATTTGAGTTGCTAATCAGTCATTCATAAAGCTTGCTCTGAAGACAGCAGCCTATGCCAGGGGCGGACTGGCCATCTGGAGCACCGGGACTTTTCCAATGTGTGCCGGCCCACCTTTCTACGCATATGGATGAGTGAGTCGATCGCGCGGGTTCATTCACAAGTTACGATACAGGAAAGATGAATTAATTCTGTGTAATCGCATTGTCTAAAATGCTGCTCTCAGCACAAGCATTGAACGAGTGAGCGCAAGCACTGAACGCACGTGAATTGTTTAAAACGCTTGAATCAGCAAGATTTAGAAACAAGTGCAAACGATCAACTACAATCCGTTTCACCCCTTCAAGCGAGTGAACAACGCGAATCAAGTATTGGAATTTTACATCACTATTCACGATAGCCCGTCAGGCAAGGCGGTGATATATTTTGGAGCCCGACTGGGAAACTCAATCGTCGGGCTCGCGATTTAACGAGCCCTGCACCTCAGATCTATCCAGTTTGTGAACCATTGCTTTCCACACTGGTTTCGTTTAACAAAATAGATGATTATTTTAAAAGATTGACTCAAAAGTATCCTCTATTCATGAATCGGATCATGAACTTGTATTACCGAGCCAAAGATTATCTATTATTGAACATCTCGAATGAATAAATACTTTGTTCATCTGTAAAGCACATAAAGCTATCGTTTGAGTTTATAAACTTCTGTTTCATGCATGATTCATATATGGATCTGTTAACTGAATGCAAAGTGGGAGTTCTAGAAAAATGTTTGTGTCGTGATGAGCATGTATCATTAACTAGAAGTCGCTAAATGAACAGCTGCTGCATGTAGGTTTTTTTTTGTTGTTGTTGTTTTTTTCAATGGAGGATCAGTTGCGTTATTGGTTAAAATCCCCAAACTGTTTACTTAAATATTAAATTAATAAATTACATCAAAACAGGGGCAGATGCTATGATGTGGTGGGCTGCTAAGTCCAGGGACACTTTTTGGTCCCAGTCCGCCCATGGCCTATGCAGTGAGGCAGTTCACTATTACAGATAAATGTGATAGAGAGTGAGTATGTCTGTATCAGGCCCTGCTGTGCTGTTAGTGCACTGGCAGGATTTTAATGAGCTGCCATCATGACCTTTCACCACATACTAACTCTTCATTTCTTGCTCTCTCTCTCTCTCTCAGCTTTGGCTGGCTGGCCTTATGCTGCCCTGTCAGAGTTGTTTGGTGCATAATTGCTTCTTGTCTGAACTGTTTATTTGCTTATACATGTTTTAATACATTGTTTTTGTCTGGTGTCAGTGTGTAGTGAGAGGATGTAGTACATGGCTGTATGCAAACACTCTCACCACAAATCACCAGACGATATCTAAGCTCATCAGAAGATATTTGATGTTCAGTCTGTTGTTACAGATTACCGTCTCCATACTAATATGCTTATTTTGCAACAAATGTAAATTATTTCAATATACAGAATTAACGTCTCTAAGGATCAAAGACGAGACATCCCATTTTCATGTCCACATCAAATAAAATTTACAGTAGTTATTTTATATACATATTAAATGTCTATTTTCATGTTTCAAATAACGTTTGTGAAAATAAAATGTCAAAATATGGGTAAAATAATGCTTCATCGTTATTCAATGTTAAATGTGTAAAACTTAGTGGTTTGAAGGATAGTGACACAGATGGCTAAAGAATTGAAATTACAATGAGTTTGTTTTTAGGTGCGGTTGATTTTGCTCATGGGATATAAATCTTAAAAAAAAAAAAGTGTTCTAAAAAGTGGTTAGCACTGTTGCCCTCCATATAGAGAACAGTTTGAATCAGTCATATTTCACAGATGGATGGAGCTATCCGGTAGATATTAAATAAATAAATACATTAAAAAAATTATTTAAAAAAAACAAGCAATCAACAAAACATCAGGACGATTCCTTCCATTCTTTATATGCTGATTTGTGCCTACACAGTCACGCTAACTAATTGTGTTTAATGACTGAGGGTTGAGGTGTCGGAAATGTTCTCAGTGTTATGATACTTGCCTTGCTGAAGTAAAAAAAAAATAAATGTGAGTGTTTGGAATTCAGCAAAGGTCAATTTAGATCACGCCATTCATGCGAGAAGACAGGCTAAAGATGTGGAGGTGAGGAGAGAGAGATGAAGAGCCTGGGCCATGGTCAGAGCATCAGATTACATTGAACATCAGATTTGATATTAATTGTGCTTTTTCTGCTGCTGTACAATTAGTGAGAGTGGTTTGGAATGGAAAGGTATGTGAGGGTTTTTTGCTGCTCTGAATTGACAAAGAGGATGATAAAAAAAGGATATTTTGATTTCCTGAGCTTCACTTTATTGATAGGTTGGTTGATTAATTGATGCGAATTCAAAGCTTTGAAGCTATCATAGTGGAGTTTATCGCTAGTACTTTTTGTAATTTCAGTGGAATAAATATGTGTGAAATCGCACTCAATCACACATTTCAGTTGATGTTTGGATGCATTCCTTGTGACACACTTGATCAGAAGACTGGCTGAGTTTTAATGAATGCAGTGAAAATGTGTGTGTCAAACTGACAGATGGTAATTGTCTCATTGCTCCTGTGATGTTGGAAAATGATCCAGAACATTTAGCTTTGCACCTTTTCTAAAAGTTAGCTTTTAATGAACATCCCTTTTAAATCATGCCTTTCTGAGGGCAAAAGAGACATTTTTAATTAGTTTGTTTTGAATATAATTTTGTTGAAAGTCAAATTACGAACAAATGTTTGTTGACTAAAGTTTTCTAAATTAAATTTTTATCAACAATAATGAAGACTGTAGGCATCCTTCAGTTCACAGACATAGTTAATGACAAAATGTTGTTCTGGGTTCAGACACGTTGTTGGGCTTGAACTTTGTACTGAGGTGCTTGCTGTAACATCTCATTTCTCTCTCTTTTTCTCTACAGTGTGAGGAGGAGTGTGTGGCCCATGTTGCTCTAGGAGTGAGTGAGTGAGTGAGTGAGTGAGTGTGTGTGGGTGTGGGCGTGTGTGTGTGTGAGTGTGTGTGTATGAGATGCTGGCCTGTCTGCCAGGGCCAGGTGATCTCTCCCTTCAGCTTCACCCCCACTCGCAGATGAACACTGGACTTCAGAAATGTAAGTACAAACACAAACACACACACACAGAGAGAGTTGAAATGTTTGGTGGTCGCTCTTTCTTAAGCATTTCTTTCATCTGTCAAACGCAGTGATCTCCAGAAATCACAAAAAGCAGCATAAAGGCATCATAACAGTAGTGCATATGAATGGTGTTCTATTTCCAAGGTCTTCTAAAGAAATACAAGAGTTTTGTGCTGGTCTCTTCCTTGCACCGCTTTATCACAGAGCTTCAGAAAAATATAATGCACCGCTCATATTTAAAGATTTACAAATACAAAGGGGAGTTCATTAGGATGAACAGGAAAAAAAATATATGGAAATAAACATAAGAAAAGTAGGATGAAAAAATATTTTACAGCTTTTTTTATTTATTTTTTTAACCTAAATATGTTTAGGTATAGATGAACTTCTAGAACCAGTGGTTTATTTCCCCTTATTTTTAGATTTATTTATACTAGATTTAACTAATAGATTTAGCAATTAATTACACTATGTTGGTTGTTATAAGACATGTCATACGACAAGATAAGCAAGATATTTATGAAACGACTGAAAACTTGGTATGATGTGATCCTTAATAAATGAACATAAGTTGATTGAGGACACCTCCAAAATAACCGAAAGAATGTTTCTGAATGTAAACCAAAAAAAAGTAAATCACTCATAATTACTACTTTTATGATGCTTTTTGCCACTTTTTACTTAAGTTTACTTATAGTTCACCCAAACATGAAAATTACCCCATGATTCACTCACCCTGAAGCCATCCTAGGTTTACATGTGAATGGAAATGGGGGTGAATAGGGTTGAGATTTTTAAGCCCAAAAAAAGTGCATCCATCCATAATAAAAATATTATGTTATACAGCTACACCTACGTCATTCACTGGAACGCCACTCTCTCGTGCTTGCACAAACGACAGTTAGCGGAAGCTAGAGATTATGGTTAATTAAGTTTTAAATATAGATAATTTTTAACATTCGCTTCAGAAGGCCTTTATTAACCCCACAGAGCTGTGTGGAGTATTTTTATGATGGATGGATGCATTTTTTTGGGCTTCAAAATCTTGACTTGGAAAAGCTTGGAAGAGCCAGAACATTTTTCATATAACTCCTATTGTATTCTTCTGAAAATAGAAAGTTGTGAGCTATCCCTTTAATGGTATGGAAAAGTGCATCCTTTTGTGTTCAGCAGAAGAAAGAAAGTCATACAGGTTTAGAACAACATGAAGGTGAATAAATGATGATGATAACTTTTCATTTTGTGTGAATATTCCTTTCATTCTCCTGTTTATCTTCCTCTCAGCAGGCTCAGATGTTGTCAAAGATGACATTTAAGTGCATTTAAAAGACGAGATGAAAACAGATCTATAAAAGTAGATAAATGTCTGACGAGAGACTAAACAGTACTGAGAGAGAAAGGAAATGGAATGAAGGGGGGAAAAGAGAGCTGTCTTCGGTGAGCAAAAGCATAGACGGATTGTCAAATCCCAGGATTTTTATTAAGGTGGTTTACAAGGGCAGACACCTGCTGAACCACAGCGCTCACAGAGAGATAGATAGAGGCAGATAAGTGGTTATACAGAGGCAGCGAGAAAATGAGATTCAGACAAACAGAGAAACTGAGTCAGTGCAGGAAATAAAGGATACGTACAGACGGAATATCTCGCCTTCTCTGTCTGTGGGCAGACATCCTGTCAGATTATTTCTCCATCAGGTTGACAAATTATGCTATGGAGACGCGCGGCTGGGGGAGTGCCGATGCTCACATTGCCTCAGGAAGACCCTCATCAGGCAGCAATTACTGAGAGGTTGGAGACATATCTTTAACTGCAGTAAAGAGCAGAAATCACAGAAAGACGGGAGTCGTATTTCTAACTAATGGGAAGACAGAAAGAGATGGAAGTACAGGGGATGTACATGTAGGAGAAAGGAAATGGAGGCATACCCCTGATGCTGATGTCTCTTTCAGAGCGATAATAGAAATTAATTTAATTCATTGCACACAGAGTAAGACACAGTGAAGTCAGACGTGTAACTACAGGCCCAAAGTGTTTCTCTATGAAGGGAGTAAATGTAGAGAATTCATTGGTATCCCACATTCTTTGCTGGGATGTTAATAATGTTGTCTTGTAGGCTAAATGCTCTGAGAGATTAAATGTCTCATGGAAATCCCAATGAACTGGACAAAAACAAATGAAAATCAAACTTTAACAGTAGCTTGTAAATAGCAAAGATAAGCTCATATTTTGTCCAATCCCTTTTTCCTTTTTATATACCAGGTTACAAAAATCAGTCATCTCAATCTAACACATTTTTTTTGATTTCTCTGATAGTTACATTTGTTTACCAGTGCATAGCTGTTAACCATTAGATGGACAGAAACTTTTTTCATTTATTGCTGTTTTCCAACATATTATGACTTAACACAATTGCCTGTTTGAAAAGTGTTTACTGCTTAAAATCTTCTTAAAAGGCTGTTTCAATTTGATCTTCAAAACATACGGCTTTTGCCAATTTTATATATTCAAATTATATCTCCAGTTAAAGATGGCATGTAAATGATAGAAACCTTTACCTCGAACTAGAGCTGTACACATATGTAGGTAATGATAACTGTTTTAGCTGTTTAAAACTGAATTTAAATTAAAGTTCAAACTTAACCCCCAATTTGAGAGATTTCAGAGAAGCCTCAGTCGTTTAAATCACTTTAAATGATCGTTTAAACATCCTATGTCATATGTCATTTACTGCTCCTTCAAATTCATGTGCTCCCTGCTGTGGTCCAGATGTTACTGGAGCACATCTGGCACTGGCGCAGGTTCCCTCAGGGAACTCAGGAGACACAGGAAGAGCCAAAATATACCTTGGAATGCAGAAACGCAAGTCATAGATTGGGGCAAAAAAGACTGTCTTTTGTCTAAATAAAGAGTGGTTTCTGTTGCATTCTCTCACTGAACTCTTTCAAAGGAAGCTGAAAAGAAGGTGAGATGAGCAGGGAGGAAAAGATGACTTCAGATAAGAAGAAAGAAATGAATAAAAAGAGGAGGCTTTGCTTCTCCTTGAGGAATAACCCTATATAAGACAGTATAAGGACACCCACTCAGATCAGCAGTCTCTGGGATTAAAGAGAGTATAAAAAAGTGTGTGTGTGTGTGTGTGCACGTGCGCATGTGTGTGATGTCTGTGGGGAGTGGAAAAAGGCAGTTAGGAGATGTGTATGGTGTAGTTAGACAGAAAAGGCTGACAATAGCTGTGTAACAACCCTGTGTGTCTGTAATGGGGCTCCTGGGGTTTGGCTGATTACTGTGATCCTCAAATCACTGCTGATGAGAGAGAGAGAGAAAGAGAGAGGAAAGATGAGTGGGGAAAAATACTGTTTAAAAAATTTTACATTCTGCAATTTTTTCTGGTCACAAAACGAATGTCCTAGCTGCTGTTTTTACAGCATGTTTACACTACCACATTTTTATCTCTTATGCACACCCAGAGTGCATTATTTGTTCAGAAATACGGTAATATGTGAAATGACAATTTAAAGTAACTTTTTATTTGAAGATATTTCAATATATTTCAAGTCTAATTTTGTAATTTTGTAAAGCTGTATTTTTAGCAGCCATTACTCCAGTCTGCAGTGTCATATACTTCAGAAATCATTCAAATATACTGATTTGGTGCTTTTTAAAAAAAAAACATTCAGTTGCATTCACAAGTCTGTTAGTCTGACCTAACAAAAAAGAGCCCCCTACCATTTTAATAATAATAATAAAGCATTTACATGGCTTTATTTGTTAGACTGACGTAGAACTTTTGCCCCTGGTTTCACAGACAAGGCTTAAAACTAGTCCCCTGATTGATATTGAAATGTGTCAGTGCCCTTATTTGGCTCAAGATGCACTCAAGTAATGTTTTTAAGGCATGTTTATAAAAATGACTTTAAAATCCTAATTGAGCTATGGCCCAGTCCTGGCTTAAGCTTAGCCCTATCTGTGAAACCAGGCATTGAAGTACATTAATTGACTTATTGAAAGTGGATGGGCACCAGAGACAGCCAAGGTCACTATTCACTTCCTATGGAAAACAGCAGGTTTAGATGTTTGCTTGATATCCTCTGTTAGGGACCATCTTAGAAAATCATACATGTTGGGAACAGATAAATGATGAGACCATGTTCATTTCTAGGTGGACGTTCCCTTTAATTACAAATCTTGAAGAGAACGGAGTCAGATCTGGCACAGAGCTCTAGAGATGTTAAAGTCCCTTGAGACATTTACATAGACGCTGAGTGCAAATGCCACCTGATCACTTTCCTCTGCCCTACTCTCCTGTCCTCAAAATGGATTGCATGACTGCCGACCTGTATGTTGTTGTCTAATCCTAACAAGATTGACTCCTCATTATCACCGGCCGGCCTCCCGCGGGATGTCACTCAGCAGGGGAGAATGGCATAGACCGAGAGAGAGATGCAGTGTGAATAGAGTGAAAGAGAGAAAGGGAGTTACTCGCATAATGACTCTGCTCTTCCTCGCTTCTTGATCAGGTCCTGCGGTGATTCATTCTAGTGAGCCCAGCGTGGCTCTTCCTCTTCCTCTGATTCTTCCTGTCTCTTCAGGAGGTGAGCAAATGTGGGCAGCCGATGAAGGCAGCTGACCTGGCCTGAGATTTGGAGGAATGTTATTTAGCTAAGAAATGTCAGGGGCCATTTTGTTTAGTCAACAGTCCACACAAAGGGCGAGAGAATGTGTGTGAAAAACAGAGAAAGGCAGATGAGTGAACGGCATGGCAGCTGAATGCTGTGTGAGGTGTTGGCGCATGGCGTTGAGGATTATATATCCTGCTTTGCACCAAACAAACACCAATACACAAGAGGCTGTACCCCGTCATTAACATGAACAGATGTGTATATGTATCTGTTGAAAATTGTGTTTGCTAGTAAGGATATGTTTTGCTAGTTGCAGACTGCCCACAGAAATCCATGAAGCTCCACAGATTTGCTTTAGAAAGACATATATTCACATTCATTCACAAAGACATGTATCTCTTCCCATTCGCATGTTCATATGTTATTCAGTATTTGATAATGGTTTAGGCTATACATTGTCATTTTTGCACCACTAGTGGCACCAAAAGTAAGTAGAAAAATTAGTGTTTTCCAAAAATAATGTTTTCCTTAACAATGTCAATGTTTCCACTGACTCCCGTACCAAACTCATACCATTGGTTACATTTTCCCAAATATCAGCATCAGACTGGATTCGCAAGCCCTTTCAACCAACAATTATGAGAGTGTTAGAACAAAAGTAAACATTTTAGCATTTATTATTTGATCTTCAATAGCATGTTACGCTGTCCATTTGTCATTAGCCATTTTGGATTTAGCCATTAATGTCAGTGTACTGTGTAAAAGTACATGTTTAATGGTTTGGGGTGAGTAAGATATTTTAATGAGTTTTTTTATGCTCACGAAGGCTGCATTTATTTGATTAAAAATACAGTAATATTTTGAAGTATTACGACAATTTAAAATTACTGCATTTGAATACGTTTAAGATGTAGTTGATTCCTTTGATGTCAAAGCTGAATTTGCAGCAGTGTCACTTGATCCTCCAGAAATCATTCAAACATGCTGATTTGGTGCCCATGAAACATTTCTTCTTATTATTATTAATGTTGAAAGCAAGTGTGCTGCTTAATATTTTTGGGGAACCTGCAATATATTTTTTCAGGATTATAAGATTAATAGAAAGTTCAAAAGAACAGCATTTATTTGAAATAGAAATCCTTTATAGTGTATCTATTATAGTTTTTTTTAATGTAATGCATTCTTGCTAAATTTAATTATTAATTTATTTTGAAAAAAGAGAAAATCTTACTGACCCTAAACTTTTGAACAGCAGTGTATATGTTACGGTTTATTTTTATATTGGTGTGTATAAATGAAAATTCGTAAATATCAGTATTCTTGTGAAAGCTTGTGTGGAAAACCAGCCTTAATTACTTTTAGCTAGATTTTTACAGTGTTTTCTTTTTCTTTATGGTTTAGTTTGAAGTCACTATATAAATGTTAAACTGTGTTTGTTATGGTGTGTTTGGTGGGAAGTCTTGGGTGTTTGTGGAGGCAATGTGAGCTGTGACTGAATCCACTCAGGCTGGATGAAAGAGCTCAGTCACAGTACACAGCCTGTCTATCCTCTCATTAGGGATGAGGGGGCCAGGAACACATAGAAATGCATGTTAATACTGTGTGTGTGTGTGTGTGTGTGTGTGTGTGTGTGTGCGCGCGCTCGTGTTTGCATGTGTGTTTGTGTGTGTGTGTGTGTGTGTATGTGTGTAAACTCCATATCAGTATGAGCAAGGGAAGTGCAGGTGGGTGCACATCAGAAGTCTTTCTCTTCCTCTCGGTTTTCTCTTCTCCCCTGAAGTGATGAAAGCTTGTTTTATACAAAGACCCCCTTTCAGCAGCCAGACAGCAGCTTCACAGAGAGCACTTATCCTCAATTTCTTTTCCCCATCCCTTGCTTCCTTTGTTTTTCTGTCTGTCTCTCACCCGCTCTCCTCTATTCTCAACCCATCGAATCAGAGGTGTCCCAGCAGGTGAGGATCTCACACTCAGGAAGAGCAGCATTGTGCAGAAAATGAGCTTATATTGTGAGCAGAGACCTGCAGACTTCTGAATGTAAAACCAGTTAAATAATATTCCTTTTATGTTCACCTTTAAAAGCATTACTGTGATCCTGAAGAGAAGAACAGGTGTATGTGTAAAGGCAGATTGATAAAAGGGCTCACCAAATAGACGGCTTGTTTTTTAGAGCACAGAACCTGTGAAGCTAAGATGCTTACTGGTTTTAATTTATTATTCACACTCTGAAACTGTAAGAGAATCAAGCACAGACACATCACAGTGATGTTGTTAAATATAACAGACGTACTTAACAGTCATTGGTGTTGTCTGGCTGTGCGTATGTGTGAATGGTCCCAGCTATAGCAGATCACACTCTGGCATCTAGAAGTATGTTACATCTGGTACATCTGGTAGTGATGGAGAGCAAGTGAGAAAGTGAACTTTCACCTACAGCTGTTTGTTATGTGACTTAACACCAAACACAAATGTCAAATAAGGTTTTGCATGAATTTCCCCTAAGAATCAGATTGAATCAGATAGCAATTAATATCTGTAATCTGTAAAGACTATGTGTTCTATATTGTGGAGCAAAAGATATTGCTATTAATGCCACATTTATATTAAAACTTACTGTTCATTATTTTAGAAAGTGAGGTTGTCACTTGTATATTTGTGCACTAAATATTATTACTTGAAGAAAGAATAAAGAGACAACAAATATATTATTACTTTTTTCATGTTTTCATGTCATCAAAATAGTGAAATGATACAAAGTAATACACATTTTTATATATCTATATATATATATATATATATATATATATATATATATATATATATATATATATATATATATCAGTGACATTTACGGTAAAATATCAGCAGCTGTGGTTTTCAGAAGTTCAACTTAATTTCTAAGTAAAAACAAAACATATTCCTTGTAATGGATGTAATGTTAATAAACCAGCATATTGAAGTCTGTTCTAATATCTGTTTTGAACCATTGTAATACCGATAACCACCAAAATCAGGTGGTGATGAGAAAGTCCTCATCACATAAAGTTCTTTCACAAACTGAGAAAGGAAATACTAATACATCTATATATACAGAAGGTGCACAGTGTCATTCACACAAACACTGAACAACATCATAGTAACACGCATTATACTGAAATGAAAATAGACATTAATTTAACAACATTAGATTTAAAGGTACAGGCTGTAGGACCTGCCACTAGAGGGTGCACTACCAAAACAATAACAATCACGTGGTTTGATGACGCTAAGAAGGAGCTTGGAATGATGGGATTTGTTGTCTTTTACCCAACAGCTGATGGCCATCAATCAGACGGAAAGATGAGTTCACAAGATCAACGATTTGCACGAGTAGATTACATACAAAGTCAATGCAAAGATGCGATCAGACTATGGATCAGACACGTCCTCGCGTGGGTCTAGAGACGCGATGCCCCGCGTTTGCCGTGTATGCCCCATAATACTAAAACACAAGTGAGATCGGATTTTCTTTCTAGTTGAAGTTTGTAGTGAAGCTTCTTTCGCATTTGTCTGTGATACTGTTGTCATGTGGTTTCTACATCAGTAAAGGTGGTAACAAAGGGTAACCAAGGTCTTTGACAGGTGACTGCACTGCCCCGTGTCACTGTATAGAATGGTAATTTTCTCATAATTAAAAGTAGTTAAAAACATTAGAGATATTGTTAGTGACAAAATATATAACACTAGCCTAGTGGTTTTTGGATATTTTACTGCAAATATCTTACAAATTGTACCTTTAAGATAAAACCCTAATGTACACAACTGATAAGAAAAAAACAACAACTAAGAAACAGTTATTTTAATAAAAATAAAAACATCAAATATGAAGCGTCACACAGGGAATTCTGGGAGTGTCAATTTACCTTTTTTCACTGTAAATTATATAATGACTTTCTTTTTCACTTCCAAAAACCACACTTTTAACAGTATTTTACTGTAAAATTACATTAAAAGAATTACAGTTATTCACCGTATATCGTGTGGAAAATTACTGACAACAAATTAAAAGGTTTTTACTGTAGTATTTTTACAGTCAGTATGATTTTCAGTCTCTCATGCTTACCAAGGCTGCATTTCTTTGATCAAAATTATTTAAAAACATTTCCATTGTATTACTGTTTGTAATTTAAAATTTTAAGTTACCTTTTTCTATATCATTATATATAGGATATTATTACACTTTATTTCTGTGATGGCAAAGCTGAATTTTCAGCAGCAATTACTTGAGTCTTTAATCTTTTGAGGTCATTTTAATATGCTGATTTGGTGCTCAAGTAACATTTATTGTTATCAATGTTGAAAACGGTTGTGATGCGTAATAATTTTGGAATATTTGGAATCCCTGATAAATTTTTAAGGATTCTTTGAATATAGATATTAAAAGAGCAATTTATTTGAAATCGAAAACTTTTGTAACATTATACATTTCTTTGATGTCTTCTTTGATTCTTGCACTTGCCCTGCTTTGTGTACAAAATGTGAATATTTGTCCATATTCCATAAGTCCATTTTCAAGGCATAATTAGTTTTTTCCCTTTTTTGCTCCATATAGGGGACACTCCACAAAGGATGAGATCCGCTCAATATCCAACCCCTGCGGAATTGGATGCTTATGCTAAAAAGGTTGCCAACAATCCACTCAGCATCAAGATCTTCCCCAACAGCGTCAAAGTCCCTCAGTGGAACCACGTTCGCCGCACAGTCAACGGACTTGACACCGCTGGCCCTCGATATAGTCCCTACCCATCCTCTCAGGCCACTGCCAAAACTGGTCTCCTTGCCATCGTTAAAGTACCCCTAGTCAAGGGTGTCATCAAAGACTTCAACGGCACACGGGCACGTCTGCACCCGGAGGTGATTATGAATGCTGCCGGCACCCCTTATGCAGCCACCTCGGCCAGCACTTTAAACCTGCACCACCCATCACAGGGACCTCAGAGAGTATCCCAGAATCCGCAGGGGCTTCCTCCACACCCTCAGAATATCCAAACTTTGCAACAGCCTGGGCCTCCACACCAAGGACTCGGACACCGCCCTTCCTCCTCAATGCCACAGCAGCCCCAGGGCCTTCCAAGGCCCCAGACTCTGTCCCACACGCCTTCTTTAGTCCACCCTGGTGCCCACCAACCTTCAGCAATCCTGCTTCCTCAGCAGCACCTACAGAACCCCCCTTCAAGCCTGCAGGTGGGTCCTCGAAAGTTACCGGTTGCAGATGCCCCTCCTAACGTGACTGTTTCTACCTCAACCATTCCATTGTCCATGGCCGGAGGGCTCCACCAGGGACGTAAGGCAGACTTAAACAGCATAGTTCACCAGATAAGCCAGTTCTGCCAGGCTAGGGCTCAGGGAGCCAGTGCCACGTCAATGTGTGAAGGGCAGATTGCCAACCCCAGTCCCATTAGCCGAAATCTACTCATCAACGCCAGTTCTCGAGTCTCAGTGCATGCGGGAAACCCTAATGCACTTGCTCCCGGCCTCATGCATCCATCGTTTGCTATTGGACCTCCTGATAAAGTGACTGCTTCTGCGCCAGTGAGTGCGATGCCTCCTCATAACATGGTCACAATGAACCATGTGTATCATAGTGATATAAAACAACAGCACCTTCAGCATCAAAGCCATCAACCACAGCGAAATCCCCAACAGCCGCAGATGAGGTCCTGGACTCAGCATCAGCTCGCTCACCTACAGCACATCTCGGAAGGGGGCAGGCACCCCTGCAAACCGCCGAATCGTGACCCTGGCCTCCCTTGCAAGGGCATTACCTATACCCCAGAAATGGGCATAGGGCAGCCTTATGTCATTAAACCCTCCAGCCCCTCGCCGCCACTTGCTAACAACACCATCAATGCAATGCCCCCAGGTGCGGTGACACATTACACCAATGGGCAGTACTACCACCAGCCGACGATGTGGGGTAGTATCCTTCCCACACCGAACAGCGACAGTTCCGGCTCACAAGACCTCCCGGTGCCCTTCCATGGCACTGGCACAGGCAATACCAACCCCACCCCAGCGATGGACTGTGCCCCCGCGGGAGGAGCGGCCCATTACCAATTAGTAGGGGGTGCCTTAATAGGGCAGACTAATCTGATGCAAACGGCAGATTACATGGGAGGGGACTTCCAGACGCCCTGCTTCCGAGATCAGAATCTCATCCTAATGGGGAAAATGCACAGGCCACCCCCTATGGGCCGGGTAGTGGTCCCCCCCTCCGAGACGCAAGGCCAGCATCCAGGGTACAGATAAGCTTCAGCCTACAAGCCTCAGACACAGTCTCTCCTCAGTGAAGTCAGCCACACACGCTTGTCCTCGACACCTCCTGTTAGTCTTAATGAAATTACATTACGAGAGGAACTGAAAGAGCTCTTAATCTCAAGGATGATTGTTGATGAAAACAGAAAAAACAACAATACAAACACGTCCAATGAAGAGCAGAGTTTTGTGTAAATCTTGCAAGTGATCAATTTTTTTTCTTTTTACGAGTGTTTTTTACAAGGCACTAGAGGGAATTTTGTTTTGTTTTGTTTTTTCATCCAATTCTGTCTTGTCTGTCTCTAGGTGCCCCGGATTTCAAGTGCTCCTGGTTGATTTATGAATGTCTTTCTTGTGTTAGTGCTTACTTTATTAAAGGTGTCTTGTGAAATAGATCACTTTTGAACTAAGGGGCACCAGACCTTCTGTTCATTGGAGAACCATCATGCTTTCATTTGAGAGATCTTTGTTTTGAGCCCGTCTTATAACATCAAAAAGGCTGACAGACTCAAAGCACTTCCTTCTTCAGCTTGACACATTTTTCATCCTTTCTTTTTCTTTCTTCAGTGTCTGAGCTATGTGGGAATATGCCAGTCACTGGTCCCTTCAGACTGTTCCTAAGTGAAAGCTCTTGTCATGTGTTCCTGTAACACAGGGTACCTGTTTTTCTAAATGTTTAGAAATCAGATGGATTTGTTATAGGCTTTATGGATTTATGTGTGACATTTGAACTGCTTTAGGCTTGTGAAAGGTTGAAACATCAATTTGTTTTGCTAGACGCTTTGTGAGCAGCAGGAAACTTAAATGACAGGAACCGCATACATATATAAAACCTCTTTTACAGTCTTTCAGTGATGCAACAAATCAGGTGTCATTTTGCATTCTGAGTCATTAATGTGAGTGAGGTTTTTATAATGATTGTGAAGGATTCTGTCTTTTCTCTTTAATGCTGTTAAGGCCAAAGCAGAAGAGCTACAGATGTTTCCATGTTAAAGCTGTGCTATTTTTGTTTCACCTGATCATTATACTCCCTTTATTTCTTAACATATGAGAAACTACTACTTGAATTGTATAGATGAGTTGTGCAGGTTCAGGTGGGTCATATGTGGTATAGCTGTAAGTGGGTTTGCAGGATTAAACATACTACTGAAGGTGGTGTCTATAGGCTTGTTGCTAGTATTATGATGTAGAAACTATGTACCAAATCAAGGGTTTATGATCCTGCGTTTTTCTATAATAATGTAAAGTAGGAATTGCTACTGACTCTCTTGTGAAGTGTGCTTGAATTGACCAAATTGATCACTTGCAAGATCATTTGTGGTTAAATTGAAGACTTTTTAAAAGCAAAAAAAAAAAAAAGTCAAAAAGGTAAAACAGCAGGTGAATTGATTATTTTATTGTACACTGGCTTATCTACTGTACTGCTGTAACTTTAAAGAAGTGTAATAACTGTGTATGAATCTGGCTGCATATGGATATGGGTTCACAGATTTATTTGGTGTGCATGTGATGAGCGCAGGTGTGTGTGCTGGTGGGTCGGTTTGTCTTGACTCACGGTTGGTTTGCCTCCCCTCAACAGCCCTCATGAAGCCTTAAGTATTTGGTCCTTGGACTTTCCTTCGACAAACAAGCATGATTATAATAAAGGTATAATGAATTCTGATTTTGAAAAAAATAGTCTATAAAGGAACAGCATTTTTCCTTGTTTATTTTTATTAACTTGAGCTTTTGTTGAATAGAAAAGTAGTTCTTTAGAATTACTTGATAATGTAAACAAAGAAATAAAGAATATTTTATCGTCATTGTTTTATAGCTGTGTGTAGCTCTGGGCTGTAACTAAATATTTTCATTCCATGTTTCAAAGCGTCAGTTTTGCAATTTGTGCTACTTATAATTCTGAACTAGATTTTTTTTCCCCTCATTATTTAATTTTTTTTTTTTTTTTTTTTTTTTTTGCAATTGCTGTTAAATGGAGGAAGCTTCTAGAAGTCTTTCTCGTATCTGTAACTCTATGGCTGTCAACTGAATGCGTGGGAAGAATCTGAAGAGTGTGAGTTGTGCTACTTTTTTTTGTTTTGTAATATTGTAATAAAATAAAGTTCTAATTTATGCTTTCATGTATGACTCCATTTCAGTTGATTGCTCAAAACCTGCTAAAACTTCAACTTTGAAGTGGTCCACCTGTATATACCCTTGTATAGGCTTCAAGGACATTTTTGACAGTGATCTTGTTTTAAGAATCTGTTTCCTCAAGCAGTGTCTGCTCATCCGGATTTTAAATAAAATGCTTTGACTGCTGGCAGCAATATTGCAGGAAATACCAGACCATCCCAAACTAAAAACATCAAAGAGTCAGATATAGATGAGTGGGAAAAATATTTAATGGTCACAAAATCAGTTTGGTGATGAAAGAAGGTATCTTATTGGTGTTTCTAGTAGTGGTTATTGAGCAAAACCATTTACTATTAGATGTTCAAATTGAGGTAAAGAAAACTAACTTAACCTTTGCTGCTGA
This sequence comes from Carassius auratus, assembly GCF_003368295.1. Lineage (NCBI taxonomy): Eukaryota > Metazoa > Chordata > Actinopteri > Cypriniformes > Cyprinidae > Carassius > Carassius auratus. The sequence goes on along the minus strand of NC_039247.1, from coordinate 16,417,039 downwards.
CACATCTAAATCACTGAACAGATTCTGAGGGATTGTCATCACAAATAGTTTACTGTAAGTCAGTTCTGGTAACAAGGTTTGCTGATTATTTCACACGGCAGCATATCTGACTCTGGCCATGGATTTAAACATCCAGAATACACCATTCTGCTTTACACTTTTGCATAGTCCATTGAATTTAATTCAGAATGTATTTATCACTTCACAATATAAATCCTTAACTTTACAAAGCTTATACTTACGAGTTACTATGTTGAGTAAAACAGCATTCAGTAGTTTCTGAGAATGCAGTGTTTGTGCGCAGTTGAATAATTGTTAAAATGCCACGATGAGATAAAGACATGATTCCTAGAGAATATCTTCTCATTCAAAAGAAACCGAGTTCTTATTCAGGACTAGAAAGTCAACATTTAGAGGGAAAACAGCTCCCACTCAGAGTGAGGCCCTGGCTGTCTCAGTTACGCATGATTGCAGCTGGTTTTATTCAATGGCTCTATTTATCAAAGGGATACAGCGCCGGAAGTGACGCAGACCAGGCAGTTCGCTGCATTTAAGACTTCTGGTGCGGATGTAAATTTTTGTCTTTTGAGATCTGGGATCAAAGCATTTCAGCTCTGCAGTGAAGTAATAGCCGGGGAATATTACCCATCCATCACTGAACCTTACTGAATGGTGCGCTACTGGCCGGTAAAACAGGTAAAGAATTACATATTGGACCCATTCAATTGTAGTAGCAATACCGGTATCGTTTCTGGACCTCATTTGCATGCTCGTCAGATGTAGGTCTTTCTTGTGAGACATCAGTCACAAGTAGCACCACGCCTAACCACAAGAGGGCGATATACACAAACCTTTTTTTTATTGAACAGAACAAACATACAGAGCACAAGACAGTCAGTGTAATATAAAGTGGGAAATTAATTAGTAACAGGGAATCTAAAAAATAATGTCATAATATTTTAAACATGTTAATGACTTTTTGTTTTTTAACAGTTTCAAAGAAGATACTAAACAAATTCATCAAAAAATACCTTAAATATTGGGGATGAGTTTAAGCATTTTTGTTTCATGTATATAAAATTTTGCCAGCAATATGAATAAATTAACAACGTCAAGACCTTTGTTAACATTATTTTCATAGTACAGTCAGTAATATCCTTTAAAGGAAAACAGTATTTATCCTTTACTAGATTAAAAATTATATCTGCCGATTCCTTTCCAAAACTTTTAGGTAATTTTACAATTAAAAAATGTGTTAACACCTCTTTCTCATTTTTATAAAAAGAACATAAATCATCAATATCAGAGTATCTTGAAATTATTGATTTAACAGGATAGATGGTATCCAAAATTTGAAAATATATTTCTTTAATTTTGTTATTGATACAATATTTAAAAGGGAGCAACCAAGCAGTCTTCCAATTAATATTATCAATAACAGAGTTCCAAAAAAAAATTCCTATACTGGAAAACAGTATAAATATGTGTTATTGAATTTTTTAACAATCAGTTCAAGACCGTTTTAAAATTAATTTTGGTTTTGTCATTAGTTGTAGTGAATATGACTTTTAACCAGATGAACATGATTAGGAGGAATACCTTTAATGACCAAATTAGATTCCTTAAAAAGCACAGGGAAATTGTGCATTCACATGAATTGTTCGAAAGTTAAAATATTCCCATAATTATCAAACATATTCATAAGATAATTAATATCCCTATAATAAATAAATAATAATATTTAAATATTTATTAAAAATAAAGATCTATTGGCAATCATTATATTGATATTATTCCAAATGAAGGTAGTGTGAGGAGAGAAATTATGTGAGTATCAATTTTTCCAGGCTAAAAGCAGTTGCTGGTGGAATTTTGACAATTTAAGAGGGAGTTTAGAAATATTAAAGTCACAAGTTGACAGAAACATTTTTTAAAGACTTTAAAAGTTCTATTAACAACTTCAAAATAAAGTATTTCCCATTCAGCTGTCTTATTAGTAAGAACCATTTTCTTTAGTCTTTGGGATTTGTTTTTCCAAATAAAATAATTAGATTAAAATAACAGATTATTGATATCTTTAGAATAAGAGTCTTTAACATATAAAGATAGGGAGGGATAGACAAATCGAGATAAGCCTTCTGCTTTACATAATAGGACACGATTGTAAACAGAGAGATTGCGTTGTAACCAACAGTTTAATAACACTTTGGTCTTTTGCCCCTGAAATCAGTCCAAGCATCTCAGACGTCACGCCCACGGACATTTGGCTAAACATCTGATGCATATGGAACACAAAAGTGTAAACACTTCAGGAGTGTCGAAGTCGTCATCGGATTGGTTGAATTCTACAGGATTCCCGCGAGACGTGTGTGTCGAGTTCTTTAACGAACTGCATGGAAATAAAGATACCGTGGCGCCAAGCCCCCTCACAGAAGAAGTAAGCCGCCGTGTTTACAACTCTGACAACAAACTATATCAGTATCAACTAAACGCTTGATTTCAAAAGTATGTGAAATATTTAAAGTTTGCGGCAGAGAATCTTTAAAATACGTCCGATAATTTTACACACTTATTGTGGCGACATTTCCACGCGAAACGTGGAAACGGTCAAACAGCCTCATGGGCGGGCCTTGGCCAATAAAAGCTGTCATGATTCCCAGAGGCAGTCTGGCTACACAAGACCGGTCCAAGATGATCTTTCATTAGTTACATTGTTATGCATTAAAAGTAAACTGAATATGCAAATATATCACATGATTCCAATACCTCATTATCATCGAGAACAGCTTATAAATGTCCTGAAGGAAAAGATGTCTACAGCCAACATTCAAGCTTTGTACAGTTATGCAAACAGAAGGTGTCTGGGGTCATTCTCATTATGCAATGCATTTTGACGACATTGTTATATGTCTCAACTCTTTTTTGTTTGTATCCTGGTATATAGAAAAGTTTAAGAGACATTAAATGTTGAGTTTTTAGTGTTTTAAAATGTAAAAATTAACAATAATAATAAGAGGTAGCCTCCTTGTGGCATTTTTGTGTTTTGGGTGTTTGTGTTAATGTAATGAATAAAAGATTAAACACAATTTATAATATCCATATTTTAAATATGGAAATCATATTAGTTTTGCGTTATAACAATTGAGTGAATATCGAGGTGAATGTAACGTACTGTTATTTATTTTAATTATTTAGTGTTGACCCGTTGACATTTCCAGTTGAGCGAATGCATGTTTTGACTTCCGCTGCTCTCCTGCTGTCCTTCTGTTTGCCGTGACTAATTTTGGACTTTTCAAGCGTGCAGTTTTAATTTTTGGACTTTAACTCCCTTGAGCTCATCCTGCAGAATTTTTAACTTTGATTTGATTAAATACAGCGCTGTTTATGAACTGTCTTTGCCCATCCAAATCCATCTTTCATTGGATTAACATTAAAGGGACACTAAGTAGGAATTACTCCCATCTAGTGGTGAAATTGTATTTTGCATTCAAACTAATTTTGCTCTCCAGCGCGTCGCTTTTTCAAAAGCGTGTTGCATCTACGGTAGGCGATATGTACCAAAAAGCTTTGACGGGATGTCTTCTAATAGCACTTCGTCGAGTTTTCCTTCAGGTGAACAGGTGTGTTATTTCAAACAAACTGCAACATGACCATAAACAAACGAATGTTACAGTATGAATTACTGACTGTGGAAAACATGAAATATTGCAATTAGTAGTTATGTCTTCTTTATTCGTTATATTTTCTGAATAATGTGCATTGTTAGATATAAAAAAAATATTGTAATATAGATTGTAACACTGACTTACCTGTCGAGAAGAAAACTGGCCACTTCAGCGTCTCTTTTGAAATCTTTATCCAGCATTAGCTCTTTCCACCTAGAAAAAGCTTCCCCGACATTAACTCTTGTTTTATGTAATCTACGGTCACGTTTCCTTTTACGTTCTATTTTTGACTGTTTTGGCGACGATGTTTTCTTCTCCTGTGGCGCGGCATATGTATGGTCCATAATAAGAATGCAATCCAGACTTTTAAACTTGCCGGTGCAGTTTCAAGCGCCTCTCACTGCTCTGCACCTGCGTTTCTGGCTCTGACCGAAAACGCGCTGTGGAAACGCGTTGGCTTAGTACTTTTTGTCCCTCTCTGCTATTATAGTTTTGCAAGATGGCGGAACTACATGGAAGCCTCCTTCGACCTACCTGTCCCATGTATATAAAGATAATAAATTATTCATTTACAAGGATTAGTTTAAACATTGGCATAGGTATTTGTACACCATTGAGGGCATATTTATGAATAAAAATATTGATTTTAGATAATAAAATACCTAAAAAGTTACTTATTGTCCCTTTAAAGACTGACAGCAGAGCTAGTAAATTAGGCGCGGTCACTTTAAGAGACCGAACACGGTGCGCAAGTAACCAGCCACTCAGTTCAGCTTTCCGGCATCGCGGAATAAATTGACTTGACTTTTAGTGGACACACAATTACCAACTATTCTTAGTTTTCCGATCAAAATCTCATCAATATGATTCTGAGACTAATTTTTGTTTTTGTGATATTGGTTTATGTCAGAAACATCTTGTTTGCTAAAGCTAAAAACATCAGTAGCCTATGATCAACATTTCAAAAGATGATTCAAATAGTTCAAATCCTCATTTTAACTAGTCTTCACAGAGACAATTTATAAGAGACATTCCACTTCCTCAATCATCAATACAACTATATAAGGAACACCTGTAACGGCAAAGATGGCGGTTGTATGCACATGTCCCGCCCCTTCCACTGGAAAGCCAATCATCTGCTTTTAACAGTCAAGCGGGGAAACATTGAAGCCTATCATCTGGTTCCACTGACGTATGTGCACAGTTGAGGAATCCTTGCGCATGCGTAGTAAAAGTATAACCTGTGGGGGAAAAGGCATTTTAAACCTTATTTTTGGGCAAAGTCATCGAATATTTTCACCAATTGTTATCATATTTCATTGCTGTTTCCATACATGCAATATTTATGTCCCGTGACCAGTGAAAGTGCAGTTCTGACTCTATGCCCATTAATTTAGATAGGAGCCTGGTCTTGTTAGTCTGAAATAGCTGCCCGGAGGCGTTGCCAAGATGGCGGCCGAGTGCCACGACTTCCCTAAAAGGACTTTGATCTTCAGCTCTTAATTTTCATTCTTTTCTTTTTCCTGGCACAGTATAAATTATATTTAAATATAAATATAAATATATATGTATTTCATATTTTCACACACACATATGAAATTAGCTATGTATATTTTATCTAAATGCTTTTTTAAATGACAACATGCATATAATGTTTTTATACTACTTTTACATTTAATTTTAATTTTTTACATGTATTTTACATTTAAAAAACATGATGCATAAAAGAAATGACCCTTGAGGTGCATATGTTTTTTTTAAACGCAGCTTAAACCAGTCATAATATGTAAGTGTACCTACACCAGTTGGACTGACATTGCAATAGATAACAGATTATAAAGGCATTATTATACGGAGCTAGAGGCCTCAGCTAGAGGACTCAGCTCCTGTACATCTTTGCGTTTTGGTCTCGGCGTCCACCGTTTACTGAACGTTTGCAGGAGTCCACGCCGGCTCGACTCTGTAACCAATACAAACGATATGATGTAAGATTAAAATAACACACACATACACACGTTTGTTAAACATTGACTACCTCTCTGAAGTTTAGTTGGGGATGGTACAGGTATACATTTCCCAGGATCCTCGGTAACTACACCAAGGTTTCTGTTCCACAGGTTCCAGTTGACTTCCTCCACACTGAAAGAAAGAGGACACACGCATTGACAGTAATCAGATCAATACAGGTTAAGTGTGCATAGTTATTGATAATGTTTGTGTTTGCATGCTAATATCCACTTTTCAAAATGAATCATCCATTTTTAAAAAGGAGACTTGTGTTCAGATCTTGTGGTTTCGGGTGGAAGCCAGTGGGGTCACCTGAAGCACCAGCGTCGGTCAGGCTCCTGCTCCCCGCCTAGATCCTTCTCTTCCCCGGAGCGCAGCTTTGTCTTCAGACAGCGGGGAAGAATCCACTCCATGTCCAAGGTGGTGATTGCACGCTGTGAATAATAATGGCAAACCATTACAGCCATTTTCCCACTGAATCAGCTAAAGGATTTCAAGTGTATGTTTATTGCAGAAATGCATAGACAGCTTTAACTTCGCCTTTGATTTCACCTGTAGTTTCCAGATGCTGGTGCTCTCTACAGACATCTCCTCCACTCTTTGATTCATCAGAGCGATCACCATGTTCAGCATCAAAATGTAAGTCATCACTATATACAATATTAGCAGCACATAGAAGACCTCTATATACTGAAACTGATCGGTGAACTCCAGATCTCCCATGCCTATCGTAAACTTGAATAACTCCAGAGTGGTGTAGTAGATGCTCTTGAATGAGGGCTTCTTACAGTTTTCATTTCCAGTAATAGGAACAAATAAAGATCGTCCCTTGGGTACGCTATCATTAAGGAGTGTAACCACAGCTGTTGAATAAGAAACAAATCATTAACAACTGAGGAATTCTTTGAGCAATAGGAAATTCAAAAGAACGTGTGTGTGTGTGTGTGTGTGTGTGTGTGTGTGTGTGTGTGTGGGTCACTTTTGATCAACCTAATGCATTACTGCTGAATAAAAGCATTAATTTCTTTAAAAAAAAGAAAAATCCTACTGACCCAAACATTTGAGCAGTAATGTAATTGGGAATTGTTTGTTGCATTGTGATAAAAAGGAAATAAAATTGTAACAAAAGAGTCAAGGACCTTCATGAATGTATGCAAATATACCTGCAGAGAACCCAATGAGGAAGACCATGTACACGACAAGGAATCGACAAATTTCTCCAAGAAACATCTGACAATAATTAAAGACTGTGAGAGTGTGTTGTACACACATGAAGTAAAAAGCCTGAACTCTACAGACCATAGTGTATACCACAATAAGAAATTAAATGTGTTGCATAGCATCTTTCTATAATGCTACACAAACCACATTTTACTTAATACTCTAATCTGAATGCCAGAGGAAAGCATGATGAATAAGAAATTATCACTCACCTTTTGTATCATGACCCTGTAGATTCCCATATTTTTGGACCCTCTGGAGAAGTAGAGTAGATTTACCCAGCTCAAGGCAAGACACAGAACTAGACAGGCCACATATTTATCCTGACCAAAGAAGTACAGTAGTGCACACGCCAGAAAGAGCACGGCCTGCAGAAAACTGATGCATAAAAAGTCTTATTAGGATTAAACAGTGAACGTATACACTTAATGATTACTAATTTTGGAATAAAGATTTGATTAGTGCAATTTAGCTGTGTGATGTAGATATAGAGAGTATATACAGTGATTTCAGAAACTCAGGAATGTGATCAGTTTAAACCCTAACTAGTATAATTATTGACAAAGAACAATTTCAAGTGATCAGTATTTGTAAAGTATTAATACTTAAATCAATATTTGAGAGTGAACGCACTCACAAAAGCTGATCGGTGTATCCATCTATGATCAGGGATTGATATCTTGGACGCTTTCTTAACATATCTGTTAACTTAAAACATAAGGCAATTCAATTTCGGTAAAAAAAGGGGGACAATCATTTTGAATATGAAAGTATATATAATTTTTTTTTAAATCAACAGCATTAGATACATACCCCTCTAATAAAGAAGTAAAGTGCTCCTGTGGTAGTTATGATGTGTCCTATCTGCAGCAGATAGCCTTTGCTATCTTTTCTATAAAGATGTGGAGGCTTTAGAGGCTGAAAGAAAAGTGTGGGGATTAATTAATAAAACATTCTAAGTATGCAAGCACAAAGACACATTTAAGCATAAGGTTTCAATCAGACACTGTCATGTCAGTATGCATATTTTCCATATAGCCTATATATATATATATATATATATATATATATATATATATATATATATATATATATATATATATATATATATATATATATATATATATATATATATATATATATATATATATATATATCTGTAGAATTACAGCCCCACATGCTGGTCTGGAATGTATACTACATCGGTTTCATGTGGACGCGGATATTTCTTGAGACGAGGGAAAGAAGAAGTAACGGGTACTTACGGTTATGGATAGAAATGTAGCGGAGTAAAGAGAGTACAATATTTGCCTCTCAAATGTAGGTGAGTAAAGTCATGAGTACTCCCCAAAAATGATACTCGAGTAAAGTACAGATCCCTCAAAATTGTACTTAAGTACTGTACTGTATACTCAAGTAAATGTACTCCGTTACTGTCCGGTTCTGTATATCATGTTAATATATTGCCATAGTTAAATTCCATAACATATCAATTACATGTGATACCAATTTCACATGTTCGCACATACATACATTCTTGCATAATTTTTTCCGTTAATTCTTAGTTTTTGCCATAATAATAGAAAATATGAGCTAGGCATCATGTATGACAGTCAAAAATGGGATATGAGCTACAAAATGACCATATCCTGCCATTAGCTATATAGAAGACATATCATGTATGTATAGGGCTTATATGTGGATATGAAGAAGCAATACAGGAAACCTATATTTCCTGTATATGCACATATATGCACCTCAATTTTGCCTATATGTGGCATATATATGCATATATGCAGCATATATATTATCATATATGCATATTTGCAGCATATATGTGCATATACACTGCATATAGATTTCATATATACGCAAATATCCACATATAGGTTCTTTCCATGTGGGGAGTTAAAAATGGTCCTTGTGATTGTCAAGGCAATATAATTATCACATTGTTATGCCAATTAAAGTTTGGGTGTTTTTTTTATGGATCGGGTGGGTTTTGGTGAGCTTTTCTGGCAACACTATCTGTATACCTACTTGGTTGTTTGTCAAGTCCTTCCCTTCTTTGTGGTGATAAGCTACAGCAGTGAGGATGAAAAGGTAGATTACATAAACTATAAAATTGAACAAGAACATCCGTTTCGCAAATCTCTCCCACTTCTCTTTAATTAGTCTGTTAAATGGCTCAATATTGAGCATCTCGAGACGATTCTGAAATCAGATGAAAAAAAGATGTTGTTATTAACAGCTTTTATTTAAATCAATTACGCTTCTTTATAATGAAACATTCTACTTTAATGAAGTAGTCAAATCTAATTATGCATTTAATGCCAAGTAAACAGCATGTTATCTCACAGGAATCTCACTGCCATAAACGATTATCTCCAGCGCAGAGTTCTTCTCATAGGTGTCGAGAGAGGAGAGGTCATACAGAGACGAGCACACTGGACCATAAGCCCACTCCGTGATCTTCCGTGACAGATGTTTGCACCCCTTAAACTCCCGCTGCACGATGTGCTTTAACAGCTAGTTGACAAATGAATAATGAAATCTGAATGATTTAATACAGGTTCTTAACAACCTATGCAAATTTGTAAAAAGATTGACAAATTATATTTAGTGTCTTTTATTTTGGCAGTGCACTGATTTTAGTAATCAGCCAAGCCAACAACAGCATCAGCTAAATTCTAGAACAAAAGCAATACAATGAATAAAGAGTTTAGGTTCAAGTAAAGGTTATGACCAGGGCTCAGCTCCAAGTTATAGGCTTAACGAAAGATTGGAGTGAGACATCTGTTATGGGAGAAGCCACTCAAATATTTCCAGCAGTGGCCCTCAGCCCCACTCAAATCAAGATTTTACCTATTGTTCATATTTGGCCAGCATGAATAGAAACTACATCAATTGGTAAATCTGCTAAAAGACAGAGAGTATGTACACATTTCACCTTATTAATGGTGTTTTGTGTTGTAAGTGTGTTTTGCACATTTGGATGCTTTGATGACAGGGGTCGTGGGCTCCCACTTAAAGGGATAGTTCACCCAAAAATGAAAATTTGTTGTTTATCTGCTTCATCCAAGATGTTGGTGAAATTGTTTTGTCAGTAGAACACAAACTGAGATATTTAACTAAAACTGTTTCAGTCTATTAGTCATATAATGCAAGTGGATGGGCATCACGGCTAAAACATACAATAAAAAAAATTAAAATAAAAACGTACACATACAAAACCAAATCATGTGTGTCATTGTTTCTTTCTATCAACTCTTTTAGGGTACGCTTACCTGTGGAAGCTTTTGTATAATTATGTCTATATATATATATATATATAGAGAGAGAGAGAGAGAGAGAGAGAGAGAGACAGAGAGATAGAGAGACAGAGAGATAGTCAAGACTTCAGAAACAGAAACTGTTTCTCCCCACATGGGGACTAAACATCCACACAAAATCAGGAACATCCAAAAACAGAATAGAATACAGAACTGGCACTTAAAGAAATACACCCTACTTCAAACGAATCACCGCTTTAAATAAATACATTCAAAACAAACATTCAAAAATCATTAAACACCAGAAAAAAGAAGGTTTACCACCACTTTTCCTGTCTTGGCAGCTAGTGTGAGTGGAGTGAGTCCTTTATTATTTTTGATTTCCTCCAGCTTGATCTCTGGGTGAAGTTGGTCGGCTTTCAATAAGATGTGGTCATACATGGCAATGACGAACTCTGTGTTTTCAGGACTGTTATCAGCTATGGATACTAGTGCGTGAAGCACTGTGTTTCCATGAGAGTCCCTGTTCCCGACATCCACCCTCTTGTAAGGATTGTCCATAAGGAAGTCAACGATGTCCGGCTGATTAGTGCAAGCGGCCAGAGACAAGGGCAGCTCACCTGTGCACAAAAGATGTAAAAGATACAGATAAGCCTCGGTTCCCACAAATGTGGGTCAGTAACAAGTCATTAAGTAGAATTTTAAATGTAGATTTTTTATATTATATCCATATTACAAAAGTTTAATCATATCAATAGACCTACCAAAATAGAAGCATGCTTCTTGATTGGGCTGAAAGAATTTCCCACAGGCCTTAGCATGGACATCAGCCCCTTTTTCAACAAGCATCTTTACAAATTTTGCGCTCCTCCTTTCAATTGCAACATGGAGAGCTGTCTGACCTGTCTCAAAGAGATCAGTTGATAACATTGCAAAATGGATGGGTTGGACAGCCAAATAAAATATGATCAATATTCTGTTGATTTATGAAAAATAAATCACTAATGTTAGTTAATATAAAACTAGATCTGATAAGAATAATTAGACTAATTAAAATATTATGTAAAATGAAGCTGTCTCTGACCTTTGTAGTAAATGTCTGTGTAGGCAGCATTGACTAAATTGTTTAAATCTCCCGTTTTCTCTGCAATTTCCAGCAGAAGTTCAATAGTGTCATTCTCGCCTTCCTTCAAATTTAAAAGTGCTTTCAGCAGAGCTGTCTTTCCATTGGACTTATCTAAAAAAGTTATAAAACAGTTGTTTCATTATCTAATGAATATCAGTCATGAATTCACAGTGCTCTTATGTGCATTCTTCGTATCGTATACCATTCAGAAATTTGGGGTAGGTTTTTTTTAATTCAGCAAGGGCACAATAAATTGATCAAAAGTGATGCTTTACTTTATTTGCATCGTGAGTTTTAAATCAGTATATTGGAATGATTTCTGAAGGAGCATGTGACACTGAAGACTGCAGAAATGGCTGCTGAAAATTCAGCTTTGCATCACAGGAATAAATCACATTTTAAAATATATAGAGCAGTTATTTTAAATTGTAATAATAATTCACTGTATTAGTGTTTTCACTGTATTTTTGATCAAATGAATGCAGCCTTGGTGAACATAACTGATTTCTTGCAAAAATCTTACCACCCCAAACGTTTGAATGGAACTGTGGTGTATTTGTTCTTGAATACAATTACACTCAGAGTCGGTGAGCCGTTTCATGTTTTTGTGCAGGTACTCGTGTAAACCCTGCAGTTTAGACACATTCCCACTGGACACGGCATCAAACAGCATCTTGAGTGTAAACCTCTCTCTGTCCTGCTGAGCTGGTTCCTCTTTCACATTTCTGATTCCCCTGTGTGTAGAATGTGTCTGATAAAGTAAGGATTTCTCACACTGTGTTTTTCATACACTCCGGTGTGGTTAAAGGAGGCCTGCTTACCTGTCAAAGTTTAGGTTAAATTTAATTGTGTGTGCAGACTCATCTGTCTCCTCCAGGTAATCAGAATCCATGGGTCTCTTGTCCTTTGAGGTGCCTTTCTTCACCTGTTTGAACTTTGACCTTTCCTCGTCTGTCAGGTCATCGGTCTCCAGGAAGAATGTGGGGCTGCTGTCTTCTGATGTACTCATAGTGCTGTTTTCTTATTCATACAGCACAAATTAAAGCCTGTAAACAGTGTATAAGTAATATCATTCAGAGAAACAAGACATTAGGTTTCCATTTCATACAAATAAGGTCTAGGAAATGGGAGTTTGACAAAAATTTTACTTTTATACATGAATGGGACATTCTGACACTAGCTAGCTTTAAAATTAGGAGTTGTACACTGATGATAATTCACTCATGAGTAAATCTCAATCAGCTCCTTAGCTTAAGAGGGTTTGAATCAGTGTATTGTGTGTACAAAGCATCACTGGTAAGGACTCTTGATCATTACACATTGGGACAGTGATTACTTAATTTCCAGTGACGTAACTGCATACAACGTCAGTGGACAACATTGTAGAATCAACAACAGACAGGTCCATTCTTTTTTGATATTATTTTTATTCTCTTTAAACAAATCGTACTGTAATGTGTCCTAACAACATTTCACATTATTATTTAGAAATGTTAAATAGATGTGTTCATTACTTGTCTAGTGATGTGTGTTTATGCTGATATTTACTAAAAAAGGGGGGGTTGTCTTTTCAGATGTCCTGTCGCCAGAAAATTATATTTAGCAAAACAGCATGTGTGGTTTATGATTTGCACTTCAGAAATGTGATGTCATTTGTGGTAAGCGGCCATAGCCTTGCTGCTCCCTAGTTTTCGTGGTGCATTGTGGGATTTTTCAGGGAATTAACATTCCAAGTGCACTAGAAGGATTTCACTTAAAATGGCCACTTCCTGATCAGTGAGTGCTCTGACTACTGAAATATAGAAATAAACATCAGTTGAATTGAATTGAATATAATGTAGACTAAAAGCTGCTTTTGTAAGAGTAGAAGCTGCTGGAGTGTTATAATGGATCATCACATTTTCTTCTTGTTTTAAAACTGTTAAAAGAGGAAGAAGTCACAAATTATCCAACTAGACATGAACATGTCTGTGACATGAAGTGGAAGCAAATGCAGAACTACTGTTGTTTTATATATAGGGCTTAAGTGTATGTGTATTTCATTGCTAGAACTAAAAATATTTAACTAGACATTGATTTCTTACATGTCCACTCTAGAGGAGGACATCATGACTAAAAGCATGTTTATTACGCATTTTGGAAAAATAAATTATATATTAATATTCCTATGAAATATTAGATATTACTATAAAAATCTTGCCAATTATTACTCCCATTATTACACACTTCTTTTTTCATTACATGTTGCCCCAATTAATATACAAATTAGATACAGTGTATAGATATACAATAATGTGAAAACCTTTATTGGCCATTTTACACATGTTGCATAAAAGAAAAACTGTATATCAAATCATCCTGTTATATAGTTTACGAATCATCTTTATACAAATTTTTGTATAAAATTTTTTAATTGATTAGTGATTTTTTATTTTTTTTAATCCCATCATTTTTGCCTTTACTTGTCTATTCATGTATTTTTATAAAATAATAAATAAAAATGAAAATAAAATACTGAGTCCTTGCGTCCTCTATAGCATAAAATATCTTTGTCTTACTTGGCAAAATCACAGTGACCCTGTTACAAGCTATATGATCCCACCCAAGGAATGGGCATGATTGTCCCATCTAAGGAAAACTTTCCCTGAGAACGCATGAAAAATGCATTTCTAACGAAATGCAGTTACTAATGCACTGGATATTCTGTACTGTAGATTATTATATTTTAGCCTCTTTGTAAATTACTTCATATAGAATTACATTCTCTAAATTGACCTGAGAGGAAATTAAGTTTCTTAGCATACATGTGATATATCTTGTGACATTTTTCTCACAAAGCTGAATCACAGATTTTGCTTTTATAGATAAATGTGACATTCTAACACCAGTTAGCATCATTAATTACATCAGTATGATTTCAACACACACTATAAACAATAGATAACCATAAAACAGACATTAAAACAAGGATTAACCTGTAATGTGCATGTCAAATTAAAGAAAGGGTGTCAAGGATATATTTCAATCAGGAACAGAAGTGAGTATATTCAGTCTGTATGTGAAAGCAGAGTCCTCGAAGGGTGAGGCAGCTCAGCTTGTTAAAGAGGCGAACAGATATTTGATGGACAAATTATATCAGTTAATGTTGTTTCACGCTAGATTATGACCTAATATGCAATTTCAAGATGCTATATAGTCTTTTTTAGTAACATATTATGACTTGGCCTCTCTGTAAATGGGTTCAGATAACATTACAGCAGAAACTGTACATTACACAGACACCATCTTTATATCATCTCACTCGCTAGATTATGAGATGTAGCTCTTACTCCGCATGTGGTGCCTTGAGCAAAAACAGTCAAACGTTATTGTCTGTTTTCAAAGAGACAAACATGAACTGATCTGGACAAATATGGACTAAAGTAAAAATGTATAATTAAAAAATATAAATAAACCTAAGGCATTTGGCAGCAAAAAAAAAAAAAAATCCTTTACAGGTTTTAGCAAAATCTGACTTTAATTTAAATGTTGTATACTTCATAAAGTAAAGTGTAGAAACATTTGTACTCACCAATTAATTTCAGTTTTTTAATCTTTTAGATGAAGTATCCAGTATTGATGAGCTTGATTCCTTTAGCACGATAACTTGCTCTCTCTCTCTCTCTCTCTCTCAAGATGATCTGAGGTTGCCGAGAGCCTTACAGAAAGGCGAATTGAATTGATTTTTTGAGTATGTTGTTACGTATGTTTTGCCATGTCCACGCCCTGTAGCTTATTTATATCTTCTGCTCACAATGCACTAAAACTCATCAAGCTTGGTGCTAAACTTGTTGCACATCTGGTTAAGAATCTGCTCCTTGGAGGTGAAGCCGATCTGTACCTCCTTTTCCTCTTTAGAAACAAACAGAAATACCAGAAATCTGCAGCACATGAAATATAGCACATAAGCTCAATTATGACAAAAGAATGACCATAAAAACTGCATGAAATGTTGATATATTCCAACTGTTTATTAACATTTAGAATATAAACATATACATAATAACATTATTAACAAATGCACCTGAACATTTTAAACAGTATGTGTTGTAATTTCAAGGCTTTGTTCAGTAATTTAATGGAATTCAGAAATATTCTTAAAATATATATATTGTTTTGCATTTTACAACACAATTGTTTTGTATTGCACTCAATAACAATAGTTATAATGACACACATACACATATACATATATATATATATATATATACACATATATATATATATATATATATATATATATATATATATATATATATAATTACACCTATATATGTACACTCACCGACCACATTATTAGCTACACCTGTTCAATCGCTTGGTAACAAAAATTGCTAATCAGCAACTCAATGCATTTAGGCATCTAGGTGTGGTGAAGACGACTTGCTGGAGTTCAATCCGAGTATCAGAATGAGGTGAAATTAGTATTTCAAAAACTGCTGATCTGCTGGGATTTACATGCACGACCATCTCTAGGGTTTACAGAGAATGGTCCAAAAAAAAGAGAAAATATCCAGTGAGCAGCAGGATGAAAATGCCTTGTTGATGTCCGAGGTCAGAGGAGAATGGGCAGACTGGTTAGAGATGATAGAAAGGCAACAGTAACTCAAATAACCACTCGTTACAACCAATGTATGCAGAAGAGCATCTCTGAACGCACAACACGTCGAAGCCTGAAGCAGAAGAGCACACCAGGTGCTGCTCCTGTCAGCTAAGAACAAGAAACAGAGCCTACAATTCACACAGGCTCACCAAAATTGGACAAAAGATGATGAAAAACATTGCCTGGTCTGAAGAGTCTCGATTTCTGCTGCATTCAGATGGTAGGGTCAGAATTTGAAGAACATGAAAGCATGGAGCCATCCTGCCATGTCTCAGCGCTTCAGGCTGTAATGGTGTGGGAGATATTTTTTTTTTTTAATTCCCTGCGTTTCTGTTCATTCTGCCTTCACCATTTTCTATTGTTCCCTGATTAGTCTTTTCTGTTCATCTGTTTTGATTTAGTTCTCCACCTGTTTCAGTTCTTAATCACGTTCCATGTGTTTATATACCCAGTGTTTTCCCCGTTTGCTTTAAAGTTATGTTATGGTGTTTATTAATGATGGGTAAACGAGGCTTTCTGAATCATTTAAGGCTTTCATGAAATTGTGCTGGAAAATGGTTCATCACGCGAAGCTTTTAACACCATGTGCCTTAGCTATATCTGGTGGTCAGATTTTTTATGTTTCTTCACCATATCTTACAAAACATGGTGGAGCAGAGGTTGGTTTGAAAAGGTTTTTAATCTGTGCCAACTCATGTCAGGTGTAGTCCAGTCATCGGATTCACATATTGATCAATAATATAAAATATACAAGTGTGTGATTTATAATTAATAACCGATGTGAGTAGTAGAAAAAATATTTTGGGCAAGCTGTTCAGGGTCTATAGAACATGATAAAATGCAATAGAGGTGTCACGTGCATTCTCTTCTGCTGAATCCCAAAGAAGTGTACAAACACACACACACACACACACACACACAACCAAATCACTGTAAAGTCAAACACATGAGCCATGCGAAGCACCAATTTTTTCAAACCAGCTGTCCCGATCTTTCAACACTGCATGGCGTTTGAAGCTTCAAATGTTATTAATCACACAGTGATTTCATTTCGGTTCAAGCATCTGCACAGTGTGTGATACAATAGTGCTTTGAAAACTGCATCGGAGCCTCTGTATCAATTGTCCCATCACTAAATATGTTATTCTGTGTTAAACTCTTGGATTAATGAAGACTCACCTTTGGATTACCCCTTTGCTGTGCGCTTCATCCAACCCACATCGTGACAGATATAGTATTAAATTGTAAAATATATATATATTATATTAAATATAAAATTAAATATGATTATAATTGATGAATGATACAGTATATAAAAAAATTAAAATACACCTAATTACAAAGTGTGATAATTTCCTACATTTGAATACAGAAAAATAACCATACCAACTTAGTAGGTCAGCAGGGCCACATTAACCATTGGGATAGGTGAGGCTGAAGCCCCAGGCCCGGACAAGGAGGGGGCCCGTGATTGGCAGTGGAGTAGATTAACTGAATGTATATTGAATTTAGACAGTGAAGACTATTCAGTTTATTTGTACATTTATTTCATACAATATAATTTCTACAAGTGTTTCAAGTAGGTCTATTTTTGTAATTGCTTGTGGCTGTTTTTACTTATGCTATTTTATTTATTTTTTTACATATTGAAATAGTTAACAAGAATTACAACATTTCAATGCATCAAAATTTTGATAGGGTAAAAATCCTATTTAAAGCGATATATAGCTATATTTTATTTATAATAGGGGCCCTGCAGTAAGTCATAGCACCAGGGCCCAGTAAGGTCTTAATGCGGGCCTTTAGGTCAGATGTCTCAGAGTGTTGTATCTTATGTTTGGTCTTTAAACACCATGGCAACATAAACGATCACCCTACAATATAAAAAGGTCACGCTTGATTTTAAAATATTAATACATTTAAAAATTCTTTCATCCAGGAGTCTACTAATTATTTCACACAGGCAGCCACAGTATAACTGACTCTGGCCATGGATTTAAACATCCAGAATACACAAATCTGCTTTACAATTTTGCATAGTTCATTGAATTTTATTCAGAATTTATTTGTATGTTTCACAAGATATATCATTCACAACAACTTTGCAAAGCTTATACAGGTGCTGGTCATATAATTAGAATATCATCGAAAAGTTGATTTATTTCACTAATTCCATTAAAAAAGTGAAACTTGTTTATTATATTCATTCATTACACACAGACTGATATATTTCACATTTTTATTTATTTTAATTTTGATGATTATAACTGAAAACTAAGGAAAATCCGAAATTCATTATCTCAGAAAATTAGAATATAAATTAAGACCAATACAGAGAAAGGATTTTTGGAAATCTTGGCTAACTGAAAAGTATAAAAATGAAAAGTATGAGCATGTACAGCACTCAATACTTAGTTGGGGCTCCTTTTGTCTGAATTACTTCAGCAATGCAGCGTGGCATGGAGTCGATCAGTCTGTGGCACTGCTCAGGTGTTATGAGAGCCCAGGTTGCTCAGATAGTGGCCTTCAGCTCTTCTGTATTCTTGGGTCTGGCATATCGCATCTCCCTCTTCACAATACCCCATGGATTGTCTATGGGGTTAAGGTCAGGCGAGTTTGCTGGCCAATTAATAACAGGGATACCATGGTCCTTAAACCAGGTACTGGTAGCTTTGACACTGTGTGCAGGTGCCAAATCCTGTTGGAAAATGAAATCTGCATCTCCATAAAGTTGGTCAGCAGCAGGAAGCATGAAGTTCTCTAAAACTTCCTGGTATATGGCTGCGTTGACCTTGGACCTCAGAAAACACAGTGGACCAACACCAACAGATGACATTGCACCCCAAACCATCACTGACTGTGGAGACTTTACACTGGACCTCAAGCAACGTGGATTGTGTGCCTCTCCTCTCTTTCTCCAGACTCTGGGACCCTGATTTCCAAAGGAAATGCAAAATGTAATTTCATCAGAGAACATAACTTTGGACCACTCAGCAGCAGTCCAGTCCTTTTTGTCTTTAGACACTTCTGATGCTGTCTGTTGTTCAAGAGTGGCTTGATACAAGGAATGCGACAGCTGAAACCCATGTCTCTCATACGTCTGTGTGTAGTGGTTCTTGAAGCTCCAGCTGCAGTCCACTCTATGTGAATCTCCCCCACATTTTTGAACGGGTTTTGTTTCACAATCCTGTCCAGGGTGCAGTTATCCCTATTGCTTGTACACTTTTTCTTCTCTTTGAATCTCTATTAATGTGCTTGGACAGAGAGCTCTGTGAACAGCCAGACTCTTTTGCAATGACCTTTTGTGTCTTGCCCTCCTTATGCAAGGTGTTAATGGTCATCTTTTAGACAACTGTCAAGTCATCAGTCTTCCCCATGATTGTGTAGCCTACAAAACTACACTGAGAGACCATTTAAAGGCTTAGCTGATTAGAGTGTGGCACCAGGTGTCTTTAATATTGAACCTTTTCACAATATTCTAATTTTCTGAGATACTGAATTTGGGATTTTCCTTAGTTGTCAGTTATAATCATCAAAATTTAAAGAAATAAACATTTGAAATATATCAGTCTGTGTGTAATGAATAAATATAATAACCAAGTTTCACTTTTTGAATGGAACTAGTGAAATCAACTTTTTGATGATATTCTAATTATATGACCAGCACCTGTTCATCGATTAATAATTACTTTATTGACTAAAACAACATTCATTAGTTTGTGAGAATACAGTGTGTTTGTGCACAGTTGAATTGAATAATTGTTAAAATACAACGATGAGATAAAGACACTAAAGATGATTCCTAGAGAACCTCTTCTGATTCAAAAGAAACCGAGTTCTTATTCAGGACTAGAAGGAAAAAACATCTCCCACTCGGAGTGAGGCCCTGGCTGTCTCAGTAATGCATGATTGCAGCTGGTTTTATTCATTGGCTCTATTTATCAAAGTGATACAGTGCCGGAAGTGACGCAGACCAGGCACGTCGCTGCATTTATGGGATCTGTGGATGTAAATTTCAGTTATATAATGTGACCCTGGAGTCACAAAACCAGTCTTAAGTGTTTTTTTTTTTTTTTTTCAAAATTGAGGTTTATTCGTCATCCGAAAGTTGAATAAATAAGCTTTCCATTGATGTATCTGAAGGTGCAATAAAATCTAAATACTGAGAAAATCGCTTTTAAATTTGTCCAAATTAAGTTCTTAGCAATGCGTATTAATAAATACTAATATATATTTACAGTAGAATATTTACAACGTATCTTCATGGAACCTGATCTTTAAGCTATTTAATATCCTTATGATTTTAGGCATAAAAAAGATCTATAATTTGGACCCAAATAATGTATTTTTGGCTATTGCTACAAATGTACCCCAACCCCAGTGACTTGAGACTGGTTTTGTGGTCCAGGGTCAAAGCACAGCAGGACATTAGCGATCTGGTGTCACAGCATTTCAGCTCGCATGACCCATCCATCACTGATCAGTGCACTACTGGCCGGTAAAATAGGTAAATAATGACATAGTGGACACATTCAATTATAATAGCAATACGTTTACTGGTGTATGCTGACACAATAGTTTCATCTTGTCTAGACCTCATTTGCTTCATCCTGTAATGCTCGTCAGATGTAGGTCTCTGTTGTGTCATCAGTCACAAGCAGCACCACGTCTAACCACAAGAGGGCGACATACACAAACAGTTTTGCCCATAAATTCATTCCAGCCTGTTTTTATACAGTCTATGATTCCAGCTTGTCTGCTGCTTCGCTGTGTTTTTAAGATGAACATTCCATAATTGCATTGTTATCCATTAAAAGTGACCTAAATATGCAAATATATCACAATACCAATCACTCAGAACACAGATCTAAAATCTGAAATAAAAATCTATAGGCAACATTTAAGCTTTGTACAGTTTTTCATTCAGGTGTCTATATGCAGGTTTCTGCAAGCTGTTGAAGCCTTTTGATACTGTTTCATTCTCTCACATTCGTGTGAATCTTTTTCTGAATTCTTTAGATCTAAGATTGAACTCTTACTTGAGTCTGCTTCAGTGTTTAGTGATCATCAAATTGGATACAGAATAATCTGTTGGTCTGCAAGTCGTTTTATGTCATTTTGAGCTAACTTAATTGATTATAAAGTCTGAGTCCTAAATGTTCACGTTATCCTTTACCCCAGGTATAGGCAACGTCAATCCTGGCAAGTTGCAGAATTTAGCTTACAAAACTAGGGGAATAAACGACACACCACGAGCCAGTTGAACATCGATACAAGTATGTGATGATTCAAGTTGGTTGAGATGTTAAGCAAATACAAGCAATACATCTGGGCTGGGAGTTTATATTAATGTATCTCTGAGGCGAACTGACTTTCTTCAGAAAAGTTCAGATGATATTTTGTTTTCAATTCATCATTTACATAATACACTTATAATAGTGTTAATAAGTGCAGCTATGCTTTGTTTACAGTGTTAACCAAGGAAACGCTGTATTGCTGTTCCAGAAGTGCCACCTGCTGTCAGAGAGTGAATCTGCATCTCATTCTGCCCATCTGCTGTAATTGTTTCGTGCAGATGTTATATGTATAGTTTCACAAAATGAAAGTTAGAGCATTCTGTTTATGCAATTGAATTTAGTTTGAAAACTGCTCATGCTGCATGTATACAGTATCTTTTTTTTGGATTGTGATTCAAATGCAGTGGTTACGTCTAATTTTGAATGGAAAGAGCAGAGGCAAATCCTTAGTTTGTTTATATGAAGATATTTCCTTTTTTCTTATTTATTTGATTTGGGGTTTGTTTTAAATGTTCAATTTAGTTTTGTTATCTGACATATTTCAGTTTCCCAAAGAAATATGCAACATTTTGTGCAAGAAAAACAAAAACAACAACAACAACAACAACAACAACAACAACAAAAACATTTTAATTTATAATTTGTCTTAAATCTAATTTTGCTTGAAAAAATCGTATTGTGAAATCAGTATTGTGAATCGTATTGCATTGTGAGTTGAGTGAATTGTTGCATCCCTATACACTACACATCTACAAAACCCCCATTAGAAACTGCTAAATGTTTGTAAGATGTGAACATTTGGATGACTTAAAATGTCTTAAAGCTCAATAGTCCTTCTTGTTGGGTTTAGGTCTTATTTAAATCTCAATCTTTTTATTTGCTTATTGAATATTTCTACCCAAGTAAAAAGTTTTGGTGTTATATTTGATGGTTTGCTTTCTTTTGGTTCACACATTAAGAATATTTCACGTATTGCATTTTTTTAAATATATATATATATTTACGTAATATTTCTAAACTTCATTCAAAATAGAATTCTTAAAAGGACTTTGATAGTACTTAAAGCTACAGGTTGTAGGACCTGCCACTGGAGGGCGCACTAACAAAACAATAACAATCGTGTGGTTTGATGTCCGAAACAGGTGGCAAGGAAGTCGACCGGAAGTTGAAGTCGGGTGGGGGCTGCCATCTTGTAGCAGAACTTAACTTGCGTTAGCATCCCATTGACCTCCCATTCATTTTGACCTCATTTTGACAGCGAATAACTTTACATCTGAGGCGTTTAAAGACTCCGTTTGTCCATTATTCATTTCTAAAGATACATCACAATGTATAAAGGGCTCCATTACTTCTATGTTACTTTATGGCCCCGTATAAACAGTTTTTGTAAAAAATAGGCTAACGATTGCGTCATAACCACTCGACTCTCTGTCGCATTACCGTACAGACAGGAGGAGAAGCTCGCAGGCAATTAACTTAATATGGCGTACTGGCATTACATTTTAAAATACTATACAAAATAATTAATCAGAATACTTACTCCTGCTCACTCACGACAAAGAACTCCCCGCTCAAGCTCGCCGTCTCTGCAAGATTAATGATGGCAGTTTGCACGCACAGCTACTAGAAGATTTACATCTGGCAGACAGGTTGCTGACGTCGTCAAGCTTCGTTTGAGTCTGCGCGTCAGAAACGGAAGTGCTAAAAAACGCTAAAAATGGGCTTCACTTGTCTCAATTGAGTTCCAGTAGGGTCGCTGTGTCCATTTCTTTTACTGTCTGTGGTCCGAAAGAACCGGTTTCCCTTTAAAGGTACAATTTTTTGTAAGATATTTGCTGTAAAATAGAGGAGAGAAAGAGCAAGGATCAATATCGGTGTTGCATTTTCTAGATGGTGAGAGCTTCGCGACATACTTCAACTAGAAAGAGATGCCAATCTCGCTTGTGTTTTATTTGACAGGTGCATTTGACTCGCGCAAATTGTTGAACTTGCGTTTGAAAATTATGACATCAAACACAACATATATAAAACTACACAACATCAACAAATCCCATCATTCCATGCTCCTTAGCGTCATCAAACCACGCGATTATTATTGTTTTGGTAGTGCGTCCTCTCATGGCAGGTCTTACAATCTGCATCTTTAAGTGCCCTTTTGTCAAAGCAAAATTTCCTAAATTTTGCCCTTTTGTGAATGCCTGCCCACTCCCAATCATAATATTAGTACAATTTATTAATAATAATTTAGCCGTAAATAAAATGACCAACATGATGACCTTTCACCTGACGACGACGACCTCACCCAACCTGGACGATTCCTCATGCCACATGCACATTTTTTAAATGCCAAAAGATATTTTCAACACCACGGAAGGTGGTAAGTGGTGTTTCATTCTCAGCTAAGTGATTTTGATGTTTATTTACTTATTATTATATTACAAGAAGGATGTGATGTGAGAACATGCAGACATGTTGTTTATATTGCTGTGTGTGTAGTCTGTAGTGTAGAAGTAATACTAGCGTGCTGTTTGAGGGAGAAAAGTTTCACAGGCATCGAGGGGTCTGGTCTTTTTATGCTATTTGACTAAACTTTTATTATATTACAGTAATTATTTATTTTTTAACACGTAGAGTGCCTTAAAAATAATTATCACAACACTGGTAAGGCTTATTCAGATTTTCATTATAAAAATAAAAACAATTCAGAAATGAATTTAAAATATAATGATATTTTAAATGTGATGCTTTTTTTTTCTACAGTAGCAACAGTGTTTACAACAGCAAGACCACTTTAGCCTTTAAACTCAATAATATCTCTCTGTAAATAAATGTAAAAATATCAATGTCAATAAAAAAATGCATAATATACCTGACATCAAAGTGCAGTGTGAAGTATTTGAATAACAAATGTATCCTGTCATTTGTTTACATTGCAAAAGTGTTCAGTTTTAGACAACTACAACAGTAATAATAATAATAATCAATATATTCCAGTGTATCCGTTTTTTATGTTTTGTATCAATATTTAAGGTGGACTTAATGATTAGGTGCAAGAGTAGTAGTGATGGTTAAAATAATAGATTAATGCTGAAATAGTAAATTGAGCCTTGTTTCTAGATGGACAGAGAGTGGAGAGTAATAGATCAGATGAGGAGATGGAGGTAGAGGAAGAAAAAGAGGGAAATGTAGAGGCACAAGTGACAGAAAGAGAGCAGGTAACAGCAAGCCAGGAGACAGAGGCTGGTGAGAAAGAGGTAGCTTTAGCTTTTAGAGGTATAGCTTTTTCTATAGTTTTTACTATAACCACTGTTCTTAATTATTCGGTAGAACAGAGAAGAAAAAGCCATCAGGTTGGGACAATTTAAGACATTTCAGTTTCTAATCCCAGAGCTATTATTATTTTAAACTTAAAATTGTCTTCTCTATTGTTTCTTTTTCAAAACTGCATCAAAGCATTTGCTGCTGTATCAATACATAATCAATCCATATCTATAGAAGAGAAGAGAAGAGAAGACAATGCTGAATAAAGTCACCTATTTTTTTTTTTTTTTTTTTTTTTGGCCAAAATGTATTTTCGATGCTTCAAGAAATTCTAACTGACCCTCTGATGTCACATGGACTACTTTGATGATGTTTTTTTTTACCTTTCTGGACATGGACAGTATACTGTACACACAGCTTCAATGGAGGGACTGAGAGCTCTCGGACTAAATCTAAAATATCTTAAACTGTGTTCCAAAGATAAACGGAGGTTTTACGGGTTTGGAAGGACATGAGGGTCATTAATGACATCATTTAAATTTTTGGGTGAACCAACCCTTTAAAGTTTGAGCATAATGTTTGCTTATTGCAATTGATTAATTAATTAAAAACAAAGTAGTTGATATGCTGTGTTGTTTTTGTTGTTTAGTAGCAGTAATATGCAGCTATTAGCCGTGTCCAATGTATTTTTTGTTGGTTTTCATGAGACCCCCCCCCCCCTTGAAATGACCAGGACACCCCATTGACCCCCCAATCAAAATTGTCTGGAGTGGCCACTGACTGTATGTATGAAGTTCAGTAAGAATGGCTGTATGTTAGACTGCAGCCCATGCAGGGATATGTGTCTTAACTCTAAGTGCTTTCTAATTCATTAAGAACGCATGTATGCTGCAAGCGTTTGCTCCCCAGACTTCTGAGTCAGCACCGCATCCACTTTGCCCTCTGCGATTTTATCTGGAGAGTACTAGTTATTTCATACTAGCATAGCAGCAGTTTTTAAGTTTTGGGGACCGTACTAAAGAACTGTCAGTATCGAAACAGTGGCTGTCACATTGGATTTAGGAATCGATTGCGTATGCTTCTATGAATGAGTCCGGTCCATGGGATGTCCACGCCCACTCCACAAGAAAGGTGGCTAAATCCTGGGCTTGGGCAAAAGATAGGACACCTTTGCCAGATTTTACAACCTTGAGATCTCATCATTCACAGCACTTATTGTGTTTGTGCAGTGAGGTTTCTACAGCTCTTGTATTGGTTACCTGCACCTAGCCACGTCCCCTCCCTGTGAGCAGGATGGTTTTGGTTAGGTCCAATGGACCCAAGGCATACCAAACACACTAATAGTCAGCAGCTCTCTACGTGTACTCGAGCTGTTGCTGACTGTGGTAAGTGTGCTGTTAAATATATTTTATTGGAGTGATGAGGATTTTGTGTTGATTCTTGTGTTGCTTTCTGTGCTTAGTCAAGCTCTGCTTGAGCTGGAGGGCATTTGTTCTCCTCTGAGTGCCATGTAAAGCAGTCAACATGCTTGGTTTTATCAAGCCAGGTTAAGTTGGCTCTTCTCACCAGGTATGAGGAATAGTACAATACAGCAGGATTGTACACATTCCCCAAAGCATGAGCTAAGCAATGTGGAGAGACTGAACTTGATGGGGAATGTCTTCAGTTACATAAGTAACCTTGGTTTACTGAAGGATGCAACGAGACATTTTGTATGCTGCTGTTATAATAGTCTTATACCTGTTCCAACAGTCAAAAGATATAAAAAACGTATTTGTTTAGAATAGCTTTTAGGTGATTTGATTATTTGATTTGATTTGTTTGTCTTTGTTTTGTATTGTTTGTATTTTATCAACTTTTGGTGTCCTTGAGAGCCGTGAAAGATGCCTATAAATAAAAGTTATTATTATTACGCTATTATTATTAAAGGGTCATTCTCATTATCCTGCACATTTTTACATCACCATTATATGTCTCAAATCTTTATTTATTTAATTATTAATTTATTTATTTTTCACGTTTTAACCAGTCATAATATGCCATTTTTCTTACACCAGTTGGACTTAAAGGGAATTGCAAAATACATTGCAATAGATAACAGATTATAAAGGCATTATTATACGGAGCTAGAGGCCTCAGCTAGAGGACTCAGCTCCTGTACATCTCTGCGTTGTGTTCTCTGTGTCCAGCGTTTACTGAATGTTTGCAGAAGTCCACGCCGGCTCAGCTCTGTAACCAATACAAATGATATGATGTAAGATCAAAATAACATACGCACGCACGCACATACACACATTTGTTTAACATTGACTACCTCTCTGAAGTTTAGTTGGGGATGGTACAGGTATACATTTCCCAGGATCCTCGGTAACTACACCAAGGTTTCTGTTCCACACGTTCCAGTTGACTTCCTCCACACTGAAAGAAAGAGGACACACGCATTGACAGTAATCAGATCAACACAGGTTAAGTGTATATAGTTATTGATAATGTTTGTGTTTGCATGCTAATATCCACTTTTCTAAATGAATCATCCATTTTTAAAAAGGAGACTTGTGTTCAGATCTTGTGGTTTCGGGTGGAAGCCAGCGGGGTCACCTGAAGCACCAGCGTCGATCAGGCTCCTGCTCCCCGCCTAGATCCTTCTCTTCCCCGGAGCGCAGCTTTGTCTTCAGACAGCGGGGAAGAATCCACTCCATGTCCAAGGTGGTGATTGCACGCTGTGAATAATAATGGCAAACCATTACAGCCATTTTCCCACTGAATCAGCTAAAGGATTTCAAGTGCATGTTTACTGCAGAAATGCATAGACAGCTTTAACTTCGCCTTTGATTTCACCTGTAGTTTCCAGATGCTGGTGCTCTCTACAGACATCTCCTCCACTCTTTGATTCATCAGAGCGATCAGCATGTTCAGCATCAAAATGTAAGTCATCACTATATACAATATTAGCAGCACATAGAAGACCTCTATATACTGAAACTGATCGGTGAACTCCAGATCTCCCATGCCTATCGTAAACTTGAATAACTCCAGAGTGGTGTAGTAGATGCTCTTGAATGAGGGCTTCGTACAGTGTCCTTCAGAACTAGATTGTGCACTGATAGGTCCCTCATCAAGGAGAGTTACCACGGCTGTTGAGTAAGAAACACATCACTAGCACACACTATCATGCATACAATTAGGGTTGGTAAGATTTTTTAAGTTTCAGAAAGAAGTCTCTTATGCTCATCAAGGCTGCATTTAATTGGTCAAACAGCAAAACAGTATTACTGTGAAATATTATTACAATTTACAGTATCTGTTTCTATGTTAATATATATATTTTAAAAAATATTGATGTGATGGCAAAGGTGAGTATTCAGCAGCCGTTACTCCAGTTTTCAGTGCCACATTATCCTTCAGAAATCAATCTAATATGATGATTTGGTGGTCAGGAAACATTTATTATTGTCAATGATAAAAACAGTTGTGCAGCTTAATACATTTGTGGGAATACAGGTGCTGGTCATATACTTAGAATATCAGCAAAAATTCCATTAAAAAAGTGAAACTTGTTTATTATATTCATTCATTACACACAGACTGATATATTTCACATTTTTATTTCTTTTAATTTTGATGATTATATCTGACAACTAAGGAAAATCCCAAATTCAGTATCTCAGAAAATTTGAATATAAATTAAGAGAAATACAAAGAAAGAATTTTTGGAAAACTTGGCAAACTGAAAAGTATAAAAATGAAAAGTATGAGCATGTACAGCACTCAATACTTAGTTGGGGCTCCTTTTGTCTGAATTACTTCAGCAATGCAGCGTGGCATGGAGTCGATCAGTCTGTGGCACTGCTCAGGTGTTATGAGAGCCCAGGTTGCTCAGATAGTGGCCTTCAGCTCTTCTGTATTCTTGGGTCTGGCATATCGCAATACCCCATGGATTGTCTATGGGGTTAAGGTCAGGCGAGTTTGCTGGCCAATTAATAACAGGGATACCATGGTCCTTAAACCAGGTACTTGTAGCTTTGACACTGTGTGCAGGTGCCAAGTCCTGTTGGAAAATGAAATCTGCATCTCCATAAAGTTGGTCAGCAGCAGGAAGCATGAAGTGCTCTAAAACTTCCTGGTATATGGCTGCGTTGACCTTGGACCTCAGAAAACACAGTGGACCAACACCAACAGATGACATTGCACCCCAAACCATCACTGACTGTGGAGACTTTACACTGGACCTCAAGCAACGTGGATTGTGTGCCGCTCCTCTGACTCTACAGACTCTGGGACCCTGATTTCCAAAGGAAATGCAAAATGTAATTTCATCAGAGAACATAACTTTGGACCACTCAGCAGCAGTCCAGTCCTTTTTGTCTTTAGACACTTCTGATGCTGTCTGTTGTTCAAGAGTGGCTTGATACAAGGAATGCGACAGCTGAAACCCATGTCTCTCATACGTCTGTGTGTAGTGGTTCTTGAAGCTCCAGCTGCAGTCCACTCTTTGTGAATCTCCCCCACATTTTTGAACGGGTTTTGTTTCACAATCCTGTCCAGGGTGCAGTTATCCCTATTGTTTGTACACTTTTTTTTCTACCACATCTTTTCCTTCTTTTCATCTCTCTATTAATGTGCTTGGACACAGAGCTCTGTTAACAGTCAACCTCTTTTGCAATGACCTTTTGTATCTTGCCTTCCTTGTGCCAGGTGTCAATGGTCATCTTTTAGAAAACTGTCAAGTCAGCAGTCTTCCCCATGATTGTGTAGCCTACAAAACTAGACTGAGAGACCATTTAAAGGCTTTGCAGGTGTTTTGAGTTAATTAGCTGAGTGGAGTGTGGCACCAGGTGTCTTTAATATTGAACCTTTTCACAATATTCTAATTTTCTGAGATACTGAATTTGTGATTTTCCTTAGTTGTCAGTTATAATCATAAAAATTTAAAGAAATAAATATTTGAAATATATCAGTCTGTGTGTAATGAATGAATATAATATACAAGTTTCACTTTTTGAATGTAATTAGTAAAATCAACTTTTTGATGATATTCTAATTATATGACCAGCACCTGTATTTGTGATATAGTTTCATACACTAATATATAGTTTTATACGTGCGATACAAGAAATTAATTGTAATAAATTAGTCAAGGACCTTCATGAATGTATGCATATATACCTGTAGAGAACCCAATGAGGAAGACCATGTACACGACAAGGAATCGACGAATTTCTCCAAGAACCATCTGACAATAATTAAAGATTGTGAGTGTGTTGTACACACATGAAGAATAAAGCCTGAACTGTACAGACTAGTGTACACTACAAAAATAAATTAAATGTGTTGCATAGCATCTTTCTATAATGCTACACAAACCATATTTTACTAATACTCTAATCTGAAGGCCAGAGGAAAGCATGATGAATAAGAAAGACAATTATCACTCACCTTTTGTATCATGACATTGTAGATTCCCATATTTTTGGACCCTCTGGAGAAGTAGAGTAGATTTACCCAGCTCAAGGCAAGACACAGAACTAGACAGGCCACATATTCATCCTGACCAAAGAAGTACAATAGTGCACACGCCAGAAAGAGCACGGCCTGCAGAAAACTGATGCAACAGAAACCAGTAAAAAAGGCACTTAACAATTACTGTTTCAGCAGGAAACATTAGTTTGACTATTGCAACTTAACTTTGTGATGTCATTATACAGAATATAAATATATACATTGATTTAAAACATGTATAAGTTTTACATTCAGAAGAATTATTGGAAATGAAGCTAATTTCAAATTAGTCTGTAATAGGAAATGATTCATACTCAAATAAAACTAAAGGCAAAGGACTCACAAAAGCTGATCGGTGTATCCATCTATGAACAGGGACTGAAATCCTGGACGCTTCCTTAACATATCTATTAACTTAAAATAAAAGGCAATACATTCATTTCTGTAGAAATAAACAAATACAATTATATATGAATTTTAAATCAACAGCATTAGATACATACCCCTTTAATTAAGAAGTAAAGTGCTCCAATGGTAGTTATGATCTGTCCTATCAGAAGCAGGTAGCCTTTGCTATTATTTTT
The DNA here is from genome assembly GCF_003368295.1 of Carassius auratus. Lineage (NCBI taxonomy): Eukaryota > Metazoa > Chordata > Actinopteri > Cypriniformes > Cyprinidae > Carassius > Carassius auratus. The sequence continues at coordinate 16,386,465 of NC_039247.1, read as the reverse complement.
ATAACGCAATGAAGACTTTAATGTCTGAAATGAAAAAAGCGAGGATGACACAAGGCATTAAATAGTGTACCATTTACAGTAAGCATGCACAAATAATAGTTTAAATCAGACTCTGAACTGGACCTAGATGCAAGTATGCATATTTGCATGTTTTATTTTCTCAGAGACAATGTAGACAGAAATGTTCATGCCTATAACATCAAAAGTGATGCAAAGCCAAACCCCTGTCCATCTCATGCCCTTTTTGTACTCACCACCTCTGGGCTGTACCTACTTTGTTGCTAAAGTCCTTCTCTTCTTCGCGGTTATAAGCTACTGCAGTAAAGATGAAAAGGTAGATAACATAAACGATGAAGCTGAACAAGAACATCCGTTTTGCAAATCTCTCCCACTTCTCTTCAATTAGCCTGTTAAATGGCTCAATATTGAGCATCTCGAGGCGATTCTGAAATCAGATGAAATAACCAAACATGATGCTATAAACATTATTTATCAAAATCCATATAGCTTCTTTACAACATTTTGCTAGTAAAGTAGTAAAATCGTATGCATTTTAAATTGTATAATTAATTATTATCAAGTAAACAGCATGTTATCTCACAGGAATCTCACTGCCATAAACGATTATCTCCAGCGCAGAGTTCTTCTCATAGGTGTCGAGAGAGGAGAGGTCATACAGAGACGAGCACACTGGACCATAGGCCCACTCCGTGATCTTCCGTGACAGATGTTTGCACCCCTTAAACTCCCGCTGCACGATGTGCTTTAACAGCTAGTTGACAAAGGAATAATGAAATCGGTCAAATATCTTTTATTTAGTCACTTGTCTTTGGCAATGCACTGATTTTAGTAATCAGCAAAGCCAACAACGACATCAGCTAAAATACAATACAATAAATTAATACATTAAACTGTGAGTTTAGGTTAAATAAGGTTAGACTGTCACTGTAGACTACATGACTATGAATCATTGTAGTGTCTGACTTAATGCCATGTGCTGAACAGAAATACCATTTCAAATCACATGGGGACTAAACATCCACACAAAATCAGGAACATCCAAAAACAGAATAGAATACAGAACTGGCACTTAAAGAAATACACCCTGCTTCAAACGAATCACCGCTTTAAATAAATACATTCAAAACAAACATTCAAAAATCAGTAAACACCAGAAAAAAGAAGGTTTACCACCACTTTTCCTGTCTTGGCAGCTAGTGTGAGTGGAGTGAGTCCTTTGTTATTTTTGATTTCCTCCAGCTTGATCTCTGGGTGAAGTTGGTTGGCTTTCAATAAGATGTGGTCATACATGGCAATGACGAACTCTGTGTTTTCAGGACTGTTATCAGCTATGGATACTAGTGCGTGAAGCACTGTGTTTCCATGAGAGTCCCTGTTCCCGACATCCACCCTCTTGTAAGGATTGTCCATAAGGAAGTCAACGATGTCCGGCTGATTAGTGCAAGCGGCCAGAGACAAGGGCAGCTCACCTGTGCACAAAAGATGTAAAAGATACAGATAAGCCTCGGTTCCCACAAATGTGGGTCAGTAACAAGTCATTAAGTAGAATTTTAAATGTAGATTTTTTATATTATATCCATATTACAAAAGTTTAATCATATCAATAGACCTACCAAAATAGAAGCATGCTTCTTGATTGGGCTGAAAGAATTTCCCACAGGCCTTAGCATGGACATCAGCCCCTTTTTCAACAAGCATCTTTACAAATTTTGCGCTCCTCCTTTCAATTGCAACATGGAGAGCTGTCTGACCTGTCTCAAAGAGATCAGTTGATAACATTGCAAAATGGATGGGTTGGACAGCCAAATAAAATATGATCAATATTCTGTTGATTTATGAAAAATAAATCACTAATGTTAGTTAATATAAAACTAGATCTGATAATAATAATTAGACTAATTAAAATATTATGTAAAATGAAGCTGTCTCTGACCTTTGTAGTAAATGTCTGTGTAGGCAGCATTGACTAAACTTTTTAAACCTCCCGTTTTCTCTGCAATTTCCAGCAGAAGTTCAATAGTGTCATTCTCGCCTTCCTTCAAATTTAAAAGTGCTTTCAGCAGAGCTGTCTTTCCATTGGACTTATCTAAAGAAGTTATAAAACAGTTGTTTCATTATATAATGAATATCGGTCATGAGTTCACAGTGCTCTTCTTGTGTTTGGGTATACTATACCATTCAAAAATTGGGGGTAAAGTTTTTTTTAGTTTTTTTTTTAAATAAATTAATATTTTTATTCAGCAAGGGCACAATAAATTGATCAAAAGTGATGCTTTACTTTATTTGCATCGTGAGTTTTAAATCAGTATATTAGAAGGATTTCTGAAGGAGCATGTGACACTGAAGACTGCAGAAATGGCTGCTGAAAATTCAGCTTTGCATCACAGGAATAAATCACATTTTAAAATATATAGAGCAGTTATTTTAAATTGTAATAATAATTCACTGTATTAGTGTTTTCACTGTATTTTTGATCAAATGAATGCAGCCTTGGTGAACATAACTGATTTCTTGCAAAAATCTTACCACCCCAAACGTTTGAATGGAACTGTGGTGTATTTGTTCTTGAATACAATTACACTCAGAGTCGGTGAGCCGTTTCATGTTTTTGTGCAGGTACTCGTGTAAACCCTGCAGTTTAGACACATTCCCACTGGACACGGCATCAAACAGCCTCTTGAGTGTAAACCTCTCTCTGTCCTGCTGAGCTGGTTCCTCTTTCACATTTCTGATTCCCCTGTGTGCAGAATGTGTCTGATAAAGTAAGGATTTCTCACACTGTGTTTTTCATACACTCCGGTGTGGTTAAAGGAGGCCTGCTTACCCGTCAAAGTTTAGGTTAAATTTAATTGTGTGTGCAGAATCATCTGTCTCCTCCAGGTAATCAGAATCCATGGGTCTCTTGTCCTTTGAGGTGCCTTTCTTCACCTGTTTGAACTTTGACCTTTCTTCGTCTGTCAGGTCATCGGTCTCCAGGAAGAATGTGGGGCTGCTGTCTTCTGATGTACTCATAGTGCTGTTTTCTTATTCATACAGCACAAATTAAAGCCTGTAAACAGTGTATAAGTAATATCATTGAGAGAAACAAGACATTAGGTTTCCATTTCATACAAATAAGTTCTAGGAAATGGGAGTTTGACAAAAATTTTACTTTTATACATGAATGGGACATTCTGACACTAGCTAGCTTTAAAATTAGGAGTTGTGCACTGATGATAATTCACTAAATGTTTCTTCCTTTGTGACCAGTAAAATTGATTTTTTATGTAATGTAGACTAAGAGCTGCTTTTGTAAGAGTAGAAGCTGCTTGATTGTTATAATGGATCATGTTTTAAAACCATTAAAAGAGGAACAGTTCACAAACGATCCAACTAGAAACTTTGTGACATGAAGTAGAAGGAAAAGCAGAACTACTGCTGTTTTATATGACTTCAGTTATGTTTTATATGTCTTAAGTCTCTCTTCAAAAGGCAGCTAGAAAAATTATGGATATAAGGTGTTCTGAACACATAAATAGGCCTATCCTCCTGACAAGTAGTTATGGCTTTTGTCCACTGTAGAGGACATTATATTTTAGTGAATTTCTCTTTGACCTTATCACAGATTTAACTCTGTCTTTAAAAAAGGCTGACATTAATTTAGAGATCAAATTTAACACTCTTCTGGACATATCATATTTTGTAATGATCCTTTAAATCTGACTCATTTTCTAATTGTTTGTCATAAATCAACATTTCAGAAAAAAAATTAATGGGGTTTCAAATCAAAATATGAAACTGGACATGGATCTCGTACATGTCCACTGTAGAGGATATCTAAAAAGTATGTTTATTACGCATGTTGGAAGACATGAGTGAATTGGAAAAAATTAATTATAAATAAATATTTCTATGAAATATTAGATATTATAAAAATCTTGCCAGTTATTACTCCCATTACTTCTTTTTTCTTACATGCTGCCCCAAAAACACATGAATATGTTTTTAATATGATACATTTTATATTATGTGGAAACCTTTTATGGCCATTTTACACACATTGCATAACATAGTTAAGAATCATCTTTATGCAAATTTTGGAATAAAATAACAAATTTATTGGTGAATTTAAAAAATCTAATTATTTTTGTCTTTTCGTGTCTTTTCAAATACTGAATCTTGGTGTTCTTTACAAGGGAAATATTATACATAATATTATACATAAAATATTAATAAAATATGATTTTTCAAAAATATCCTTATGCTCTTTACAATATAATGACATGAAAAAAATACTAAATTCAAAAAAAAAAAAAAAGGTAGTCAGTATCCCATTTAATGGGTCTGTGGTTATTTTTGGTTACACAGTAAATCCATATTTAATCAAAGCAAAATTATGGAATACTGTAAGAGGTTATCATAGATAGAGAAACAAACAAAAAGGTAAACAGGTTCAGTGTATATGTGCAAGTAGAAATGGTGGAAGTAGTTGCATGCTCTACTAGACCCTTGCTAACTGAATTATTCATCTCTCTTCATGCTGTTACAAGCTATATGATCCCACCCAGGGAATGGGCCATGATTGTCCCAGCATCCCTGAGAATACATGGAAATGCATTTCTGACCAAATGCAGTTACTAATACACTGGATATTCGGTACTGTAGAAAATTATAAGCCTCTTCGTAAATGACTTCATATAGAATTACATTCTCAATTGCAGTGAGAGGAAATTAATCTGGCATTAAGAAACTGAATTACACTGTGTTTGTGTAATCAGTACAAGGCCAAAATAGATAAATCTCCATAGAAAAGAGCTACTAAGCCTCATCTCTGTTGAGTTTTTCAGCATACATGTGATGTATCTTGTGACATTTTACCATGCTTCTCTCACAAAGCTGGTTTTGTATTTAAAAGACCGTTCATTTTCACATGAATTTCTTTAAAGATGAAAAGACCACAGACTTTGCTTTTATAAGTCAATGTGACATTCTAATACCAGTTAGCATCAGTAATTATGCTTGGATGCTATTGTTCTTTCTGCTGAGACCTCATTTATAAAATTGGATAAACAGCAGTGAGAATAAGAGCTAGTGGTTCGTTCATCTTAATGTGCCTTTTTGTTTCAAAAACCAGTTAAAAGAGGAAGGGTACAAAAATAATTCAGATAAAAACTTGGTGACAGGAAGTGACACTATCAAAGGAAATGTAAAATTAGTTTCACTGGCTACATATATATGATTTGAGCACATTCGTATTTCACTAGCTCATCAAATAAGAACACAAATATTTCCTAAAATCATTAGGGAAATGTACAAATGTGTAATAGTCATGAGTGCATCCAGTTGCTGTTCCTCATTTAAGGCACATACACAAATATAAACAACAGATAACCATAAAATAGACCTCTGGGAGATTACACATTATTCAGATTTGAAAAAGAAAACAAGCATTAATGTGTAATGTGCATATCAAATTAAAGAAAGGGTGTCAAGGACGCTCGAGTTATAATTCAATCAGGAACAGAAGTGAGTATATTCAGTCTGTATGTGAAAGCAGAGTCCTCGAAGGGTGAGGCAGCTCAGCTTGTTAAAGAGGCGAACAGATATTTGATGGACAAATTATATCAGTTAATGTTGTTTCACGCTAGATTATGACCTAACATGCAATTTCAAGATGCTGGATAGTCTTATTTAGTAACATATTATGACTTGACCTCTCTGTAAATGGGTTCAGATAACATTACAGCAGAAACTGTACATTACACAGACACCATCTTTATATCATCTCACTCGCTAGATTATGAGATGTAGCCCTTACTCAGCATGTGGTGGCTTGAGCAAAAACAGTCAAACAAACATTCAAATTGATCTGCACAAATATGAACTGAAGTAGATAACAAAAACATCAAAAAATTAAATGCACCTAAGGCATTTGGCAGCAAAAACAACAACTTTATTTTGTAAAGTTTACCATTCCTTTATGATTTACTGCATTAGTAATGATTTACTGCATAATCCCTATGAGTAAAGAATGTAACATTTGTACTCACCAATTAATCAGTTTTTTAATCTTTTAGATGAAATATCCAGTATTGATGCGCTTGATTCCTTTAGCACGATAACTTGCTCTCTCTCTGTCTCTCTGTCTCAAAGAGGAAAAGGGCAAGATGATCTGAGGTTGCCGAGAGCCTTACAGAAAGGCGAGTTGAATTGATTTTTTTGAGTATGTTGTTACGTATGTTTTGCCATGTCCACGCCCTGTAGCTTATTTATATCATCTGCTCACAATGCACTAAAACTCATCAAGCTCCTTCTTAAAATGCTTAATTTTCATTTAGCAACACTATACTCTACTACATATTATAACTATCCAAATGTTCAATTATTCATGTGCTGGAATACATATAATATCGTACCTCTAACAGCAAGCTTGGTTTGAAGCGCATTCACTTGTCTGTTGAGCAATTGCACTTTCTTAGCATGCAGTTTCCTGTATGAAACTGGAGGACCGTGGCAGAGTAAGGCGGTTTGGCCACATACATGATGGTGTAGGTGAGTACATCATGTGAACTAAATCAAGCTGATCTGTACCTCTACAGAAATTTCAGTTACAGTCATGTGCAGCACATGAAATATACCACATTAGCTCAATTATGACAAAAGAACAACCAGAAAAACCACATGTGATGTGATGATATATGGCAACTGTTTATTAACATTTGAGATGCCACTAAACATGTAAACAGAATGGTTCGTCATTTCAAGTCATTTAATGGAATTCAGAAATATTCTTAAAAAAATACATATTTTGTATTTTACAACACAATGGTTTTGTATTGCACTCTAAGACAATAGTTATTTAATGAGTGTGTGAATTGAACAATAGATAAACAAATCTGACATGTTTTGGTCAACAACAACAAAAATTTTTTTCAAATGAATCAATGTTACTTTAATGATATAGTATCTAGTATAAAAAAATAAAAAGAAATGATTTTATAGACAGAATGATACAAAATTAAAATATTTTAAATTAAATTCAATTATAAATATCAATTACAAAGTATGATTATTTTGACATTTTAATACAGATAAAATAGCTCTGCCAGCGTTGTAGGTCATACCACAACAGCATGGTAGGTCAGAAGTCTCGGAGACATGATTTTGGGTGTTGTATCTTATGTTTGGTCTTTAAACACCATGGCAACTCCAACTGCTGAGTCAACATCTTTTCCATAAACTACAGGAAATGGAAACACTCTCTCCACTTCCTGTTGGAGAACTGTGTTACATGACAGTGCGCTACCACTGCCAATAATACACCTCACCCCAGCAGCCCGCAGGCTCTGAGGGGGCATCATAGTGGCCATGTTTTCAATAATGCCCCTGCACACAGCCCGAGTCACATGACCCAGAGAGAGGTTAGAGGGCGAGATTTGGGAGACACTGGCACTGGAAGTGGGGTCATGCCGCTCTCCTAGCAGCGCTGTGGTCACGGTTAGGTCAGTGTCAGGCTGTGCCAGAGCAGACTGGATCAGCCGGGAGTAGATTGTGGACTCATTTACTTCCAATCCTATGACAAAACAATAAATACATTATTAAGATAAGAATACACCTGAGGACCAAAAACATGCAACAAGGCTATTTTAAAGTTTCTATTAACACCTTACAATAGGGCTGCACGATTATGACAAAAATCTCAATTGTTGATTATTTCCTTAAAAGTGTAATTGAGATTATTAATTACGATTATCACAATTTACAATAAATGATGTTTATAACATTGTTTGAAGCAAATGAAGCCATTTTTATATGAAAATAAAAAAAATTGAAAAGTGAAAAACTAAGTGAAAAACTTTTCTATAGTAGGTAGTATGCCTCAAATGTCAACTGCATTGGTTTCTTCTTTAAATAAAAAAGTAAAAATACGCATTGTATTATAATGTTATACTTACTCACGCAGAATAACATAAGTGGATTTTGAATAGTTGCCTCTATGAACATTAGGGCTGCACGATATTGGGAAAAAATGACATTGCGATATATTTTGCGATATATATTGCGACATTGCGCTCTCTCTCTGCCCTGTTAAACTGACAGGACTTAAAAACACATGCAAATGATAAACTTTCACTCTATGATGGTTAAGCTGTGCATTTAATCCGCGAATCACATTCGTCAAGGGCCGGGGAGCAGCTGGCCCGTACAATTACTGAATAACGGATCAACTACGACAGCCTACATCGCACATCCTGCGATGTGACTATCGTGGATTTGTACATCGCGATATCGATGCTTAAACGACACATCGTGCAGCCCTATTGAACATAATTGTGGCATCCATAATTGAAATCCCGGTAAGAAATTTATTTCATTGCAAAGCCCTGCCCTACAATATAAAAAGGTCACACTGTATTTTAAAATTAAAATAATAATACATTTAAAAATATGTAACAATTGTTGATTTACCAAATTCTTTCATCCACGAGTCCAGCATTCTGACAAAGGTGGCCATGACATTGCCTCCATTAAGTGATGCGGCCACTGCCAGGTAGGAGCTGTGGAAGTATGGGAAATAAGCAACAGGAGAGAGGGGGTCTGGAGAACTCGGAGGGGTGAACTCCGCAGGCATGCCAAACGTCAGCTGGGCTGAAGTGCTCATATTCAGTACTAGGGATGAAACATAAGTCACAATTAATTTGTGCGTGATATGCCTTCTACACTACAGTTCAAAAGTTTGGAGTACTATCGTTTCTAATGAATAGAAAGTTCAAAAGAACAGCATTTATTTGAAATAGAAATCTTTTGTAACACAAGTGGTTCACTTTTGAGCAATTTAATGTTTCCTTACACAATAGAACTACTCATTTCTTTCACCAAAAAAAGGAAAGAATAAATCTCCAAACATTTGAATGTAAATGTATAAGTAAAAATGCTACAGTCCACCACACTGATGTGGACACAGCATGGAGTACACATTCAATCTTATAATTTTGTACAATGCATCAGTAAATATAGCTAAATATATTTTTCTGTGAAGTAGAAATGTTGAAATATAAAATCTAAACCATCTATAAATAGTGGATAAAACCTCTAGAAAATGTATAACCTTTTTATGTCTGAACAAAGAGAGTATCAATAAAATAAGTAAACCAATTAGGTTTACAAATGTAAAATACCATGCAGTTATCTTTTAAGAACTGCTTAAGCTGCAGCACAAAAATATCTCTTTTACAAGAACCAATAAAACAGATAGTGTCTCTAATGCAGCCTTGCCCTTCAGACAGGACACTGAAATCTGAGTACAAGATCTGCCATGTCTAACCCTTCGTCCCAATGTTCACACAATCCATCTTAAATAATAGTATGTGAGATTAGAATAAGTGTGTCCCAAAGCATACAAGATGATTGACAGGCCAGTTTACAAGTGCTTGTAAGTGTGCAACAGATCAGTCCGTTAAAGACGCAATCGTATGGCGTGATCGTATACCCCAAAACTTGCCTTCTCTTCTACTAGACATTCAAAAGTGCATACTTTTTCTTCACCAAAAGAGCACATACTTTTAGGCAAACTGGGGTGGAACATAACATGCTCATCATATAACATCTCCACCTGGAGGATGAATTATTAAACACAAACTGACCTCGGGATGAGTATATACTGATTGTTGTTTGTGGCTGAGCAGATATAACTACAATAGTCTGACTCATTTCTAGAGCAAGTCATTGATATTTAGAAAACAGTATGCAAAGAGGCATCTAATCCACACTATACCGGCATCTCCTTTGTCAGTCATGCAGGAGTAGACACTACACTGGAAGTCCCCCAGAGCTGCCCCGACAGCTGTGTGAGCAGGGATGCCGAACCACTCAGAAGAAGTGTGACCAGCCACAGCTCCGGACTCCACCATGACAGGCAAGAGCTGCACAGGGAAACCTGCATCCTTCAGACTGGAGGACATATGATCACACAGCTCAACACAGAGAAACTGTAATATTAAACACCATACACATCATAAGCCTGTGCACACCTAAGATGATAACTACAGGGGTTGGACAAAATAATGTGAACATCTAGGAAATATGCAATATTTTATTATTAAGGTGTTTTACCACCGTTTGCCTTTAAAACAGACTCCAACCTTATTAGAATGGATTTATACGTCGGAGTAGTCTCAAGTTGAATGTCGTCTATCAGAACATCTGCCAGCTGCTTTAGAGATGTTAAAGGAATCTGCACAGTAGTTTGATAATCTTCTAGTCAGGTGATTGAGGTGCCTGGGCAGATGTCAAAGTTCATTTTGGTGCTCCAATTATGACCAAGACACAAACTTTTTTGTATTTCGGAATAAGTGTCTGTGATTACATTTTTAGCAGTTCCTGTTCTTTCATGGATGTTTGCTTTTGTAAAGTTCTCTGTGGTCTGTTTTTTTTTTTGTGTGGAAACAGGGTGTTCAAGGTGAATATTGATGTTTGCTGTCACTTTGTTGTAATAATCCTTCTCAGTGTTTGATGGACCTGGTCCTTCACTTTTGTTTTTTGCCGTATATTCTTCTAGGCTGATAGAAGCGTTGTGTACTCAGTCATAAACACCGTTGTTCTTAAAACACCTAACAACTGGGCCATTAAGTTCTTCAGACACACTTGCTAAACAGCATCCCAGGATTTTTCATTTGTGGAAGTCTGACATGTCACCCATTTATCACACAGCATATACTCACATGCGGCACCAGGAGTTTTATTGTAGGAGGGCCTCCAGAAAACTGGATGAACCAGTTAAAATAAGCCCTCCCGCTTAAAAAATTAAATAAAACGTGTTTCCCTTCATCTCTGTTCTAGCACTTTTCTGCGGCACTAAGGACAGCAACTTGTATCGCTGTCCTCAGCTCAGTGCTGAAACGGACAAAGAAATACACCTTAATTGTTAGCAGTAAGCTAACTCCATTTATCTCTTTTGAACGTCCAATACACAAAAAGACTGAAACGGAATTATACCTTTGGAAGTTCTGTTTCTCTCTAACAGCGTGGGCAGGGAACTGTCCAAAATTATTTAACTATTTCTTATCAATTCAGAATTACAATGCTGAATTTAAAATAAAATAAGCTGCTTTGTTTTGTTTTAAGTTTCATATTAGCAAAACGACCGCCAACATAATTGATTTCATTGGATCACTTGCTGGTGACGATGCAGAGTCCACACGTGGAGTAGAAGCCGCTGATTGGTTGAGAAGCTTTCACTTCAAAGCTTTCCTCTGCCTGCTTATTGGATGAACCACTAGAATGAAAATCACTTATTACCCATAGGCCTGGGCCAAAATGGGTGGGCCCGGACCTAAATTGTAGCGCGGTGGCTGCATATACTAAACACTGCTGAGCAGCTAGTACTATACAAACAAGAAAATAAAAACAGCAAAAAGATAATCACAATGTTTACGTTTTCACTCTAGCCTAAATAAATTGTATTAACCCCTAAAATAGAGGGTGTTCACATTATTTTGTCTAACCCCTGTATATGTATACCGTATTTTCCGGACTATAAGTTGCACTTTTTTTCATAGTTTGGCTGTTCCTGCAACTTATAGTCAGGTGCGACTTATATATCAAAATTAATTTGACATGAACCAAGAGAAATGAACTAAGAGACATGAACCAAGAGAAAACATGACTGTCTACAGCCGCCAGAGGGCGCTCTATGCTGCTCAGTTCTCCTGTAATCTACACTGAAAATATTGAGCGCCCTCTCGCGGCTGTAGACGGTAATGTTTTCTCTTGATTCCTGGTTCTAAATAAATGCGACTTATAGTCCAGTGCGATTTATATATGTTTTTTTCCTCATTAATGACATATTTTTGGACTGATGCGACTCATACTTAGGTGCGACTTATAGTCCGAAAAATACGGTAGTTTTAATACTAGTTCTACTTCTATGAGAATAGGAAAGTTCACACTACAACGCAAAAGACACAGATAAACAGTTATGCTAGAATCACTCTGAGCATGCTAATGAATGATAAAACACTGACAGCTGATCAAAATCCATCAGAATTTAAAGAGCTTGAACATTTAAAGCAGCAGAAAACATAACTCTGCATGCGCTACAAAACACTGAATATTATCATCTGTTGATGTGGATACTAAGAAGGTTGGATTTCTAGTTATCGTACTTAAGTGTAAAGTGGCCTTAAAACAAATATAATATCTCCCTCGACTCACATCTGTGTGTTCCATTTGTTGCTGGTTGTGTTGAAGTAGCCCCAGCTGGCAGCGTTTTGTCCAGTCATGACACATTTGTCTAGGCTACACAGCATGGAGACCACATAGTCTTGGATGGTGCCTGCTTCACTGAAACCTGACAGGAACTCCGGCCTGAATCAGTAACAGATCATAAAGAAAACCACAATTTCAGTGCAGAATTGCATTTTTTTTCTTAAATAATTCAGATAAAATCTTGAGTGGAATTCTACCTGTGTTTCATGTACCAGAAGATGGTGGCACAACCAAAGCCAGTGGCCACACTCTGGTGGGAATCTGGTTTGGGTAAGGAGGACAGGAAGTCAGCACTGCAGCGCCCATCCTGCCAGGTGACCAACTGACTGACGTCTTTAGGGATGAATCTAACGATCTCAGCTTTACTCAGCCATTCACAGCCTAACAGAGAGAGACCGATGAGAGTATAATTATTGATACCATCTCAATTATTAATTTACGATTAAAGATGAGTGTCTTCACCACAGTGCAAGAAGCATCAAACATGCTTTCAGTAGTTGTTCGATGTTAACCTGATTTAGATTTCCACAACACAATGCCATGCATTTGTCCACATACTCCAATGCACTTGACTTTTTTCAGCTTGTCTTTAGGTAAAGCGTCCATGCATTGGTCCAGAGCGGCGATTATCCGTGCAGGATCCTGCTCTTTTGCCTATTATCAACAATAAATTGAAAGTGTGTCTCAAAAAGCACATTAAACAACACTCACAAAAAGAACCAGACATATACTGGGTAGATTATTTCACACAACATTATGAAAACTGTAAAAAGTAACATGATCTATTACTTTACATATTAAGATAATATAATATGATTACTTTTAACCTAACAAACTGATTTAAATAGGATAATCGTTACATATTAATATATAAATACAAAGATAAATCATTTTAAATAATGTTCATGAAGGAGCTGCAGGGAGTTTGTAAGTTAATTGTTAATTATAAAATGTAAATATAAGAGAAAAAGAGAGCTCGAGAGAGAGGTTCATTTCTCAGTATGGTGTATCTTGCTTTAAATCCGAGTGTGTTACCCACATGTGTGAGTGAGGTGCTGCTGATGTCCGAATGTGTCGGAACGCAGCATCTGTCTGTGACCGTCTCTGACCGCGCGTCCAACAGCACGACTTTGACTGACGTGGTGCCCAGATCCACACCGAGAACAAATCCAGCAGAACCGCTGAGCGAAGCCGCCATGATCTCTGAAGACCGCACAACTTTTGTGCAACGTGATGCAGATATGTGCAGTATATGTCATATAACTTCACAGAAAATAAAGTGCTCTAAATACTGAGTTCCTAGCTTTTACTGTCTATGCTGTCCCCGATTCGAGTTAGCGATAGTGATGTGTCGTTCTTGAACGATTCGTTCATTTTGAACGAATCTTTAATGTGACTCGGGAAGAACGAGTCGTCTCGGGGAGTGATTCGTTCAGTCGCGCATGCGCATTATTCTATGGGTTCTGTTCTAGTAGTAGTAATTCACCTGTCAGTCAATGCAGTCTTGAGCCGGAAAGAGAATTGATTAGTTCATAGTTCGAGTCTATCGGGTTTTTGACTCGTTCCTCAATCACGTGACAGCCCAATACGTTAAACCCAATGCAGCATGAGCCGGAAAGAGAATTGATTAGTTCATAGTTCGAGTCTATCGGGTTTTTGACTCGTTCCTCAATCACGTGACAGCCCAATACGTTAAACCCAATGCAATTTGAGCCGGAAAGAGAATTGATTAGTTCATCTCATGAGTCTTCGGGTCGAGTCGTTCCTTAATCACGTGACAGACCCATACGCTAAAACCATAGACACTGACAGTAAAAGAATGCAGATAATTGAATAGTTCATCTTTCGGTTCTTCGGGTTTTTCGTTCTTTTGTACTGTGTGACAACATTGGCTAGAGTAATTAGTTCATTTACAACTTTCCTTACAAAATGGCTGCGTAGTACTTATTTATTATTAGTATTATTTACTCTTACAGTAACGTGATGCATTTCTGGTTTCAAATTGTTGTTTTTAATTTCTGTCATGGTGGTAATTTTCCATAACACTGAATGTGGAAATAAAGAGTTGGTTATGCTTAAAATGTTGATCTTTTTTTCTGTCTGTTTGTTTGTTTTGGTTTAGTTGTGCAGTTATTAAATCAGATTGTCTGTGTAAACCATACTTTTGTAACATATGACACTTTATAAACATTAAAAACACTGTACATACTTTTGAATAGTTGTTTATTGTTTATTACAGAAAAGCTTTGTAACAAAGAGGACAACTATTCCAAAATAAATTAAAATAATAAAAATGTAAATAATTAAAAATGAAATTAAAATGAAAAGATAATAAAGCCACAGGGTCTAATAACCTTAACAAATGAACTTTAAAAGTACAATATAAAAAAAAAGAAAAACTAAATATTGCACAACAAGCTATTCCCAAAATAATTTTAAACCATTTGAATAAAAAATAAATGAAAATTAAGAGATACTAAAGCTATGGAGCCTTATAACAATAACAAATTACCTTTTAAAATCACAACAACAAAAATATTGCACAACAAGCTAGTCTTTTTCTAAATAAATAAAAATAAATAAGCTTTAAAATAAATAACAAACTGTGGCTATATTTTTAGGACTTGCTTTAAGGCATGTTTACATTATTAAAAAAAACAACAAGCTCCCTGACCTTGGATGGGCTGAGTCTGTGAGTTCTTCTATCTGAGATAATCTGCCCAGTTTTAGAAAAAAAAAATTCAGATGGCACGGATGTGGCCACAATGCAAAGTCTTGTCTTTGTGACTTCAGAAAGGCTTGTGTATACTGGTGAACATCTCCTCCACCAGGCCAGAGGGTCTGATGTGCGGGGTAAGAGTGGCTCTGCAAGGTTGGCCATCATAGCATCTGAGGTCTTAGAAGAGGTAGCAGAAGGCCTCAAGCTTGCTACCCTCTCGTCAAAGTCTTCCCAAAACATGGCCCCTGCACTGGCAGTGCACCAGGATCTGAAACTCCTCACTCTGAGCTGGGTTAAAACTGTTAAAGCTGAAGTTATCATAACCTTAATGTCTTTAACATTTGTCTTTAACATTAATAATTCAAATTCAAAATGTTATTTGCTTTTAATGTATGTCATTATGTCCTTTTTTGAGCAATCTTCTTATACATATATTACACCAATATGTCAAGTCTGCCTAGGAAAAGCAATTATTATACCAGCAAACTCAAAATTGGAGTAAAAATGAACAAACTAGTCTATAAATACTTTTTATTGTAAGCTTGGATTATTATATTATTATATAGCCTAGTGTTTATTTACCGATAGACAGTCAAGAAGACAAATTAATCAAAATTTTATTTATAACAGGGTTTTATTTATTTATAAAATAATAACAAACCACAGAT
This sequence comes from Carassius auratus, assembly GCF_003368295.1. Lineage (NCBI taxonomy): Eukaryota > Metazoa > Chordata > Actinopteri > Cypriniformes > Cyprinidae > Carassius > Carassius auratus. The sequence goes on along the minus strand of NC_039247.1, from coordinate 16,370,811 downwards.
CCTCAACAAACAGTAACAAAAACACGGTGACAAATGTCAGAAATAGCGCATGGGGCTGTCACGTGATTAAGGAACGAGTCAAACTCGACCCGAAAGACTCATGAGATGAACTAATCAATTCTCTTTCCGGCTCGAGACCGCATTGGTTTCGCGTATGGGGCTGTCACGTGATTAAGGAACGAGTCAAACTCGACCCGAAAGACTCATGAGATGAACTAATCAATTCTCTTTCCGGCTCAAGACCGCGTTAGTTTTGCGTATGGGGCTGTCACGTGATTAAGGAACGAGTCAAACTCGACCGATAGACTCATGAGATGAACTAATCAATTCTCTTTCCGGCTCAAGACCGCGTTAGTTTTGCGTATGGGGCTGTCACGTGATTAAGGAACGAGTCAAACTCGACCGATAGACTCATGAGATGAACTAATCAATTCTCTTTCCGGCTCAAGACCGCGTTAGTTTTGCGTATGGGGCTGTCACGTGATTAAGGAATGACTTAAACCCGAAGACTTCTTGTCAGATAAGAGGTGAGATGAGCTAATCACAGACTGAAGACCCAGGTAAAGAATGAGTATTTTTTTCTTTATCTCATAGCATTTTATTTTTGTATTGTTTGTAGTGTGATCATCTTTGCGTAAGTACTAGATGTGTTGGGGAGGTAGCACTTAATATTTTAATAACATTTTGCTAAAATGAACGAAATGAACGAAATGACTCGAAAAAAGATTCGTTCATTTTGCTGAACGAGACTCAAAAGTCCGAGTCGGTAAAATGATCCGAACTTCCCATCACTAGTTAGCGATGAACGAATCGTTCTGGATTTGAATCTTTTGAACATGTTGAACCGAATCACACTGTTTTACATGATTCGTTTAAGAATTCGGTCGAACCGAAAGCCTTGATAAACACCCTTATTTATAAAACTTAATAATAAGAAACATAAAAAAGTAAGTTATTACAACTTTGTATTTAGTTCTTGATGACAGTCATTATTTGACAGTTCAGACAGAGAATATAAAAACTAACAATATTAATACAGAATAAATAAATATATATATATATATATATATATATATATATATATATATATATATATATATATATATATATATATATATATATATATATATATATATATAAAAACAAACAAACCAACAAAAAGCTGATACTTGGGCAGTTACATGAAATGTCAGCGAACATGCAATGATATAATATTACGCCCTGACACAAAATAATCACTACTGAGTTCAATTGGTTCTTTGAAGTGAACAGTTTGAAAGAACCGATACTTGCAAATGATTCTTACTTTCGACCTCCGTCTTTTGAGCCTTCGCAGATCCCGTAGAGTGGGTGAAAGGTGCATATAATGAGAAAATATTTAAAATGTAACGTTGCTGAGAATTATACACACACGTGGATTAATAGATATATTATTATTTGAAATTAAGCACAAAAATTAGTCATGAAGATAACATAAAAAATATATTTTGATTTTGATTTAAAGTCCCATGATGCTTAGCGAGAAAATGGCTGACTGAGGATGACACATGCTGTGTTTTATTCACAACTTGCTATATTTTTCGAAATAATAAATTTTTCCTAGAAATATAGACTTAAACGCATAGCTTGTGGTGTTCGAGTGTTTAATGTAAACTATGCTTTCTTGAATCACGGCGGCAGAAGCGTGATTTGTGTTTATTATTGTCTTGATCCTAACGGAGGGTAAGTTGGGTGGAGGAGGTCAAATGATGAATGAATGAGGTTTCAGACGGTTCATTTCACATCTCTCCTGCTTTGTCTCTCAGCGTTTTTTTTAACCTCACAGCATGGCCACGGTAGCAGCCAAACGCGAGGGACCGCAGTTCATCAGCGAGGTGTCCGTCCGAGGAAACGGCGCCGTGCTCGACTACTGCCGCACGTCCGTGTCCGCGCTCTCCGGCGCCACCGCGGGCATCCTCGGCCTCACCGGACTCTACGGCTTCGTCTTTTATTTCCTTGCTTCGTTTCTGCTGTCCTTGCTCCTGATTCTCAAAGCCGGTCGCCGGTGGAACAAGTGCTTCAGGTCTCGACGCCTGCTCTTCACCGGAGGCCTGGTGGGCGGCCTCTTCACTTATGTGCTATTCTGGACTTTCCTCTACGGAATGGTTCATGTGTATTAAAGAGACTCTGAGAGTACATCAGCAGCCGTGTAGATGTACAACACTAAGGTCCTCAGGGCAGAGACTGCTGATTGATGTACCACAGATTTTCTCCGTGAGCTTACTTGTGTTTAGCTAATAAAACGTAAAATAATTTCTCAGTACTAACTGCACTGACATTTAGATATTTATAAATGGTGTGCTGTCATATTCTTTCCGCTTATAATTTAATATTTTGCTAATGCTTATTCCAGAGCTGGGTTTGGGTTTAGTAGAGCAGTCCAGCAGGGATGCTTTCCGTGTATGATGTGCAACGCTTTTTTGTGAACTGCAGGCATCAGTCAGGACGATGTAAAAACACAATGCTAACTTTAAACTGTATAAATCATTGTTTTATTTCAGATATTTTCATGAAAATAAATCATTAACCTCATGGATTATATTGTGTGGTTTCTTAAAGTACATGGTGGTAAATGTTTAATATTTTCTTGTAGACTGCATGTGAATAGTCTATTAGTGTGTTGCTCCGTGTGTGAGTGCTCAAGCATTTTATGAATTATAACTCTTGAATTACTGTAGTGTCATTTGAATTGAATAATCTGCTTGATGGTTATTTTTTTATTCAGACTGTGAACAGGTACAGTCATATTTATGTGTCCTCCGTGCTTAAACCCCACAATTGTGTCGCTCTCAGTAGTATAAACAAGTTTTCTAAATAATCAATTTGTAGTCAATTTATCCAAGTTATTGCAAGCATTCCAGGTTTTTAGAGTTTGGTGCAAATGTTTAAAATGTATTCAATTTTTTTTAATGCTACTGAAATACTGACCAAGGCTGCATTCGTTTTAGCACAAATACAGTAAAAACAGTAATATTTTCATATATTTTAAAATGTAATTTATTTCTGTAATGGCAAAACCAAATTTTCAGCAGCCGTTACTCCATTTGTCGGTCACATGATCCTTCAGAAATCATCCTATGCTGATGTAATTCTCAATAAATATTTCTTAGTAATGGTGAAAATTTACAAAATGCAAAAGAACCGCATTCATTTGAAAGGGTTTTTGTGTAACATTCTAAATGTTTTAACCTGATCAATTTAATGCATTCTTGCTAAAAAAAAACACACATACTGACCCCAACCTTTAGAATGGTAGTGTAATTACATTTATTTATTTTCAGATTGTACTGTTTTCAAAATGAAAGGAATGCAGTGAACCAAGAGTTTTTTCGTAAAATATTTTAACATTTATTCAACCTTGGTTTGACAATTTTTTGTGTCAGGTCAAATTTATAAAAAACTATTTAGTTATCTCATTGCAAATCCTTTGTAAAAAAAAAAAAAAAAAAAAAAAGCCATTTAAAACAAAAGGAGAGCATAACAACACTGGCAGTATTCCTCTTTGGTATGACTGAGCACAAACCCACTACAATACCTTTTATACATCCAAAGTAAATCCAATGGGATTAGCATCAAAAATGCTCTACTGGTTGTGTTGTGGTCTCAGGGTGGAAACAGGTGAAATGTTTTTCTGCTTTTCTGTAGCGTGCTGAGTCCTGAATGACACTGTGCCCTGTGGCTTTCTCTCGGGACTGTGGGTTTTGAGTGCTGATCCTGTGGGCTGGATCTGTCTCTCTGGGTTGTTATTGGGCTGACATGACACTGATGTCAATGGGTATGTCTCTGTTGCCTGTTTCTCCTCTCTCCTGTGTCGCCCATCTTGACGATGATGACCGTGATGTCTTACATGCTTTCTCTCTCTGTGCTTTCCAGATTGCTTTCTGTGGGTGCAAATAGTATTCATAGAAACCATGAAAAGAACAATCCACAGCATCTTTCTAATCTTCCATGTAACATTTTGAAGAAGTCAACAAGACACAATAGACCCTTACTTCGTGACTGCCTCAAACTTTGTCTCTCTGTAGAAGGAGCTTTTGCTCATCATGTAGAGCAGAATCATGTCACAGACAAAAACCCCCTGTGGAACGAGACCAACACCAATCACACAAGAGTCTCAGGAAGATTTTGTTTTTTGCATTATATCCTTCAACTATTAGTGACATCTGTAATTAGCTTATATACTCACAGCCCCCATTAGAGCAAGTCCAGAGCCAATATTGATCACTGTAGGAATGATACTGAATTTCCCAGCCTAGAAAACATAAACACCATATTTTTCACCGTGACTGTAATGACAGGAGTCTCTCAGAATTTTCAGTGTTTAATATCTCTTACCTTTCCATTAACTAATATATCAAACCGAATGCCATACACTTTAAACAGATTCCGATAGGGCTGACCTGCTGCATCATTGTAGTATCGAGCAAATCTTGATAAAGATAGAAACATGTCAGCCAATGTAACTATACATTTTCTATTAAAACTAAATGCTTAAAAAAAGTAAAGGTTTAAGCGATTCTGTTGTAATACTGCACATAAAATGTGAATATAGAAAACTAGCCCCTCTGAAATTCTCTGTCAATGAATCATTTTGCACATTCAGGTTTGCTGGCATGAGTTTTGAAGAAAGCATGCGTGCTTAGCAAAGTTAGAAAAACAGCTGAAATCACATACTTTTGTTAATACATTTCATTATATGAACTAAAATCGATAGCAATACCTGAAGTTGTAACCCCCAATGACAGAGTTCTGTGAATGTTTAGAGGAATCTAAGCGTGTGAAGCTGTATTCAGGGTTACATTGAGATTCATCTTTATCCAAATCACAATTCCACTCGATTCCAACTCCAATTGAACCTCCCTTTGTGTGTATAAAGGAAAACAATGATATCAGTTAATGAAATTACTCTCTGTATCAAATAAAGGGCGTCATGATAGTCCTCTGCAATTTTGGGAGTTAATTGTTCCAACCTTATTTTTCCAAGTCTTATAAAGGCAATTTTTAATTTTTAATTTTTTTTCAAGCAACTTCATTTATATCAAAGTAAGTTCATATCAGTGCCAGGCTGCCAGCTGACTTTTTTGCAAAAAAAAAAAAAAAAAAATAGCATATAGTGCTAACCAGTTTTCTCCTTTTGTTAAATAAATTTCAATTTGTATGATTTGTTTTATTAATTTTTTAATTCTATGCAGCCACATTAGACATACACACTTATAAGTGTCCAAATACTTCCTGGGGTGCCTGGATCAGTCTACACTAAAAAGATCTCTGTCTCTATGTGGACAAGTCAGGATATGGTCATATGGTCTCTTTTCTTATACATTGAGCTGTAGCTTGGACATTAACTACCCCTGTGTATACAATGGTGATGACTTTCTTTTAACTTGTCATGTCATTTGAAGCACTTGCCTTTGTTGCCAAATCCTGGAAACTGTATCCAGTCCAGTTAATCACATCTCTCACAAGAAAGATAGGGCAATAGGGATGATGCTCCTTGTCATATCTGCACGTCTTCAGATAGGTTCTGTTGGCAGTAGGCAGGACGTTCGATCTTCAAGTAAGGGGAAATAAAAGTAGGAGAAGGAGTATCTGAAACATCTCATAGCACTTGTTTAATCTACAATGCGATGACTTTGCAAAGATCACGCCAGTAAGGACAAAGGAACAACTGTCAGTGTAACAGGCAAGGCACTGGGCATCAAGACTGTAAATCTCAGTGCACTCACCCCATGCTGTGCTGGTATAAATAGACATGAGTAAGCGTCAGATATTCAGAGCAGCTTGTGGTGTGTTGTGCTGTGCCATCAGTATCCAAACATAACGCTTCATTATGTGCAAGCAAGTCAGCTCTTTCACACGGCTACATGACAGGAGATTTAGAGATTGATCTCTAAACTTTGTATATAGCATATGTTTAGCATTGTTTTTTCTTTGTATTTTTGGTGTGTTGCTTTGTAATGACTTGGTGAGTGAATTAATCTATTTCTGAGAGAAAAAAACGCAATCACAGCATGGTAGTGCTCAGTTTAGAATTGTTAGTGTGCTCATTTAAAAGGATTGGACTGGCTTTTTAAACAACAGTTTGCCAGATCTTTATAATTGTACATAAAGTTTGAAACGATGACAGAACATCCCGTGCTGACACAGAAACAAACCAGTTCAAATGATGCATGAAAAACATCCAAAAAAGAAAGACTAAAGTCACATGTGTATGATACTAGATGCTTAGTCAGCTGGTGTCCTTATCACATAAGCTAGAATTGCTAGATATGATCTACAGATTTTTTTAAGGAAGGGTTTTATCAGCAGCATCCTGTGGGGGTGAAGAGGTTTCATGAATTTTATAGTTGCTCCACCTAAACTCTGGTGCTTTGCAAAGTAAATAACATGCAAAATATTAAGCTGTAGAAAACCAAGTTGAAAGGTTTAAATAAGACTCCTGCAGGTTAGTTCAGATCTATCATGCAGAGATGAGTATAAACAATCAACATAATTATATTACAAGCTTCAATCACTTATTAGGTCACTAAATGCATTTACAACGAGTTACGGCCCATTAAATATATGCCTGAACATACTTTAGTTTTAGAATGATGAGAACATTTATTCTATCCCTTACGAAAGGAAAATATATTTACCAATATATTTCTTAAAATATATTGTGAAATATTGTAATATATTATTTTCCCTTTTAATTTCTAATATTTTATATATTTGAATACATTTAATAATATATTGATGACACATATATTATATAATATATTGCAAAATATACAAATGATTGCCGCTTTCAATATATTGCAATATATTGGAAAAAATAAATATATATAAGAATATATGCCTAATATATTACATGATATTTTCCAATATACTGCATTATATTTTTGTTTCATAAGGGATAGGCTCCAGTACATAAAATAAACATACTGACGTGATGCCTCTAGACTTGACTTACTTGGAGAAGGCAAATTTTGGAAACTTGATGAAATTCTTTACATAGACTGTGAAGTTTTCTGCCTTCGACAGCAAGGGCTCCCTGTTGTGACATTTGAAACATTACAGATACAACACCATCATGATTTTCTTTTTCTTTAAATAGTTTCATATAAGCATGAAGATTATATGAATAATATTGCAAAAAAAAAGTGAGGTGGATGTACTGCGAGTGAACATGAATTGAAAGGAATTGGTACAAAACACTGTTTTCTTACGATGGTGTCTGGCCATGCTCAACAGGGCACCAGGCATAAATCTCACACGTTCCTGTGTCATTTATACAGAGGCCTGTCTTCACTCCTGAATAAACAACAATAAAATGTATAATCTATTTTAGGCTCAGGAATTTAAACATGCCAGTGGGTCATAGTATAACACAATGTAACAACTTCTCTTTTTTTCTTAAACAAGAATCTTGCACTTTCACAAGTGTTTTACTTTTAAATAACTTCAGGTATGCCATTATAAGGGAACAAAAGACTTGGTATTTCATTGAGGTTTTGTGCTTACCATGGCCTGCTATGACACTTTCCCCTTCCACACATTCATTGTCATAATTACATAAACCATCTGGTACTTTAGGACTCTGAAATAAATAGAAGAACCGAACACATACAACAAACTCAGGGGTTAAAATGTACAGAGATGTTCATAGAGAAAACAGAGCTGTAATTGAGAGACAGTACTCTTTCCAACAAATACCTTGTCTTTGGTTGTGTAATTTAATAAAAAAAAACAATAAAACAACACAACAACCCGTATCTTACCTCAGGGCAGTAACCCAGCCTTTGGTCGGGTGTCACTATGTAATTTGTCACAATAAAGAAGATTCTCTCCCCCTTTTTGTTCAAAAGAAATAAAGACATATTCTTGTGAAATACATGTTCAACAGCAAAGTGATGGATCAGAACACTGACATATTGTGGTTAATGTGACAAGCTCTTGGTTCTTTTCAGTCTTTATTTGATTAAAGAAGAAATAAATCTTCATCTATCTAAAAAAATTGAATCAATGTCAATGTCTGTAGATATATACATAATCCAATAGATAAAACAGAGATTTAAAAAAGGATGTTAACAGTTTTTTTTTTTAATATATATATATATATTGCTTCCAAAAATACAGGAAAGACATGTGTTTACTTGTGGGGGAATGACATAGTCCTCTGCACCCCATAACTGCAGGCCAGACTGAGAGCTGTTGGTGAGATCTACACCCTTGAGTTTAGTGATCACAGAGCTCTGGATGGCCTCCTCAGTCTCCTGATAGCCTTTCTTCCAAAGAAAAACCCACCTTTAAGATGCACAAGCAAAAGAAAATACACTATGAAAAGTATAAAAAGACATTTTATTGGTTATTTATAAGAAGAGTATAACGTACATAGAAAATGATGTGTGCGTGAGATATAGAGCAATGCTGTAGGTCACGTCCTACAGTATATATGGTCAACACACCCTGAAGGACGTTTTAACCTATAGATAAATTACATTTAAGTTCTATAATAGTTATTTATTGTAAAAGACAAGAATTAAACCGTATTAAATGGCAATATTATAAAATCAGGCTGGAGCTTTTGCATGCATTTGGTCACAACACGTGACCTTACATTCAGCAGGTTTTGCTGCATGTGAAACAATTAAGAAGCTGAAGGTATTAGGCTTTTGTATGGTTCTGGTACATAAATAGACTAAATGGAGTTTATCTGGTGAGTGAATGGAGTTTTGACTAATCTGAATCAAAACAAAGTCTTTTTCACTACATGCAAAACTCAAACCGAGCCTCAGCAGGTCAAACAGTGCAGAGACACGTCAATGCTGTCCGGCTTTGCCTTGATATAAATAACATCCGAGGCAAGTTGCTTTACATGTCGGCTTACAATCGGTTTTCTGAAATTCATATCAGTAACAATTTAAATACAAACAACAACAAAAAAAAAAAACAAAACACTTGATGACCTTTTATAATATGTATCCTTCTTTGAAGATTCAATCTTCTAAATACTGACAGATCCCGCTCGTTCACCTCAACGTCTCGACAGAAAAAGCACAAGGCACCTACCCGATCAGATATCCAATCACCCCCAGCTGAAAGAGTCTGAACAGAACTCCGACCTTTTTGTTTTTAGCGATGACAAACTTCTCTGTCTTGTAATCGAGAAGAGAGAAGAAAAAGTTACCCCAGGTCCGAGCCATGCTCCTGTGTAACTGGCACAGCCTTGAAGCAGCTGTCACTCCTCTGCGCAGACGGTTCTTCCCCCTAAATGTTTTGTCAACACTTTTTGCCTTTTGATTTCTCAAATTTCTGCTTGTGTTCCGGGAATATTTCTTTGTTTTGATAATATTAATATCCTTGATTCAAATGTACATGCGAGCAGTATGGGGTTAAGCTGTTTTAAGGACGACACAAAAGCAGTCTCCAAGAGACTAGAGTTGTAATCTGTAGTTTTTAATGGTGACACCACTTCACAACGAAGTGAAGTGAAAACGAGATTCTCATTATGCCCACTTTATTAGCATCAATACATTTATCACGTATTAAACTAGGTTTATGTCATTTCAAAAGATACTAATACATTTTAAGTTTCAAATTCAGATTAGTGAATTTACATAAGATAATGTAGGTAAGAAGTCATTAATATCAGTTCTAGCAGTGATGTTATATTAGTCATATCCTGGGTTTCATCGAGTTTTGAGAAGTGAATTTCAGAGACTTTTCCAGTCGTTTCAGGATTAGGATTTATTTTTAGGTATTTTATAAAGATTGCTGGCCAGATTTCAATGTAAAACTATTATAATTATTTGGATCACATTTTAAGATTTCATTACATATATAAATTATTGGATTCAGATGTTCCTGAACAGGCTATGAACTAACACTAACTACAGTAGAGCCTTACCAGTGTAACTAGACCAACAAAGGCAAATCATTTGGTGGCATCATCTTACCATTTTTAAACTTACAGCTGCAGCACCTGAAAAGGCCATCACAGATTCCACCAAAGTATTTTCAATGACTTTCATCCTAAATTCTTACCAAATATGGAGTACTAATTATAGAACTGCCATGTAGCTTTTAAGTTGAACATTTTAAAATACATTAAAATAACGTTAAAAAAAAAATGTATACACGGCTTAGAGACCGCCACTTAATTTGACATCAATGCAACTTGCAAGTTCCGTTTTCATTTTATAGCATAATCCCGAGCGGTTTTCTTGTAGTATAAACCAATGCCCCATTTCATTCATTTTCATTTTTACCAGATCTTTTTAGTAGTTGTGGGCAAAGACAAGGAAACAAGCGATTACATTTCAATGCTTTTATTTCGTCATTTTTAACAAAAACAAACAGGTGGAAAAACATAGCAATAAGATGTAATTGGATTCAGTAATAAAGTATAGAGAGAAGAGGGAAGAAAAGTGGTGAGTGCATGAGCAGGGGATACTGAAATAATCAAATGTCCATCTCTGATAGTAAGTTTAAATATCTGAACCTCCCCTGAGACGCAGCACCAGGTGCAAGGTGGACTCTTTCTGGATGTTGTAGTCAGACAATGTGCGACCATCTTCCAGCTGTTTGCCGGCAAAGATCAACCTCTGCTGGTCAGGGGGAATGCCTTCTTTGTCCTGGATCTTGGCCTTGACGTTCTCAATGGTGTCGCTTGGCTCAACCTCAAGGGTGATTGTCTTGCCAGTCAAGGTCTTGACGAAGATCTGCATGCCTCCCCTGAGACGCAGCACCAGATGCAAGGTGGACTCTTTCTGGATGTTGTAGTCGGACAATGTGCGGCCATCTTCAAGCTGTTTGCCGGCAAAGATCAACCTCTGCTGGTCAGGGGGAATGCCTTCTTTGTCCTGGATCTTGGCCTTGACGTTCTCAATGGTGTCGCTTGGCTCAACCTCAAGGGTGATGGTCTTGCCTGTCAAGGTCTTGACGAAGATCTGCATTCCTCCCCTGAGACGCAGCACCAGGTGCAAGGTGGACTCTTTCTGGATGTTGTAGTCAGACAATGTGCGACCATCTTCCAGCTGTTTGCCGGCAAAGATCAACCTCTGCTGGTCAGGGGGAATGCCTTCTTTGTCCTGGATCTTGGCCTTGACGTTCTCAATGGTGTCGCTTGGCTCAACCTCAAGGGTGATTGTCTTGCCGGTCAAGGTCTTGACGAAGATCTGCATTCCTCCCCTGAGACGCAGCACCAGGTGCAAGGTGGACTCTTTCTGGATGTTGTAGTCGGACAATGTGCGGCCATCTTCAAGCTGTTTGCCGGCAAAGATCAACCTCTGCTGGTCAGGGGGAATGCCTTCTTTGTCCTGGATCTTGGCCTTGACGTTCTCAATGGTGTCGCTTGGCTCAACCTCAAGGGTGATTGTCTTGCCAGTCAAGGTCTTGACGAAGATCTGCATTCCTCCCCTGAGACGCAGCACCAGGTGCAAGGTGGACTCTTTCTGGATGTTGTAGTCAGACAATGTGCGACCATCTTCCAGCTGTTTGCCGGCAAAGATCAACCTCTGCTGGTCAGGGGGAATGCCTTCTTTGTCCTGGATCTTAGCCTTGACGTTCTCAATGGTGTCGCTTGGCTCAACCTCAAGGGTGATTGTCTTGCCAGTCAAGGTCTTGACGAAGATCTGCATGCCTCCCCTGAGACGCAGCACCAGATGCAAGGTGGACTCTTTCTGGATGTTGTAGTCAGACAATGTGCGGCCATCTTCCAGCTGTTTGCCGGCAAAGATCAACCTCTGCTGGTCAGGGGGAATGCCTTCTTTGTCCTGGATCTTGGCCTTGACGTTCTCAATGGTGTCGCTTGGCTCAACCTCAAGGGTGATGGTCTTGCCTGTCAAGGTCTTGACGAAGATCTGCATTCCTCCCCTGAGACGCAGCACCAGGTGCAAGGTGGACTCTTTCTGGATGTTGTAGTCAGACAATGTGCGACCATCTTCCAGCTGTTTGCCGGCAAAGATCAACCTCTGCTGGTCAGGGGGAATGCCTTCTTTGTCCTGGATCTTGGCCTTGACGTTCTCAATGGTGTCGCTTGGCTCAACCTCAAGGGTGATTGTCTTGCCGGTCAAGGTCTTGACGAAGATCTGCATGCCTCCCCTGAGACGCAGCACCAGGTGCAAAGTGGACTCTTTCTGGATGTTGTAGTCGGACAATGTGCGGCCATCTTCAAGCTGTTTGCCGGCAAAGATCAACCTCTGCTGGTCAGGGGGAATGCCTTCTTTGTCCTGGATCTTGGCCTTGACGTTCTCAATGGTGTCGCTTGGCTCAACCTCAAGGGTGATGGTCTTGCCTGTCAAGGTCTTGACGAAGATCTGCATTCCTCCCCTGAGACGCAGCACCAGGTGCAAGGTGGACTCTTTCTGGATGTTGTAGTCAGACAATGTGCGACCATCTTCCAGCTGTTTGCCGGCAAAGATCAACCTCTGCTGGTCAGGGGGAATGCCTTCTTTGTCCTGGATCTTGGCCTTGACGTTCTCAATGGTGTCGCTTGGCTCAACCTCAAGGGTGATGGTCTTGCCTGTCAAGGTCTTGACGAAGATCTGCATTCCTCCCCTGAGACGCAGCACCAGGTGCAAGGTGGACTCTTTCTGGATGTTGTAGTCAGACAATGTGCGACCATCTTCCAGCTGTTTGCCGGCAAAGATCAACCTCTGCTGGTCAGGGGGAATGCCTTCTTTGTCCTGGATCTTGGCCTTGACGTTCTCAATGGTGTCGCTTGGCTCAACCTCAAGGGTGATGGTCTTGCCAGTGAGGGTTTTGACAAAGATCTGCATCTATAAACAAAAAAAAACAAAAAAATCAGATTATTAACCATTTATTAACTAATTACTATAAGTACATGTTCAATTATTAGAACACTACAGTTTCAGTGACAGCACTATGCTGTTCCAGCCAGTTAAAGGGATAGTTTACCCAAAAAGGAAAATTAGCCCATAAATTACTTGCCCACAATTCATGCCAAGTATATGACTTTCTTCAGATGAATCTAGTCGGGTTTTATATATATATATATATATATAAATAAAAATGCAATAATAATAATAATTTGCCTTTCATCTTTCAAGCCATTTAATGCCCCTCAGCAGATGCTGCATGAGTCAGTCAAAAAGAAGTTAAATAAAAAGCACCCATCCATAAAAATAGGAGGCTTGTGTGATCAAAGGCGATGCGTTTTTTGTAAGAAAAAGATCCATATTCAAAATGCAATCACTTTAATGTAGCTTGCACTCAGTGTTGTACACCGAAGCAGTTCTGGTAGGGTGACGCATGGAGGTCAGCGCTACGCCACTCAGAAGTGATGAATGCAGAAGTGCAAGGGAGAGATCAAAACAACGGTCACTGATTGGAAGTAAAAAACGAGGATCGGTATAGAAGAACGGAGGATTTCAATCTAAGCCAAGAGAGGACTGGTTCTCCTTTGCTTATGTAAAGAATCTTTGCTTCCATTGCTCCGGTTAACAAACGTTGGTTTTCAGGAGACTCACTGGCGCATGCGCAGCGCTGACATCATACATCAGCCCAGAGATGCTTCCATGTACTTCTGTTGGCGCTACATTAAAGTGATTACATCATGAATATGGATATTTTTCTTACAAAAATGCATCAATTTGCTACAGGAGGCCTTTGTTCACCCCCTGGAGCAGTGTGTGAATCTGAGCACTTTAACTATATTTAACTTTTTTTGGACTGATAGGTGCGACACTCACTGAATGGCATTTTATACAACTTTAAAGATAACTTAATAGAACTCCAACTGGATTCGTCTGAAAGAAGAAAGTCATATACACCTAGAATGACTTGAGTGTGAGTAATTTGAGCTAATTTTCATTTTTGGGTGAACTAACCCTTTAAGTATTTGACTGCACCTCAATTGTGTTAATCAGCCAGAAAGCTTGAAGGCAGTCAACCACAAATAAAATGGCACGAATTCAGTAAGGGACTAACACGTACATTTCAATTTATCAGTTTAGTACACTATTAGCATGGTTTACTTAAAAATAATTTATTGTTTGTATTTTTCCCCTCACTTAAAAAATAGATCCATTTGCTAGATTAAAATTAACATGACTAAACGATGATAAGGAATACTTATTCGAAATCACTTCCTTTGAGTTTGTCTATATTTATATTAAAAAATAAAAATAAAAACACTGTACTGTGCGCAACAACACCCAGCACTCTCTCTAACATGTCGGCAGTACCTTAACATCCGGGCTCTTTGTTGAAAACAATACTATGATTCAGCAAACCTACATACGACGAAACTTACCCCGATCGACAACGCGAGTACGACGTTTTAACAATTAAGCAAATATATTCATTTTGTAACGTACCCCACGATATTACGTTTCTTAATTTGATAAAAATGACTGTGAACTAACGTTACAGCTCAACACGTCTAACAGATTAGGCATCTAGAAAATGATCGACGAGAATCAATACAATACAGCGAAACATTAAGAATATATTATTACAGCAGTGAAGACTATTATCAAACCAAATGGATGTTCTTTCTTACCTTTCGAAAAAAGCTTGTTGACGCTGAAAATGTTTCTGAAATTATACACTTCCTCTTCTTCGAAGAAAATCTGCCGGTGAATGTGAATACGACTGTATTTATACAAACCCAGTGGAGTGACGTGTAGGGTGCGTCACATGACAAGAACCTTTCGCAGTTAAAGTATATATTTGTTTAAAACCTTCAAAAATGCTTTAAAACGTAAGATGTATATGATATTTTGAGGAATTACATGTTCTTGTATATGTATTTTAAATGTGTAATTATTATTACATAGTATCAAACAAAGAAGTCTCCAGAATATGCTAGAATGGGCTGGTTTGTGGTCCCTTCTTCACGCGGGGATTGGTTGGTCAGGTTGTTTGTTTGCTTTGCTATTGGTGATTCAGACCTTTAGAATCTGGGCCAGGCAAAGAGCAGGCCTACTTCATACAGTTATAACACAAATAGAGTAGTCTTTAAGATTTAATATTCTTAAATCAGTATTGATAATAATTGTATCAAATTGCAATCCCTGGCTAAAGTTATGTGTATGGGGACCAGTTCTGAATGTTAAAAAACAACAACAACCTGATTATAGCACAGTAATGACAGGCTGTTATCCTCAAAAGAGTGTTTTCTTAAAAACATGGCTTGTTTACAAAAATCTGTTTTACTGCAGCTGTATTTCCTTGAAGTACATTTGTGTTTTAGCCTAGGGTTTAAACAGAGTTGTGTCAGCGTACTTAATATAGAACGGAATGTGTAACAGATGGCACTGCTTTGAAACACGCTGACCTCAGACATACGTCCTGCAGTATCTGTTGCAGCAATGTAGGTCATTTTCTCTGGGTGAGGTACAGATAGTACCACAGCCACTGCTACAAAGCAGGACCTGACTTGCAAATAAAAAAGATGGGATTTTGTTGCAGTTTCTACCTTGATGGAGTCTCAGCGCTATCCTCTGTTATTACAGAAATGTCTAGTGCTAAAGTTCTAATAATGTTGTAAGCTTATTTCTGTTTTCAATACTATACCCTATGTGATGGACAGAAGTCTGTTATTTCCAATGTGACTTTGTGTTGCCATGGCAGAAAACAAGCATGCATGAACAAAATTACAAACCAGATGAACCAGCTCTAAATTTGCCCTGAAGTATTGCTGTTACCGCCTGATGTAAACAGTTTGTTTTGTTTTACCAGAACTTACTGAACTGTGGGTGTGCTGTTCAAATACAACACCATAAAATAATTAATCAAGATGATTAAACATAAACTGGCTTGCACTTCAAAAAGAGACTGTGTTGTGAAACTGCTCTTTGAGCCTTGTTTATCTGGACAGATTAGTATCATTGTGGAATCAGGTCCCTGTTCATTCTTCCGTGAGCTTGAACAGCTGTTAAAAGATTATCTAGATCACCCATCTAAGCCAAATTTTATTGAAAACTGAGGGCTGGGGGAGATTTTATATTTAAACTTATTTCAATCCTGATTATTTATTGAAATTAACAGCAAGGTAAAGGTTTAAGAAGACAAGCAGGACAAGACAGAGATGGTGTCATCAGTTTGTTTAAGTCTTATACATAGGTCTTGTCTGCTGTTACATTTGAGTCTCCATCTTAACCCAGTAAGACTTGGCACTTGAAAGTGCTCTTATAATATCACGGACTGGTTAGCATTAATGTTAGTATTACAAATTTGAGATTCTTATTTCACCTCACTGCTCTTCTAAAGTGAAAATATAATTTGTAGTGTTTTTGGTTTGTGTTCTTAAATGCAAAGATGTGTTTTCTATTGAAGACCTTACAAGGAAATGGTATCCGAGAAAACTACAGGAAATACATAACACAAATGTTCTGAAATTCACTAGAAATTTCCTGATTATTATTGCCTGACCCGTGCTGATACATGTCACATGAGTTGCCACATCACCAGACTGAACTCAGAAGAGTGTTTGTTCAGATCCAAAGCTTGCGTACCTTGAACTTTCAGGAGTGTTCGTGTGTGTATCACTGGAAATGTGCAATATCTTCCTGCCTGTAATTTAATCTGTATTTCACACCAGACAATACAAATACAGGATTTCAAGAAATAAGCTGTTATGATAATCAATGATGGAAGTGTTATGACATCACAAAAAAGGTTTCATATAAAACATCTAACCAGTTAAGTCACATATTGGAATTCAGTAAGAACCCATGCTTATTATTATCATTACTATAACAACACACTGGCCCCCATTAAAGTAATGTGACTTATGTTCAGGCTATCTGTATAATGTATACATATTTATATTTATCCAATACAGTTTAGCCTGTTTTCTTCTCTGATATTTTCCTGGACTTTGTCTAGGCTTGTGTTGCAACAGCTGATCGGGTGGCTCAAGATGACGCTGCTGTGCTGAAGCACGTGACCCAGCCAGTCAACAGAGCTTGTTCTGTTTTGCAAGCAAAAGTATGTGATGTTCTACAGGAGAGCATTGCTAAGCAGTTTAATCCAGTTAGGTCGAAGACGACAAACAACTGGTTTACCTCATACAAAGTTAGATGTGCTAAACGAATGGCGTACATAACTAAAGACGAAAGGTAGGCTATATGTAACCTTCTTTTCACTGTGTCGTGCACATTGTTGCGGACCAAAAGAGTGATCGAAAAAAAATTGGACATTAAACAAAAAGTATCCTACACGGGCGTTTATCTTTCTGCCCAAAAAAAAAACCCCACAGTCACTTATGTAATTATATTTACCACTTATATTACAATATTGATTGCATACACTGGTAATTACACTAGCCAAAGAGTTAGAGGTCGTCTCCTCATGTAAACGGTTCTTTCCAGGGAGCGTGATGGTCTCGTGAAACACACCGGAGGATGCCACTGTGGCGCGGTGCGGTTTGAGGTGTGGAGCTCTCCGCATTTACACGTGTTCAACTGCAAGTAAGAGCTATCATCTGGGTCATTCGACGAAATGGGTGTAATTTCATGATGAAAAGCCTTAAATCATTCTATTAGGCAAAGAACTTCTTTAAATGTTACTTACTCCAATTGTTGCCGCACGGCACTATAGTAAAACTACTGATATTTCTACAAATATTAATTTATATAAAATAATGAGTAGTTTACAAAATCATCTATTTAAAATAGTTCCTCAAGGACAGATGTAGCACAAGAACAAAAAATAAAGTGATAAAAAATGAATGATGATGTCACGATTATCATGATTGTCAGGTTTATTTGTGAAATTGGGCATCAGAGCTATTAGCAAGCTTGAGAAAAATGCCTTTGTGATAAAACAGCACAAGTTTGTATCAGTTTTTCAATGTT
This sequence comes from Carassius auratus, assembly GCF_003368295.1. NCBI lineage: Eukaryota > Metazoa > Chordata > Actinopteri > Cypriniformes > Cyprinidae > Carassius > Carassius auratus. Next base: position 16,352,962 of record NC_039247.1, on the reverse strand, counting down.
AAAGTCATTGTTTTCAGTTTTCACAATGTAACCCACCCTTCTGATTATTTCGCTTTCTGTTGTGTGTCTCAGTTGCAGTATTTGTACAAAGAAACAAAATCGCCACTTCATTGTGCCAAAATCCCAGTTCACCTTGCTGCAGGTATGTGATTTTTTTCAAAGCATGTATTGGAGGCTGGATGTTTGGTGTAGATGACTGTAAAATACATTTGTTCAGAATGCAGATAATCCTAAATCATACAATCATCATTTTTTATAGGGCTCAGACAACATAACCACATACACATTTAACACACACCTGGCCAAGCACACATTCTGCAAAACCTGTGGCGTCCAGAGTTTCTACACTCCACGTTCCAACCCTGATGGGTTTGGTGAGTTAAACAGAAAGTGGACCACCTTTGGGATGTTTCATTTTATTCTTACAGCCATTTTTTACTTACTGACTGAAATAGTTTATAGACACAGTACCTTGCTTTATTTTAAATTATAGGATATTTCTGTGAAAGAGTTATTTGTTATTTGTGTGTCTTTTTACAAGTTACAAATCTGCCACGTGTTTACAGGTGTGGCACCTCATTGTTTGGACCCTGGAACAGTGAGCAGTGTCACTGTGGAAGATTTCTGTGGGCAGAACTGGGAAGAAAGTATGCAGAAGCATCAAACTATAAGAAGTATGTCAAAACCAACAACTGACACATAACTCACTTTTTCCATTGGCCAGTTAAGCTCTAAGATTAAATTGTACTCTTCTGCTTCTGAAGGCATTTTTACCAATAAATTAGTGACAACATGAATAGACCTTGAGGTTTTGTAGCTTTTGTTTATTACCTTTGAGGCCTCCTACTGTATATGCTAGTGTACTCCTAATTGTTAACAAAATAAACTTTTGTGGATATATGCATTTGTAATAAATATTTATCTCCTGAGAAAATGGAACAAAAAGGAATGAATCATCTTGTATATACAGCACAGCTATATACAGATTTCTTTTGAAACAGCTTTTTATAGCTGCACTGTCTAGAATGAAAACATCATCATCCCCCTAAATGATAGGGACAAACTGTAGGGATTTTAAGATGAAGAGGGGATGATATCTTTGGTATGTACTACCCGACTACCTTGTTTCCTCAAGAAATGTATCAACAAAGCATATAATCTGAAGAAATGTTAGCAAAATTTAATAAAAAAAAATTGAACAGACGTTTGGAAGTATGTGTTGAATGATATGATACCTCTGTTTGTATCGAGGATGTCAGGTATAAGGAAAACTAATAAAAATGTAAATATCAAGAGAAAAACTAAAAAGAATCACATTTATTTCCAAAATATTTATTGCATTCCTCTGCATTGGCATATATTTAAAGTAATCAGAATTACAAGAGTTACAGTTTTGCTCAAAGAAGTAAGAATTACATGTCAGTTTTGAAACCATATTGAATCATAAGATTTGGTACAGTACTTATGGATCCATCTGGAACAGTGTGTCAACTCTACTTTAAGTCCAAATAACAACAGTAACAACAAATGTAGACAATATACAGAATCTTATTTTGTCCTCCATCCCCTGCATACTCAAAGGCACAATCTGTGTTTTGGATTCAGCTACTTTTCTAAAGCGCTCACCTCCCTTAAACCTCCCCAGAAATCTGGCTTTCAGAATATTGAAATGTTTGGGATAAAGTCTGCAAGGTTATTATGCTAGCAGCTCTCCATTAGTGTCTGCAGGTTGGATATGTTGACTGAAACGTATTGATATACCTTACAGTACTTTAATGACAGCATATTTGGAAATAACTTACATTAGGAAATAAGAAACATGAAGTAAACCTTTACTTAAAAACTTCAGTGCATAATTTGGGCCTACATGGACAGGAACAGTGCCCAAGACTAATCTAATAAATCTTCACATTCTTTGTTTCCACGGTGATGGCTTGGAATGTGTTTACAAACATGTAGCGTGAGAAAAGTATGTAGAGCCGGCGGAACCACAGCAGCTGAGAACGATGACAGAGCATGGCTCTCTGAGGAAGGAAGAGAAGTGAGACATCAGCAATGACATGGAGCGATTACTGTCAGCTGATCTATCAATCTATCTATACACACACACACACACACACACACACACACACATATATATATATATATATATATATATGACTTTTACATGACTTATTTGAATATTTGACTTATGACATTTGGTAGATGACCTGACCAAAGATGACAAACGAACACACAAGAGGGCTGAACATGCTCTCATCTGCACGCTACTGTAGAGTCAGGTTTAGGCTTCAGTAGGTCAGACAGGGGAACTGCATCATTCAGAGACCTCTCAGCAGGATTAGTTAGTGCACACAGTAAATGTTCAAAGTACTAATGTGTTAGTCAGCAATATAGCCTTTGTTTTTGTCAAGGAGCTTTTCAGTTATGCATTTAAGTTATCATTGTTCTGTATTCATATTCTGCCATTCAGTGTCTGGCCTGGGAACACATCTGAAAACAGCTGGACTGTAAAAACTGAGACAATTGTAATGTTTGGAAGTCATAAATGAACATTAAGTGTAATCAGAGCTTAAGCTCTTTGTTTAAACACAACTGATGACACACCTTGGCACGTTTATACTCCTCGCGTCCAATAAGGCAGCAGAAATCAGAGGGGAGGAGCCAGCTGACCGGCAGCTCCAGGACTGACAAGTACTTTCTAAGCAAGCTGATGGAGTGAAGAGAGAAGATCTGACAGCCTGTGGGGACAGAGGCATGGAGAAAAAGTTTAAGGTTAATGCAGGTTTTCCATGTCTTTCATCAATGAATTGTTGGACTTTTGTAAGGCTTCTACTGCCTTATCTTATTATTATAATTAAATAGATTAATTCTTTTACAGAAATTGTATTCACAATAAGCAGTTTCAATTTTTTTTGGCTACATACTACAATGGGTTTTTACCAAATAAATGTGAAAAAAATATTCTGTAATATAATGATTAGGAAAAATACAAATAGGTTGACTTCCACCCGTTTGTTTCCTCTTTTTTAAATTACTCTTTTAACAAAATCTACAGTATTGTAATGAATTATGTAAGGATGCATTAAATTGATCAAAAGTGACAGTAAAGACATTTAGAATGTTACAAAAGATTCCTATTTCAAATAAATGCTGTTCTTTTGAACTTTCTATTCCTCAAAGCATATTGAAAACACGGTTTTATTATATTAACTGTTTTCAACATTGATAATGTTTCTTGAGAACCAGATAAGCATATTTATAATGATTTCTGAAGGATCTCGTGATGACTATGTTTAAATAAAGTTATTTTTAATTATATTAATATATCACAGTATTATAGTTTCACATAATGCAGGCTCAGGGAGTGTAAGAGATTTCTTTCAAAAACATAAAAAATCTCACAGGCCTCAACTTTTAAATGGTAGTGTATAAAGGGCATTAACAATCTACTTCTAAGTAAATCAGGGAAATCTCCTAATGCTGAGAGTTAATGACAGAGTCATCAGAAAGGAGATCCGGCTGATTAAAGAAACACTAGGGTCTAGAGGCTGAGCGAGTATCTGTTATGTAAAATAAGATCTATCCAGCAGCAGGTGGAAATCACTGGATTAACAGGACTAACCATGTCCTCAGTACGAGTGGACTGATTCTGAGAGAGAAATTCAGCTGGAAATTAGTTCGTAGTCAGAAAGAACACTGCCCACTTAAGAAAAAAGGAAAAGAAAAGGACACTGCCCACTGAATCCCCCTTTGAAAACGTTTGAATCATTAGCCCACTGAGCTGAACACTTCTTCATGTGAAAGCATATCGACCCCTAGCGGTCAGAGTCCTGAACTGACCATTTCATTTGCATCAGTTCTGATAGTCTCTAATCTATCAGACACAATGGAGACACAGCAGAACTGTGATCCCAGTCCCAGACGTTTCCCTGCTTCCCTAGGGATAAGAGAGGATAGGTCTAGCTCAGGGGTCGATCCTGAGAAACTGGAAGTATACTGGAAGTGTTTTCCAGAGTGCACTTAATAAAGTGTACCAGTGGGTGGAGTACTTTGCCTAGAAAACATATTAGCAGTCTCCAATGAGAGAAACTGTCTGGTCTTACACTACTGATGATTAATAATTAAGATAATAGGTAACATAATCTAAATAGACTCACCTTGAGGTAGTCTACCAGCAGAAGCTAGATGCCTGTAGTCAGAAGGAGAAAAAGACAAATATGATTCATGTAGCATACCAAAGTCATAAGCACATATGCTCTAAAAACATTATCTTAATGAGAATTTTTTGTTTCCTTAAAACAAAATACATGAACCCGATAAGCAAAAAATGTGAAATATCAATACTTCTTCAGATAATGCATCTTGAAAAAATGTGTATTTTGACTTGTGGTACTACCAGAATTTTAATAGTTTTTGTTGTTGTTGTTGTTGTTTTGTTCTCTAGCATTTGCAAATTCATTTCTTTACATTTTTTTGTGGTGTATCCAGTTAATAATACATTTTTAAATATATATTTTTAAGAGATGATAACAAAATTTAGAACCAAAGATTAACTTGTGAAATGTTTCTCGCAACAAAGATGTTAAAACAAAATGTTCAAATTATTAAATATTAGGTTAGGTAAATTTGACATTTAACTCTCAAAATTGCTGTGGAATCCATAGCAACCCCCGGGGGTCCCCACACCTCAGACTGAAAACCCTTGGTAAATTGTATTATGCACATGATAACTGACTTAACCAAGATACATTTATTTTCAGCCTTTGTTCTTCCATTACAAATACACTGTTCACTCAGCATACCTAAAGTATTGGCACACCTGACCTTTACACTAACAGGCACTTTAATTACAATGTATTCATAGACATGATTTAATTAATACCTAGACCTTAACATGGACAGTTCTATACTACTTTACGGTTACAACAGCTTTTCCTCTTCTGGGAAAGTTTTCTGTGTGAATTTTTGCCTATTAATCCAGCAGAGCATTTGTGAGGTCAGACACAGATGCTGTACAAGAAGGCCTGGCTTGCGATCTCTGTTTCAGTTCATTCCAAAGGTGTTTGATAGGTTGAAGTCAGGGCTCTGTCCGGGCCAGTCAAGTTCTTCCACACAAAACTCATCCAACCCTGGACCTCGCTCTATGCACTTGGTCACAGTTATGGTGGAACAGAAAATAAGCCTTACCACAAAGTTGGAAGTACAGCATTGTCCAGAATGTCTTGGTATGCTGAAGCATTGACATTTCTGAATACTGAAAATGATTTTTCCTCAGTCTTCTGAAGCATCTCTCTCTCTCTCTCTCTCTCTCTCTCCCATTATTCTGTGTCTTTGTCTTAAGGACACACACACTTCCTGAGGTCTGGGTTTTTCTCCGATTAGAGTGAGCTCTAAATCCATATACAATTCCTGGAACGGTCTGTCATGGCCTGGCTCTCTCAATCACACCACCTGTGTTGGCCCAGAGCTCAGCCTGAGATGCCCCAGTCCCAGCGCCAACTTCACTACTGCTTCCTCTCTCTCTCGTTCTCACACAGACAAATAAATTAATCTACAACAGCACAGAAGAGACAGACGTCTGAAAAGATTGGCTCTGTTTCTTATAACCAAACATTGCTCAACACCTAAACGCTGTTTGTTCTGACTGTTTTAGTGCGAGCCTTCATGCAAGTCATTGCCTCACACCAGCAGACAGCTTTATCTCCTGTCGTCTGGATGCCTCCATCACCCGTATTCATGATTTAAACTTTGATACCCCAGTGCAGAAGAAAGGATTAGGGTTCATACAGTGTGAAGGTATCAGGCAAAGTCCTGCTTCATGCTGATTTTTTACAACAAGCTGTCTGATCCAAGACCGGTGATCTGGTTTTCCTCTTCTTCTGAACTGCTTCAGTGTTTTGCTGCTCTGCTGGAATGTGTGTAATGTGAGGAATTATTTGTAGCAATTGTATTATACCAAGATATAGTGAAGTGCATATGTTTGCATACCCCTTTTGTCGTCTATAATCCATAAACCCCTCACAATTTATACATAGATAAGAGATATAAATGTTTTTTTTTTTTTTTTACAATGAATACTGCGCTTTAGAAGCCAGACCTTTCCAAGAAGACAAAATAACAACAATTTGTGGATCATACACTACTGTTCAAAAGTTTGGGATCAATTACTTCTTCATGTTTTTTTGAAAAAAGTATTACCCATTTCATCTGGACCCACTCTTATAGAAATAACAATATTAGGCTGTTTCCTGTTTGAAACTGAAACAAGACGCATCAAACTGCTGGCCCAATGTCAGTCTCTGTTCTTGCTGAAGCTAATGTAACTGTTGCTTTATGTAGGGGAATTTTTTGAATTCAGTGACTAATTGTTTTACTTTGCAATTCTACTTTGATTAATTGCTAACATCCTGTTGTTGTTGTGGAGTTCATTCTTGCATTATGGCATCAGCACAAGGTTACCTGAGGGTCTTGTAAATGGCAATATGATTGGCATGTCCACTCACACCTCTGCCATCAAATGTCAGTACCTACGGAAACACACAGCATAAAACAGAGAATGATAAATGCAACAGTTAGTTTACATTTGTTAATGCACAATACTTTAACCTCGCTACTAGCTTGGGGTGAATAAGCTTTTTTGAAAGAAATTAATACTTTTGTTCAGCAAGGATGCATTAAAGTTCAAGGGTGACTGTAAATAAATTTATATTTAAAATAATGTTGCTCTGTTGAACTTTTGATTAAACATGTTTTCAACAAAAATATTAAGTAGCACTGTTTTTAACACTGATAATAATTAGAATATAGAATAAGTTGCCTTTTAAATATATTAAAATAGAAAAATGTTGCTTTAATTGCATTTTTTATCAAATAACTGCAGCCTTGGTGTATATAACGGTAGTATATATTACTAAATTGTAATATTTCAAGGTCAGTGACAATGTTCTCCCAAGTGCTATGCTAGTTCTGCAATAAAGTGGAAAGATCAGGTGGAACTATTCTGTCGCATCCCACAGAACAGATTCTAGTATGCAAGAACTCAAACTTGCATTCTTTCCTCATACTGAAGAACAGGGGTGAAAGGGTAAAGGCAAGATGAAAAAAAAAACAAGCAAAAGAAAAGAAACTTGAAAATAAGATGAAAAAGGAAAGCCAAAGAAAAGCAGTAATTTGAAGACTCAGCAGTGGACTTGGTGGGAGTTGTTGCCAGAGCTGTGAGGAAACATTTCTATCTGTGTATCATCTGCTGTGTCACCAGACGAGGTCTTTGGGAACGGCTGCTGCACATAGCTTGAGAGTGCCAAGGGTGGAGGAAAATATGGTCGACAAAATAATAGATTGTGGCAGGGATGTAGATTGTTGCCAAACACGAGACGGGTGAGTCAGCTTTCAGAAAAGACTACTGGCATGAGCGAGAGGGAGGAGGAATCCAAATACTGTGAACCTCAGAGAGAGAGAGTATAAATACAGTCTTGTTCAAAATAATAGCAGTACAATGTGACTAACCAGAATAATCAAGGTTTTTAGTATATTTTTTATTGCAACGTGGCAAACAAGTTACCAGTAGGTTCAGTAGATTGTCAGAAAACAAACAAGACCCAGCATTCATGATATGCACGCTCTTAAGGCTGTGCAATTGGGCAATTAGTTGAAAGGGGTGTGTTCAAAAAAATAGCAGTGTCTACCTTTGACTGTACAAACTCAAAACTATTTTGTACAAACATTTTTTTTTCTGGGATTTAGCAATCCTGTGAATCACTAAACTAATATTTAGTTGTATGACCACAGTTTTTTAAAACTGCTTGACATCTGTGTGGCATGGAGTCAACCAACTTGTGGCACCTCTCAGCTGTTATTCCACTCCATGATTCTTTAACAACATTCCACAATTCATTCACATTTCTTGGTTTTGCTTCAGAAACAGCATTTTTGATATCACCCCACAAGTTCTCAATTGGATTAAGGTCTGGAGATTGGGCTGGCCACTCCATAACATTAATTTTGTTGGTTTGGAACCAAGACTTTGCCCGTTTACTAGTGTGTTTTGGGTCATTGTCTTGTTGAAACAACCATTTCAAGGGCATGTCCTCTTCAGCATAGGGCAACATGACCTCTTCAAGTATTTTAACATATGCAAACTGATCCATGATCCCTGGTATGCGATAAATAGGCCCAACACCATAGTAGGAGAAACATGCCCATATCATGATGCTTGCACCTCCATGCTTCACTGTCTTCACTGTGTACTGTGGCTTGAATTCAGAGTTTGGGGGTCGTCTCACAAACTGCCTGTGGCCCTTGGACCCAAAAAGAACAATTTTACTCTCATCAGTCCACAAAATGTTCCTCCATTTCTCTTTAGGCCAGTTGATGTGTTCTTTGGCAAATTGTAACCTCTTCTGCACATGCCTTTTTTTAACAGAGGGACTTTGCGGGGGATTCTTGAAAATAGATTAGCTTCACACAGACGTCTTCTAACTGTCACAGTACTTACAGGTAACTCCAGACTGTCTTTGATCATCCTGGAGGTGATCATTGGCTGAGCCTTTGCCATTCTGGTTATTCTTCCATCCATTTTGATGGTTGTCTTCCATTTTCTTCCACGTCTCTCTGGTTTTGCTCTCCATTTTAAGGCATTGGAGATCATTTTAGCTGAACAGCCTATCATTTTTCGCACCTCTTTATAGGTTTTCCCCTCTCTAATCAACTTTTTAATCAAAGTACGCTGTTCTTCTGAACAATGTCTTGAACGACCCATTTTCCTCAGCTTTCAAATGCATGTTCAACAAGTGTTGGCTTCATCCTTAAATAGGGGCCACCTGATTCACACCTGTTTCTTCACAAAATTGATGACCTCAGTGATTGAATGCCACACTGCTATTTTTTTGAACACACCCCTTTCAACTAATTCAACTAATGGCCCAATTGCACAGCCTTAAGAGCGTGCATATCATGAATGCTGGGTCTCATTTGTTTTCTGAGAATCTACTGAACCTACTGGTAACTTGTTTGCCACGTAGCAATAAAAAAATATACTAAAAACCTTGATTATTCTGGTTAGTCACATTGTACTGCTATTATTTTGAACAAGACTGTATGTTTACATGCATGGTTATAATCGAGCTACAGCTAAATTTTACAAAGTGTCAGTCTGTCCAAATTGTACAAGACTCAGTGTGAAATGTAAGATTTAAAGGATAAAATCTTTCAGAGTATGCATACAACATCAAGGCCAGTTGTAGTTTTACATCTAAGTCTGTTAGTTTCACTTCACATAAACAAAATTCAAACCGGAGTGCATGACAGCGTTTACATTACCTTTTAAAATGATAAATCATTGCTTCAGTCCGACTGAAATCTAACTTTAAAGTGCATGCAAACATACTTACTGACATTTGCCTGTGAGAAGAACACAAGATTAACGAGTCTGCACACACATATACATTTATGTAAAGCATAAGGAGTCAAAAACGTATTGAATCCGGATCAAAATCTGGTACAAACAGCAGTAATGCACATCTGTTTAAACCAGACAAGGCTATTTGTGTAATAGTGCCCTACCCACAATCCTCTGCTCTTTGTGAGAGAGGGAAAGAGGGCAAGATGGCCACCACTCTTTTCCCACAAGTCAAATTGGAGTGTAATGCTATAGCTCAACGTCAGTATTTCCATCCCCACAGCCACTTCGGCTTAAATCAAACATGAAATTAAGGAACCGTATGCAGATCCGCTGGATTCAGCCGGTATTAGTGAGTGTGCGGTCTAAAGTCAGACTGGTGTGTTGGCGTAGCTGGGAGGCTGGCAGAAAAGATTTCAGCTGATGCTTGCATGTAAACTTATGGATGATAGACAATGGAGGTAAACCAAGACATGTCGCAAGAACGTTGTTTTGTTTTCTGGCTTGTTTATGCTAGTCCTCTGTGCTTGGAGTTCTTTGGGAATTTCATGGCATGCGGGCTGAGAAAGAAAACATTCAACAGTACACGTGAGAAAGAGAGGGGAGGTGCATATTTGTTCAAATCCTGATTTACATTTTCTTTTCTGGAAGTCTTTAGTGTTAGCTGATAGATATCTCTGCATTGGCTTGCCAGCAGTGACCCTGGGGAACTTTATGTTTTCGCCTCAGCCGAGTGCAGCGGTATTATGGGATATTACAGCATGTGTAATTAGGGCTAAATACAGGGGGCCAATGAAAAGCTTATTGATAAGCAACCTCAAGAGAAAGATTCAAGCTATCAGATAGGAAAGTTAGCACAGTGAAAAGCTGGAGAAAATACTCAGACCAGTGGTTTCAACCTCTTTGACTCATTGTCCAACACATTTTTCTAAGCCCACCACAATAAAGTAAGGATGTGACTAGATCTCGTGGTACGAGAATGTCTTGCGAGAATGTAACGATATCCTCACAAAACAATTTGCTGTTTACATTAGAGCTGCACAATTAATCGTTTAAAGATCGCTATCTCTATTCAAACACACACGCAATCTTATTCCTGAAAGACAACGAATCAGCTATGTCTATTACAACTGTTTCACGTCGTGAGTGTCAGTGGAGTGTGAGGATAAGTGTCTTGTCACACCCCTACAACAAATGTATTAATATAAAGATATTTCTGCTATAATTATGACAAGGCCGCTTGTTTTAATAGTTTTTATAAACAGAAACTGGGAAACAAACAGAAACAATAGTTATTTAGTGGTAAGAAAAAATAAAATATATAAGTTTCTTAACATTTTAAGCAAGTTCGATTATTTTATCCATTAATATAATTAAATATATTTGTATTAAAAAAAATACTTTGAGATCTACTAAATAAGTTGAGAACCACTGGCTTAAATGGCCTTTCATTGAGATCTGACTAAACCTCCATCTGATCCAGGGGCAGCTTTTAACGCTGAAGTAAAAACCTTATTTTAACACTATTAATTGGAGAAGTAGACAGATTATTGTATGTTTATTTATCTTTTGGTGTGCGCTAAAGTTCATCAGCAACCTTGTGTTCCCTTATCGGTCTCTTTTTTTTGTCTAAGTGCAGATTCATTCTCAATACACTATTAATAATAACCAAACAAAATATTTTAGATATCATCTGGGAACATTCTACGAGAAAGCATAGACTTGTTTCCAGTTTCTTTAGAATGTTTAGTGTAAATCTTCACAACATGTCAAACTGCTCTGACGTGTTCTAGGGGGATTTCAGGAGGTTTAAATCATACACATACATATAGCCTTTTGGATAAGGTGGTCTTGAGCGGATAAGACTCTAGAAGTTTCCTACCACACTTATGCTGTAGTTTCGGATGTGTTTGAGGATCAGAGAGGAGATCAGTGCAGTGCTCCACTGGACCGCTGGGTCATCTGGAAGCTCTCTGCATGAATAAAAGGAGAAAAACATTATATGGAGATTTCACACAATTTTGTCATGTAAGGAACTAGATTTGTACAATTTTGTGCGCATATATGGCCATTGTTTCTGTTTCTTCTGTTAAGTAAAAAACAAAAAAGTTATTGTGCTGTGAAGTGAAGAATAAATGTACACTTGCAAATTGAAAGCTGAACTTGTGAGATATAAAGTGACTGCTAAATAAAATAAAGATAAAGTCATAATTACAAAATTTTCTAGTGAAAAACAGGCTCTCTCTATCAACGCCCATAAATTTTGTCATCTGGGTGGAAACTGTATGTCAGAATGCTTAGAAAACGCCACATCATTTGAAGCATCATCCATGTCTTTGGCACAAATGGTGCCGGCCAAATTACTCACCAAAGTTTAATCCTAAGGGTTACAGGTGTGCTTACCATAAGATCACTATAATTCCCCACCATTAGTATGAGCAATGGTAATAGTGACTTTTGACAATACAACTAATGAGTAGCATTATATAAAATACTAAAGACAAATAATGGAAGAGGTTTGTATATTCACTGCACTGTCCATGCTATACGTGTAATTTTATTCTGGACTGGGCAAAAGGCATTTATGTGCCAACACACACACATTTGCCACAAAACAGCGAGGTCCTGGAAGGGCAGGTTTTGGCCTGAGGGCTACAGCGGTGAGCGAGAGCCTCTCTGTCTGATTTACTGGCACAGTCTCACTACCGCTCAGCTGGAATGCATCCCACAGTCCTCTCTGAAGTCTGGGATCAAAGGTCACCCGGGCTTTTCCCTCTCATTCATCTGTAACTACAGCTCAGGGAAAACAAGGGCCATGCATTAGTCTCTCTCTCTCTCATTCTCTTTCACACACACACAACTTTCACTAGAACACCACACATAGTTGCTGTGTAATGGATTCTGACTGGCAGGAGGGCAAACAAAACTGCTGGAGGACTCTGTATCTACACTGATTCAGTGGTCAGATATTGGATATGACTGTGATTGGCTGAAAATTTTTGGCTGGCATCGCATACCATTTGGCACTGAATGTGTTAAAGACAGCCGTCAGCAAAACCCCAGCTCAAGGTCACGAGGTAAGATGAGAAGGGGGGAGTGAATGTCAGACTGAGGCAGAGACAGATAAAAAGACAGAGAGAAACAGAGTGAGTTGAATTGAGGCCACCTTGCTCTCTCCTCTCCTCTACTTTACTCTCCTCTCCTCTCGTCTACTCTCCTCTCCTCTCCTCTCCTCTCCTCTCGTCTTCTCTACTCTACTCTACTCTCCTCTCCTCTCGTCTTCTCTACTCTACACTACTCTCCTCTCCTCTCCTCTCCTCTCGTCTACTCTACTCTACTCTACTCTACTCTCCTCTCCTCTCCTCTCCTCTCCTCTCCTCTCCTCTCCTCTCCTCTCATCTACTCTCATCTACTCTACTCTACTCTACTCTACTCTACTCTCATCTACTCTACTCTACTCTACTCTACTCTACTCTACTCTCCTCTCCTCTCGTCTTCTCTACTCTACACTACTCTCCTCTACTCTACTCTACTCTACTCTACTCTACTCTACTCTACTCTACTCTACTCTACTCTCGTCTATTCTACTCTACTCTACTCTACACTACTCTACACTACACTACTCTCCTCTCCTCTCCTCTCGTCTACTCTCCTCTCCTCTCCTCTCCTCTCCTCTCGTCTACTCTCCTCTCCTCTCCTCTCCTCTACTCTACTCTACTCTACTCTCGTCTATTCTACTCTACTCTACTCTACTCTACTCTACACTACTCTCCTCTCCTCTCCTCTCCTCTCCTCTCCTCTCCTCTCCTCTCCTCTCCTCACAATGGGGCTTGACAGTTGTTTCTGTTCCTTTGTGATGGATCTGCACACAAATTAAATGCTGGACAGGGTCATGGGGTCAACACTATCAGAAGCGGGGTGGGTATGAGGTGATATGCTGGCTATAGAAAGGGGGTGACTAGGAAATTACGGGTGTAGTAGCAGTAAGGATATGACAGACGAGACTATGGACAGATCTGCTGTGCAAAGAGACTGAGATGATTCTATGAAAAAGAGATATTAATGCAAAGATGTCTTTTTATGTGCTTATCTTACACAATTTATAGAAAACGTTGAGTTTCTCCATACACTGTCATGAATTCATGTCTTATGATGTATTCTGCAGCACAGCTGAAGCATAATTAAAACAGTATAAAAAGTATAATTATTAGCTGGACAGAATGTTGGCCTCACTATAGCAACAGTGTCAAATGCCCCATAGTAACCTCTTCTTTCCCTCCCTCCCTCCTCTCTTTCTTTTGCTCGCTTGCCGCATGTGAATGTGTAATTGCTTGCAGGCATCTGAATGCAGCAGATGAACTTTAGCCTACTGAGGAGGCGGTGTGTGTGTGCGTGTGTTTTGTTTTGACTGGTCATGTGGGGCCCCGGCTGCCTTTCCGTTACAAGGCCCGGTGCATACTGGGAAAAGCTGACTGCTGAACAAAAGTTAACCCTTCTGGCACAAATAAGTTCTGACTGAAATGAACACAGGTTCACAGTAGTATTTGCAAGGATTATATGGAGTACACTCACTGGCCACTTTATTTACAATGCTCAATTGGTACTAAGGGGCCCAAAGTGTGCCAAGAAAATATCTCCCACACTATTACACCACCATTACAGCCTGAACCGCTGAGACATGGCAGGATGGCTCCATGCTTTCATGTTCTTCAAATTCTGACCCTACCATCTGAATGCAGCAGAAATCGAGACTCTTCAGACCAGGCAATGTTTTTCATCATCTTTTGTCCAATTTTGGTGAGCCTGTGTAAATTGTAGGCTCTGTTTCCTGTTCTTAGCTGACAGGAGCAGCACCCGGTGTGCTCTTCTGCTTCAGGGTTCGACGTGTTGTGCGTTCAGAGATGCTCTTCTGCATACCTTGGATGTAACAAGGTGTTATTTGAGTTACTGTTGCCTTTCTATCATCTCTAACCAGTCTGCCCATTCTCCTCTCACCTCGTACATCAACAAGGCATTTTTATCCACACATCTGCTGCTCACTGCATGTTTTCTTTTTTTTTTTGGACCATTCTCTGTAAACCCTAGAGATGGTTGTGTGTGAAAATCCCAGCAGATCAGCAGTTTTTGAAATACTCAGACCAGTCTATCTGGCACCAACAACCATTCCATATGAGATAAATAATCAAATTTATGAGTGAAAAAGTCATAATTTCATAAAGAACACAAGACACAGAAACTTCTTGTCAGCGCTTCCCCAGCGTCAACTTTTTTAATAACATAGTTTGTGACTGAAAAGCCACAAGACATTTCTCAGTAGTAAGGTGGTGGTAACGTCACTTTTTTTTGACACTGTTGAGAGACTGCTTGGCTGCATTAAAACCCTGTGTGCATTAAGTCATAAAATGTAATAATTAAATGGGATGTTAACAATTTTTACATATGTAATTTCCACTTTTATATCTGTTTTTAATTTTCTTTACTATTTACTAAATAATTATGACTTAGTATATATTGATTTAATATGTTTTATCATAAAATTCAACTTTTTTCAAAATTATGAATACTTTATTACCATTAGAATGATTTATTTCTTATATTTAATGGAAATAGACATCTGTACTATATTAAATTAGTAGTAGTAATTTTCTTTAAATTCACATTTAATTATTGAATTATTACATTTTAATTTGAAATAAAATGAGAACAAATATTTGCTGTTGAAAACAGTTCAACCTTCAGACAGCCTGAGCCTCTGTGGAAATCCAAGAACTCTTTCTTGAGAAACGGTAATTATATTTGCCCAGTTCAAGGAAAACATGAAGGATAACCTTACAAAAACGAACCTATAACACCCATGTAAAACTCTCAACACATGATAGAGAACTGTCAGAGGAAGTAAAAAGGAGGACAGGCACTCAACCTGACGTCGCAGTGCCGGGCAGGAGGACTGTGTGGTCTGTGCTCAGACAAACAGAGATAGTACATCTGTCTGCCTCATTGAAAAATACAGAAAAAGAGAGAGAAGTAAGTAAGTTCAGTGAAGTGTGTTCAGATGTGCTCGTTACAAAAACACTCCCATGATGCTTTGCCTTGTTCAGAGTATTGACGGTCAGTGCAGCTGTGCGCTGAAGGGAGTGAATCAGCTCTGAGAAGAGGGTCACATGACCCATTCAGAGCCCACAAGAACACACTCTGAGATGGCACAAGTTAAAATACTTAAAGTAAATTTAAATAACTTTACAATAAGTGTAAAATGAAATGGATATCACACACACTCACATATGCTGTGCAATGCATGTCATAATTCAATGAATCAAAAACAAAACTTCAAATTGCCAGCAAACAAGTCTATGCAGATAATTTAATAAGAGATGATAACCTCAAGTTCATGAGCTTTTTCACGTTCTCACGCCACATAAACCGTACACACGTCAGATGCTTCTGTATACGTAATAAATGTCTTTGCAGAAACAAGCTTGTGTTGTTGCAAGCTGTAAGTCAAGTGGAATAAGACAATATACTGCTAGTATTGCGATAAACTGTGTGGACAGTCAGTTATTCAAATCAGATTCCATCCGGATTTGCACTAAATCGGATTTGGGCTGACAGTCTGAAGAGACTTTTTTGTGTACAGCCGTTACCAGGGAAACCACAATATTTCAGCGCTCCTAAAGCGCCACCTCGTGGAAGAGAATGAATTTGCATTTCCAACAAGCCTTTCTGCCGGTAATGGTCAGATCAATGCAAATATCAACTCAGGTTTTTACGCAACAAACACATAGAGTTGTAAATGAGAAAGAAGTTAATGTGCCTTCTAAAAATGGAAACAATTAAGACTATAATATTTATAAGTTTTAAATTGATATATCTCTTTTCATAAAAATGGTCTAAAGGCTGAAATGCTATTAAACCATCAGATCAAGTGTGAAAGGGGAACAGAGTCGCGTGACAGACACAGTGATGATGCTTGTATGCATTTGTAGTAATGTTACACAAGCCGCAATTAAGAAAGCTGACTCCACTTCTCTCACGCACACACAACACAATGCAATACTCTACATGGCTCAAAACTCTGCATTTGAACCGTCAGTAGCAGATACTTTAACTATTAAGAAAGCATACTTAACAGTAGCTGATTCAGAATAAGTGCCAGATTGTCATAGCTAAGTTGGAAATTACCCATTTAATTTTTTTTTTTAAATAGCTTTTACACAGCCAGCCTCGTAGGTTAGCCTTTTAACTATCATCTATAAAATACATTGCACAAATTCGAACATCGGGGTTGTGGTGTTCTGTTGTAAATAAATCTTAACCAACGATTTCTCATTGCATCTACTTTGGGGAAGGCCAAATAAAGTGCTTTTGATTTCGCACAGAAACACACAGCGTCTCAACACTACTGCGGTTACTGAAACCACGCCTTCTTTCTTTGTGTGAACATTTGGTTAGCATTACACAAATATTTCCACATCGTGACGTAGACATGTGGGGGCGTGTTTTAATGAGTCGTTTGAGCCCGGTCTGGATCTGCCTTCTCTTTTAGATAGAATAAATCCTATTGTAGGACACTTTGAGCTTTGTAACTCTACAGATCATATACATGCACAAATAGCTACATAACACACTAAAGAAAAGGAAAAATAGAAATCGCATCATATTACCCCTTTAATACAGTTTTGGTCAATATTAGGTATTTATCAACATTTATATTATTATAATATTAATTATTTGTTTATGCTTATTTCTGCCTGTTACTGAATTACTTTTGTTGGAAGGATGACCCCTTTAAAAACACCCTACTGTTTTGTTCGTACTTTATTCCTGTGACAACAAAGCTGAATTTTCAGCAGCTATACTCCAATCTTGGTAATCATGGTCATTCTGAAACAAATCTAATGTTGATTAAGTGCTCAAGAAACATTTAATTCATAAAATGTATTATTATTAAGTGCTGCTTACATTTTTTTTTAAATGTTTGATGAATAGAAAGTCCCAAATAACTATTTTTGCAACAATTCTTTTGCAACAATTCTTTCTTTTGCAACAATTACAGTCTTTGGTGTCACTTTTGATCAAACAGACAGCTTCTTTCATAAAGAAAATGTTTCTTGTGTTAAATTTAGTGCTGTCCATATTAAAAGATTAACAAGGCATTAAAGGAACACTTAAAAAAAAAAGAAAAAAGGGCTCATTTTCCATCTCCCCTAGAATTAAAAAGTTGAGTTTTACCATTTTCAAATTCATTCAGCCGATCTCTGGGTCTGGCGGTAACACTTTTAGCTTAGCTTAGCATAAATCATTGAATCTGATTAGACTGTTAGCATCTTGCTCAAAACTGACTGTGTGTGCTGTTGTTCCATTGAGAAAACGAAACTACTTTGTTTTTGCCTTCCAAAAGATCATGTTTATAATATGTTTTATGTTTTTGACTCATCGCTCCGGCCGGGCAAGGCATCAGAATATGTTAATCACAATGCGCTGGATAGCTGGCCAATCACAGCATACCTTGCTTTTCAGACAAATGAGCTTTGTGAAAATTGACGCATTTCAGAAGGTGGGGCATAGAGAAGAAACAATAATGTACAATATGTGGAGAATAAAGTGTTTTTTTAAACCTTAAACCGCATAAACATTTCATTACACCAAATACACAAAATAATGTGATTTTTAGCAGCATCATATGACCCCTTTAACGTTGCATTTACCTCTGGAAAGTTATCCAGTTCATTAAGTAGCTATAAAAATACTATAGGGAGCTATAAATGTATATGTATATGTATAAATTTGTATAAATTTGCCAAGTTTTTATTAAAACGACCTTATGTGCAATCGTGTAGTATATAAATGTTTTTATTTGAATGTGATTATTATATCTGAAAATAAATAGCATTGTATTTAATAGCTTTGTTGTTGTTCATTTTAACCTCTAATACCAAATGAAAGGGTTCCCTGTATACTCACCCTTATATCATTACAAACCTGTAAGACCTAAGTTCATCTTCGGAAAACGAAATAAGATATTTTTGATGAAATCTGAGAGCTTTATGACCTTGCATAGACAGCAACGCAACTGAAATGTTCAAGGCCCAGAAAGGAAGTAAGGGCTTTGTTAAAATAGTCCATGTGACACCAATGGTTCAACCTTAATTATATAAAGCTACGAGAATAATTTTTCTGCGCAAAGAAAACAAAAATAACAACTTCATTCAAAAATTCTTCTCTTCTGTGTCAGTGTCAGCCACTATTCACAAGAGTGCCATAATGCAGGCGTGTGCATTCCTCTGCTTGTAAACAAGGCACAGCGCATGCACGATCTATGTCAACAGCACCACACACATACGTTGTGTTACTCTCGTGAATGGCGGCTGACACTGACACTGAAGAGAAGAACTGTTGAATGAAGGTGTCATTTTTGTTTTCTTTATGTTCTAAAAATGAACGATGGTCTTTAGGATTTTGAATAACATGAAAGTGGGTAACTAATGACAAAATTAGAATTTTTGGGTGAATTATCCAATTAAGGTAAACAAACTTTCGGTATCAAAAAATATCATTTTGAATAATCGGCTGTAATCTGCATCAGATGAGAAATGTAGTCTCGGTGCACATCTAAGATATACACACACAATATATATATATATATATATATATATATATATATAGTAAGCAACATTTGTTCCAGATAAATCATTCAGCAACATTGCTCTTTGTAAACTTTGTAAATCCAGCGACTAGACTAAGCACTTTGTAAAACAACTTTGTTTCCTGGTGGACTGATAAATTGCACACTTCAGCCAGTTTTTTCCAGTTCTGCATACAATTTACGAGTGAGCAGTCTGTGGCCATGCTGTCTGAGATTAAGAATAAAGTCCACAAGGCTTTGTCAGTCTAACTATGTGCACTTTTGTAACCTTTGCCTACTCAGTTGAGTATGTGTGTGTTCAGAACTGTCAGGTCAGTGCTGCCATTAGGTACTGAATTGGATCACTGCACGCACACCAATCCTGATCACTCCACAGCGACCTTTCCTGAACCAGCTCAGCCCCAGATGACCCAGGCCTGGACTCAGACGCGCAAACACACAGACACACACGCACACACAAAAGCTTAAATGTGCACATGAAAGCTGGAGATTACCACAGTCTGCTGAGGTCATGCTATGCAAACGCAAGACCCAGAAGCTCATCTTTGCATGATAACATCTTGCAGTTGTCAGTTAACTATGCTTTGGTTTGAATCTCCAGCCAATTCTGTAACATGCTGTAGATAAAATAGAAAAAACTAATCAGGATGACCTCGAATGGAGTAATTTAAGAGTAAAGTGATCTATGCTGTACCAAAGCTCATTTATTGTCATTTGGGTTTTTGCCAAATGTGAGGTGAAATCAAAGCTTTGTGTGTTTGTGTACGTGCTTGTGAATAACTAGGGGAAAGGATCATAAAGATTAGAGGGTCAGCTCCTGGGTAAAGACTGAGATATGGTGGGAAAGGTGAGCAAGGAAAAGATCAGAAAGGATCAAAGTGTATACATTATGTTAAAAAGTAAAGCTAGGGTGAGCAATAGAGGGGGAGAGATATAGACGCATCGGGCATCATTATGGTCATTAGCTGATTATGGTGGGTGTCTGAGTTTACATGATACTTATGACCTAGTCAGCACACACAAACACTCCCAGGCTTCTCAGAACACACTCTGATTCTGCGTAACGCCCCTACAGTGGTCTAAAACAAGACGACTTGTCATTGTCCCCATACTTACACAAAGGGTTTGTACGTAAAGCTAAACTTGACAGTCATGCCCAAAGCAGTCGAAACAAGGGTGTATCTCAGTGTCCGATCATGCAACAAACCAGGAAATATTGTCTCATTAAATTTGGGAACGCTTAGATGTCAGCCCAAGTAAAAGTATAATCTCTGAAACAATCAGTCACACACAGACTCAAGGGACAGATAGCCGGTCCATTATGCTTTAGTTTTTCCATTCTTCCAAGAAGCGCTAATTAACAACAAACTCTAAATGTGGAGAAGTTTCAGCCAGGCAATGGTGTTTTGGACCTCTGGGGCTCTAAAGCATTTAAGCACGAAAACACCAACGCCAATAATGTAGCTTATAGCTAAAACACTTTTTTTTCTCCACTAAAATGCCTAAAGAAATGTTTGAAACATTTATTTGAGAAGCAAGATATTAAGTGTTGTTTTCAGGGAACTCAAACAATCTTTAGTCAGATGTTTAAGACTACAGTAAGAAATCTAAAATTTACTTTTTATACATAAAAATATACTCTAAGCTAGGTCAGTGGCTACATTTCCATTAGAATATTTGCTATACAAGCTTCCAGTATTCTCCCATAGGATACTGAAGTAGTAACTCTTCCTGTCATATTTCTAATCACTGTTAATCACAACTAATTATATTACATTATAATTCAGTATCATGTTTATATATATATATATATAATATATATAATATAATATATATATATTATTGTACTAAACATGACATTTTAGTGTATTAAAACAGAACACGCTTTAGAAGCTTTAAATACCTTTAGTTTAAAGGTGGATAATATCAAGATAGCTTTGTCCTGTCACAACCAATAGAGATGTGCATAGTCCAATCCATGAAGATGAGTTTTCTTAACCCACTGGCAAAGGTTTTTTTTGCTAGATTTAATAACACTATAGTGGTAGAGCATTGGGTCAGCAAGTGCAAAGTTGAGGGTTCGAATCCCAGGGAACACATGTTAGAAGAAAATTGTTAGCCTGAATGCAATGTGAGTCGTTGCTAAATGCATAAATTTAATATAATTTTAATTTAATTATATATATATATATATATAAATCCAAAATTCTACTTGGTGAACCATGAACGGGACTGTCACTCAGCAGTTTGTGGTTTGAATAATTTTTTTTATCTTTGAAATAAGTCTCTAATGCTCTCTAAAGCTGTGTTTATTTGATCAAAAATACAGTACAAACAGTAATATTGTGAAATTAAAATAACTGTTTTCTATTTAATATATTTAGCCATTATTCCAGTCTTCAGTGTCACATGATCCTTTAGAAATCATTCTAAGATGCTGATTTAATGCACAAGATGGTCTTAAGAGATGAGTCTCAAAGTCTCCCCAAGTTAAACCCCAAACTTTATATATTACACATAAACTACATATTACTGATGCATGTTTCTTTAAGACTGCAGCTAATGATTTGCAACTCAGTCAGACTCTGGCACAGCTAAGCAATGATGGAATATGTGGGTAGCGAGAAACCTTTATGGGTGGCCAATATTTTGGAAATCTGGCATATATTTAATAGTTTTTAGAGTGAGCTGATGATTCAGGAAAACACAGAAAATTCAACCATGACTGAAATAACAAACTGATATTGTGGCATCACAATGACTATTTTTGACAATCCTGCCCCATGGACTCTTTTTTTTCAGGCTGTGTCAGTATAGCATTCTCAGGGGGGTGGAGGACTGTCCTCACTGCAGCTGAATCCTCAGGGGGATGGCTGAACTGAACCTAAATGTTTATTGGGCCTACCCATCTGACCCATCAAGAGAGGTCTTTATCATGTGCATTGTGCACGAAAACCTGTTAATCATCAACATACTTATATTTCTTTGTATGCACACATGCTGGTGTTTAAAGTTTTGTGGAAACAATGATGCATTTTTACAGGAAATTTTATGAATAAAGTTCAAAAGAACAGCATTTATTGGAATTATAAATCTTTTGTCACTTCTGATAAATTTTATGTGTCCTAGCAGTATAAGAGTAGGCATAGAGTAGAGTAGATTTCTTCCTTTTTTATTTATTCCATACTTCCCCCAAATTCTATGGTAGTGTATTATGATTTCCACAAAAATATTAAGCAACAAAAACTGTTTTGAGCATTGATAAAAAAAAAACATATCCCATATTTTTCCCTAAACACCCCCTAATGTTGTTTTAATTTTATGAATTTATTTTTATATGAATTTCTTTCTTCTATGGTATACAAAAAGTGTGCTATATTTTAGGGACAGTTCCAGTCAACATAAATTTTTTCATACAATGATGGTGACTTTTGGTG
The DNA here is from genome assembly GCF_003368295.1 of Carassius auratus. Lineage (NCBI taxonomy): Eukaryota > Metazoa > Chordata > Actinopteri > Cypriniformes > Cyprinidae > Carassius > Carassius auratus. The sequence continues at coordinate 16,330,482 of NC_039247.1, read as the reverse complement.
AACAGGTTTGGATCAACATGTGAAGTAAATGAGGACATGATTTTACATTTTGGGTTTTAAACTGTGTGTCCTGTGTGCTGGCCTTACTTGTCATCTATGATGGTAACATGGTTTGATGGGATTCCCAGAACTGCACAGCTGTCAAGCAGTTCCCTTTTGCGCTGGACTCCTTGATTGTTGTAATTGCCTGAGCATTGCAGAGACATTTTAAGTTTCTCTTTGACGTTATATCCAAAATACTTATAGCTCAAATGTCTTTATTCAATCAGTTTACAAAGATTCAGGTTATGGTTATGATTTATTCAACAAATAATAAACCTACCTGTCGACAAACATAACAAATAAAGAGCTGCGCGTGATTCAACAAGTTTTAAGACTGTAGGTGCAAAGAACATGCATTCATCATCTGGATGTGCAGTAACGAACAGAGCTCGCGTCTCGCTGACGGTCACGCGCGGCTTCTCGTTCTCGCGGTTCCGTGGGAGTGCGCTGGACCTCACTTGTGTTGGACAAAAATTTGAGTTTCCAACGGTGTATAAAGGGGTAGATATTTTATTTCGTAAGCGTGGCCATAATTTACCATATCTGTAATACACAAACTTAACAGAAATAGTGTAAGCCACAAAGACAAGTATGATGGTAACGAAAACAAACATCTCGTCCGCGCCATCAAAGAGTCCGTGTGGAACATCGTTACCTCACCAGTGGTTCCTATAGATCTGTAGAGTGAATTGTCCACACACAAAAAAAAATTGTTACTGTAGGACACTTTAATACTATTTCTATTTCCAACCTTTATACCCCATATAATGTTGATGTCCCAAAAGAGCCACAATTGCGTGACAGAGTTGATCAACTTATCTTTAACAAATATCTCAGTTGGAATAATTTCAAAAAAGCATATGCAAAACAATTATTAACAAGGGCATCTGTTATTTTTTTAATTTTAGTTTTATTATTTTTTATAAAACGCATCTTTCTTGTAATCCAGGTTAGGGTGGGGTGAAGGCCGCCTGTGGGGGCAGTTTGAACGTCACACCGTTTCATCCTGTGTGTCTGCTTGAGGGAAACTAAGTTACTTCACTTCGTCTCCTCAGGTGCACCAAAGCTGCACAAAATGCAAGCCACCCTGCATTCAGCAAGAAGAAACCGGTACACTTGTGACGCATATTAATTTCTGGCGTATAATCCTATGGAAAGCGACTTGAACTCATATCCACGACTCAGTGAGGACAAATAAACTCGCCTGTGTTTGAAGTGTGTGAGTGCTCGCGCAGTCTCACTGCCTACGAGTTACACTACAGCACGTTTGAACTTAACAGACTCCCTTTCAGCGCTCACTGGAGTGTCTCAAAGGACATGAGGTGAGTGTTTTATTGAAGGTGAAGATTTAAGCCCCTTTGAGCTGAACTACACGCAGACTAGTGAGAGCTCAGCGCTTGTGTTCAAGATGGCGACGCGGGTTTGAATGCAAAGGTGAAGCGTTCAGCCAGCGGCGCTTTCCTTGGTAGACTCTCTCTCGTCGTGTTGTGCACTGTATAATATAAATAATATAGATGCTGTCCTATGCGGTTGGTTTACATCTCTGCGTAACCGAGAAATTTAGTTTGTGCTTGTGGTTTCCGGTTAAATAGTTTTCCTCGTATGAAGTAACAGTAAGTAGCTTGCTGGCTAACGGCATTAGTGTGAGTTTATACCAAATAAATCAGCATTGTTAAAGTCCCTTCTGTCACATATACACATTAGCCGCGACTTATCTTACATGTGGTATCCGTTTATTGTATGCAAATACACTAAATAGTCTGTAAATGCATGCTTGAAACAAGAATAACAGAGTGTTGAATGTGAAACCAGTTGCAGAAATGTGTCGGTTTTGCTGCCTGGAAATAACATAAAGTTTGGACTTGTGCACCTGTATAACGTTATGTGTGTCACAACTGATGACCGTTCTGTGCAATAGAGTCTGTTGAGGAGTAATCTTGTTATTATCAGCCTTAAAGATTACACATGCTGATTACACATGGCATGCTTGGAAAAAAGTATCTGTTAGACAAAACATTTGTTTATGCATATCTAAATATTCATATGTTCCCTTCTTCCCCTTTCAATTTAGCACCCCTATACACAATGCATTAAGAGCCAAATCTGTTTTCTCTCACAGTGGGTTCATTATAGGACACACAAAGGGAAAGTACCTTTCAGCATTCTAGTTCCAGCCACAGACCCCTCATGTCTGGTTTGTGTATGAGTGTGAAAGGTACTCCGATACTATTGAGGCTAACATGTTTTAGTCACTTTCCAACTGTTGTTCTTGGTAAGTGTTAACTTCTGGCATGTTAAAATGTTGATTAGCACACACAAAAACCCTTGAATACATTTTCAAGACCTGTTAATTAGGATACACATTGACTGCCATTAAAGCAGAAGTTCACAGCAAGCACGCTCATGACTGCATAGGGTAGAAAAGAAAAGTTGTCAGAGTTCATTCACACTTACAGTCCAGACGTTGAGCGGTACTGCTGAAGGCGACAGACTCGGGTCGATTTGGCTTTAGTGTTTTGTGAAGAATCAGGCTGTTTTGAACTCTAAACTCAAAGATGAATTCCAAAACAATTCTGGTTGGTCGTTCATCTGGTTGTTAATTATAAAACGCCTCTCTCCATTTTGACACTGCAGAAGAACCTAGCTTTGTTTGCAGCTATGCTTGCAGCTCAATTAGCTTGCCATCAGGAAAGATAGTGTGCCTGTAAAGAATTCCATGCCCCCCCCCCCCCTCCATTTCTCCTTGCAGTTGGTTTTTATAGGCATTGGCTAATGTGCTGGCTGAGGGACAGTGGAGTGGAGCACAGGACGTGTAACTGTTGTGCTGCCGTGTCTGTGGCCAAGCATGGCACAGTAATGCTGGTGAGCGAGAAAGCACCGGAAAATACTCTGAGGCAAGCTGCCACGTTGACTCTTGAGTTTTGGAGAGGTTTTGATCCAATTGTGACTTTTATTTTTAAATAAAACACTCTAATATAATAGCTGATGCTAACTGTATAGCTAACAAGCTTGCTGGTGCTAACTTGAGGTAATTTTTATTCAACAACCTATATATATATATATATATATATATATATATATATATATATATATATATATATACATATATATATATATATATATATATATATATATATATATATATATATATATATATATATATATATTACATCTTGGGACAAAAGTAAGGATGTGATGTTCAGAACATGGTAACTACAGTAATTATCAAAGAGGGGAAGAGATGCACCCCGTTTGGCCAGGGGTGTTCTTACACCACAGACAAGATTTGAGAAGGAAAAAATCATTGTGAAAATATAATTATATTTTCCTTAAAATATTCTTCCTAACTTCAGGCCTTATCATCATGTCGTATATAACTGTGATGTTCTGTAAAACAACACACTTTGTTCTTACTGGTGAAAATCATATGGTCATTTCTGCTTTCTCTCAGGTACATCACAGTGTAAGCTTCACATTGAACATTACTCTCATCAACGTATTCCATATACACAACAAAAATATATCTTGACTCCATATAGTGGATATTTTAGAAAAAATCCCAGGTATTTTGAGCAGTAGGATTATTAAAAAAAATGTGCTAATATAAAATTCAATTAAGTAGCCTATATAAAATTGCAAATATCTGTCTTTCAGTTTTTTTTTGCTTAAGTACATAAAGTACATAAAAAATTGAGTACTTTTGTACTTTCACTTGAGTAAAATTGAAAAAGGAGTACTTTTACTGGAGTAATATTTTACTATACGTATCTGTACTTTTACTCAAGTACTTGATTTGTGTATTTCGTCCACCACTGACATTGCCTAAGTGCCTGTTTAGTGCTATTCTCTTTTAGAAAAGCTTTTGATTCAGCCTGAGACATGTATATTTTAGGGAAGTGATGACATAAAGCTGAAATTATGCCGTGAATGGAAGCAATAAGATGGAGGGGCAGGTTTATGAAAGGGAGACAAAAATGTATAAAAGTGATGGATGAATCAAACAATAGGTCTGCCGTATCTCCTCCTGATTACATGTGATCTTGCTCCGGCTCTGACAGATAAGCATTTGGAAGTGTGTATGGAAAATCCCATCCGCTCACACTGTGAACGGAGGAGCAGTCAGCCAGCTCCAGTCATGGAGATTTGGGTATGCAAACAGACTCGCATGTTGGTAGATGGGACAGAGGTTTTGAGTGTGTATTGAAGTGTGATCTCTAAAAGGCAAATGCCTGGTATGAAAGAGGTCTTAGCGAAACACACTAAATAGGGATGTAACAATTCACTCAACTCACGATGCGTTCATTCACATTCTTAATACTCATGTCACAATGTTTTTCCTCACTATTATTATTATTTTTTTAACCAAATGAGATTTAAGATTAATTATAAATGAAAAGGTGTATTTTTATTATTTCTAGGACAAAAAAAATGGCTAAATTCTTTGTGAAATTGAAATGTCAAATCCACTTTCATTATCAGGCCATCCTTAAAAGTATTCTTGTTTGCCGTCACCCGACCGACCCTGTCAATATAGCACCGACTCAATTTATTTATTTTTTTTCTGCTTTTAGTCCGACCGACTTGCCGATTGTAAATTTGCGTTAAGACCGACCAATTTTTGTTTTACTCTTCAAACAACTAATACAAATGCAATAAAATACTATTAATTATATTAAAGTAAGTATTGTAAATATATAAATTGACTTGGCCTACATACAAAGTAAGGCTATCTTCTTTAAAAAAAAAAAAAAACCCTTGACGTCATCTGTGTTTACACGGATGTCACACTATGGCCTGTGCGTTCGCTTGGTCTCCTCTCATTCACTGTCAGAGTCAACGGTTCGCGTTTGGTAATGATGGCTGCGGCTGCAGTAAACCAAAGTCACTGTTTAAAGTCATACGGGTTCGGGCACCATAATACATTTAAAAAAAAAAACTGGAAAAACCGTGTCGACTGTCACTTTATGTTCGAAAATCTATTGCATGAATCAACCAACACAAGTTTAGAAAACGAAAATAATAAATTGATTTTAACGACCTTCTCGAGAGCGTCCAGGGTTTTTTTTTGAACAGGTGTCACAGAGCAACTGCAGCTTCGGACAAACACGCATAACAGCAAATAATACTTCTGCACACTGTTTCTCTTTATACAACAGAAATGTGAATTCTGCCGGTATTCAGACAGTCTTATGCATAAAGATAAAGATTCTGGTTAGAATCGCCTAGGGCTGTCAAAATAGCTGAAAAACTAAATTCGAATTTTTTACTTAAATATGATCAAAATTTGAATTGTATTCGAATTTTAAATGCATAATTTCAGTTAGGTTGAAGAAAAGCTTTTTGATTTTCTTCTGAGGCTCGAGCGCATCGAGCAAAATATTTATTGCATGTTTATTCAAAGCATTAGAATACAAGACTGTGAAAAAAACATAATATTTAAATAATGTTTATGAACCAATTATTATTAATTAAGTTGCTTAAAGAATTCTAAACAAAACAGCAAAATGTATGCATGCATTGTTAAATAAATAAGAGCGGAAAACCAGAATACATTTTTTCATTGAAAAACATGAGATGCAGTGGGATGGGGAACAAAAACCCAACATAAAGTCTCGAGTTAATTAAAATAAATAATACATTAATTTTACATGTCTTTCTAAACATGCGGCTCTGCGAGTCCAATGGTGTTCCAATGCGCGAAATATGCGTTCTGTGTGAACAGCAGTTTCAGTTTTTTTCAGTTTTGATGTAAACAAGATCTTCTCCACATTGATGTTCCTTTTTTTTTTTTTTTTTTTTATGGCTTCAACTGGATAGGCTAACATAACCTTATAATGCAATGGCACATACATCATCATTGTATCTCGCGTGCGTACACGAGGTGACAGGTGAGACAGCAGATGCTGCGTGTCGAGCTCGTCCGCCTTTGAAAGTTGTGTAGACAGCTGTGCGCGCGGCAAAATGGATGGAACACGTACCGGGGCTCATAAGGCAGCTTCCTTAATGCACACCTAAAATTTTAATGCGCATTCGAATGTGGATTTTTATTTTAAATTCAACGAATATTCGGAAAAATATTTATTTTGACAGCCTAAAAAAAAGGCTTTATTTTTTTTATTTTTTTTGTTTGTTTGTTGAAATTTAATCGTAAACACAGCCATGTTGCACTCCTGTTTGTCATTGTGCACGTAATTTCACGCCAATAAATCATCAGAAATATTGGTCTCTACCAATATATTGAATCTTTACATTCCTCCTGCCTGTTGTCCGTGGATTTACCTATATTTGGTGTTATTTGCCGTATAAAACTTTAGACATGCAAAATCGATTTTACAATCGATTCAATGAACATTCGTCACTCAAATCAAACTGGATTTTTTTTCACAAGTGACAAGCCAAGAAAGCAAAGTAAACGTTCTTTCATTTGTAGGTTCCATTGATACGTAGCGGTGGATGCAAGTAAAACAGTACCTTATTTTTTTCTCACCTGAAATTCATGCAATAAACATGTTTTTGACAAAAATGTAAAAAAAAATTTGGTCTATATAGCCTGCATCAAAATGAGGTTTGCAATGATGCGCCCGAAGGCACGGGTTGAAGACCCAGTCAGTGACGTCACGATATGCTAATTTGTTTAAATTCATATCGACGTCATCACCATCACAAAAATTTACTTTTTTTTTTTTTTTTACATTGAAACTTGGAAAAAAAAATATAGACCGACCTACCGACCCTTTAAAAAAAAAAAAAAAATTACTGTTACTGCAAACCAAAATATTTTTAAGGATTGCCTCAGCTTGGATTTGTGCAGCTTGTCAGTTAAAAATGGCTCTGAGTAGTAACAGCTGCTCTATGTGAAATCACACACCTGTTGGAATTTACCATCATTTTATTTACAGGAAATATATATTTTATATGTATCACTCTTTAAATCATTCATATACATTTTTGGTCATACAGCCCCCTCATAATCATGTTAAACAATTGTGATTACAATATTGACCAGAATAACTGTGATTATGATTTTTGCCATATTCGAGCAGCCCTAGATCATATCTAATCTCCATCCTTCGCTGAAAAAAAGTTAAAAGTCTGCAGTATGGGAATACTTTGTGTATATATATATATATATATATATATATATATATATATATATATAAACGAATACGGGGTCTTTGAAGATGGATCCAATTTGCAGAAGAAGTGGCAAAGTGGCTGCAAAAGCAGGCAATACATCCAACATCTTCACTCATGTTCGCGGACACCATCCTTCTGTGCAGATAAAGGTGTCACATTTATAAAAAGTTATAAATTAATGCAGATTTCCGTGAGCTAGAGGGAATGCCGCAGCAGTCATGAACATGGAATTTACAGTATAACACGGATGTCACATAAAACGGAACGCACAATCTAATGGATGGGTAAATCAAAAATAGGTATGATTTGTGTATGTGAATATTTAAAGTGCAGAGAAACTACTTTATAAATAATTGCTTGTTTCTGCATGTCTCTGAGTGATGCAGTTTTATCTACTACACCCTAAAGTACACACGATATTGGTGTTTTCAACATCAACATAAACATCAGTAGAGCTGCTCTGAGAGAGAATTTTTAACATTTCCTAGTTTCATTTGTAAAAAACTATTGTCATACTAGTGCTGGATGGTAAACTGGTTCATACCGAAAACTGGTGTATATTTTCGTTACGATGTTAATTTTGAATATACAGCCATACCGGTGTATTTAATTACTCAGCGTTCGGAACGAATGTTATGCTGCGCCGCGGCCGCGTGACACTGTTTCAGATACGGATGGGTATCGTTAAGGTTTTAACGCTATTACTACTCTTACCGATACTGCTTAACGGTCCGGTACTTTAACGGTATTCTTATCGGTACTTTGTTTTGTGTGTGTTGAGAACAGAATTAACATAAAGAATTTTTCTTTATTTTGTTTTTATGTAAAATTAATAATGGGCTTGTCTTGGACCAGAGGTGTTAGGAGGAGTTGGTTGGTTCATAGTAGCTGCATAGTATATATATAATAGTATATATATAAGGTTGCAAAATGTGGCAATTGGCTATTTTGTACAATAACTTGAGGTGCTGTGCTTTTAAGTTAGCCAAATAAATGTTAACATTTACATACTGATTTTTGGTATTTAGTATTTTGGTATTGGTATTGAGTACTGAATTGTTGATACGGTTGACAGGTTGTGAAGTGAGTTTTATTTTTGCCTAAAAATCATAAAAACACCAGAAAGGCAGAGTCATGGGCATGGAGTCATTATTGAAAAGACAAGATGCCACATGGTGCAGTCATTTTCTTTGTGCTTTGTGTCGACATTGACATCATTAAAAATCTCATGGGGTTGATAAAAAGCGATATGTCATTTTAGGAAGCCAGAACTTTTTTCTGGAAATCCAAGCAGAACATTTGCATAGCAATCCTGTGAAACAAAGCATGTTTCGTCACTCGAGATGGTTGCCATTTGGTCGCACATGTGATTTGAGACCTTTAAAACCTTGCTTGGTCATGGAAAGAGTTTGTACCCAAGACTCCTTCAGAATGTTTGGCTCTTGAAAAGTTCTGATGTTTTCTCTCTCTCTCTCTTCCTCAGGTGGTTTGGCAGCGTAATCATGCCGACTTTGAGCCCATGATTGAGTAGCAGTGCTCCAGGCCCCGTCTGAGCCTCCAGGATCCCACCAGACAGCTGCAGCATGTCTAGTTCAGGCTTTCCCCCCAGCCAGGGATCCTTCAGCAGCGAGCAGAGCCGTTACCCTCCTCACTCAGTGCAGTACGCCTTCAGCTCCACACGTCACCCTTCGGTCAGTACCACACACAACCTTACCTGCATCGCACATTACACTGCCAACAATCCACATAACAAGACAGGTGCTTAAGAAGAACTATAACTGTAACGTTGCTGTTCCTGGGTCAGTCACACTTTGAACTTGATTGAATTGTGTGTGTGTACAGCGCAGATCCTGAACCACCTATTCTCTGTTACAGAGCAGTCTTAACATACTGCTGCAAACAGCTGTTACATGTCCTCCGTTTAATGAAGTGTGGAACATTTTTCCTAACAAAATTTAAATAAAAATAAAAATGCTCAGTGATCAAATAATAAATCAAACTCTCAAAATGCCTTCTCAAATGTGAAATCAAATACTCAAATGCAATTTAATTTCCAAAAATCAAAATAATTTGTATATTATTTATTTTTTCATTCTCAACCCAGTATAAACCTGTCATAATTAAATCTATAATTGACTGCTAAAATCATAAATCGAATGCTCAAACCTACATCGAAAAATAAGTCAAATGCTCCAATGTTAACCACAAAAGGCAAATTAAATGCTCAAACAGACATCAAATATGATAAATCGAATGCTCAAATGCAAATGAGGAGTGTCAATCAAGTATTGTGGGTGGAGCTTTGAGGTAGAAGATTTTGGTGACAGCGACAAGCACTGTGGCTTGTCATGGTGTAATTTCACAGAGAGTGAGTAAAATCTTGGCAGGGGGAGCAGCCACATAAACCTGCCACAGCTCAAGGCAGCTGCCAGTCCAATAGATGCATGTGAACAGAAAGGCAGTTCATCCATTGAGTTGGATCTGATCCAACAGAATGGCTGTTGTAATGCCTTATCAGACAATAACATCTTACTTAATGTAACAATTTTTATGCTTAATTTTTTTTATATATATAATTTAACATTTACCCAAGCAAGGTATAGGCTAAGTTGGCATTTGATTGCAAATTTGGATTTGAATAACCCACGACTGTATACATACAATGTAATCACTTTTACTGAGATTCAAACTTTAAAAGTGCATTAAAATGTTGAAGGCATGAGAAATGTAGTATCTACATTTATTTACCAAATGAAAAAAAAATAAAAAAATAACTAACAATGCTTTCTGTGACAATTTGAGTGACCAGTCTGCAAAAAGGAACACAAAGCTGCGTATAGCTCAATTTTTCTTGTCATGAATCCAGTTGTTTTCATGGTTGCAATGTAAGATTTGGCTGCTAATCAATTATTTTGTTTAAGTTTTGTTACTCACTAGAGTCCTAATAATGGAGTTAAAAAAACATTATATGTGTAAAAATGGTTTGCTGTGCCATGCAGAGGCGCTCCACCACAGTCGTTATCGCATTAACTGGCAGAGCCCTAATTAAAAGGCAGTAATGAATGTAATAAGATGACATTCATTTTTATAATCAGGCACTATATATATAGTAACCATTAAAAGTTATTTTAGCCAAAGAATTTTGGACAGAAAGACAGAACGATTTATGGCACCAGTAAAGCATAGAACAGTGATTTGTTTTTTTAACATTATCATTTTCTGTTTTTTCTTACACTCAACAAAAAGTATCTCTCAGTAGATACTGTTCAACTTGAATGATTGCATCATATTATTACTAATTGTCATAAAGGTAAATGCACTGCCAGCTATTTCTGCTACTCGTGTCTCTGGAATCACCAGCTCTCTTTGAAATTCAGTGACGTTACAAATGGCTCTGTGTGAATGCCCCTCTATGCTTCTTTTCTCCTCAGCGTCCCCTCTGTCTCAGATGAAAGTAGGCCAGAAATGGCTGGGCCTCAACATTATAAATCAATTTGGTTATCACTGTAGTACATTCCTTAGAGCTAGAGAAGCAGAAATAAACAGACTCCAGCTGTTCTCTCTCTTCTCTGCACTTTTTCTCTTTTTAATTCACATTGCTCAATTATTAACAAATCTCCCGTTCGCAGACGTGGACATGACCATGTTTGTTCTGGGGTTGTTAGCAGTTAAGAAGCATCTCTAACACACAAAATGTGAGTGGCTTTTAGAGGAAATCTGATGTCTGTGTATTACAGTGAGGTGATCTCATACCAGCAGATCTTGCAGTAATCTAACTGGCATTGTCATCATTTAGCCAAATAAAACCGTGCCTTGTTTTATAATATGAAACTCTGACAATATCTAAATCAGAGCTCCGTGAAACTTAAAAACACTAAAATACTTGTTTTATTTGTTCAGTCCTAAAAATAACATGGATTGTGTGCGTTTATGATTATAATAAGATTAAAAAAAATAATATAACAAATACCAGTTTGCATTATCAAGCTACATAATACAGCTGTAATAACTGGAAGCCAGAAGCCTTGCACATTCAAGAAGCCTTGCTCACTCTGTTAAAAATAAGGTGGATTAAAGGGGATGGATTTAGTGAAGTAACTTTTCTAAGAGCGATTTAGCATTACAACTTTAAGCCCTACAACTACTACCACATTTCTTTATCGAATATCTGTTATTTTTTCATTTGAAGTCTTTGCTAAACATCTATCAATAAAAAACAAAACAAATGCTTTTATTCAGCAAGGATGTATTAAATTGATCATATCATATTAAGCAGTACAACAGTTTGATACTGATAATGAGAAAAAGTATATAATTAAATTTATTTTTGAGCATCAAATCAGCTTGTTAGAATAATATGAAACTGAAGACTGGAGTAATGAATGCTGAAAATGTAGCTTTGCAATCAAAGGAATAATATATTAAATAATTCTTGATGTTTTCAAAGGATGTAATTTGGTTCATTAAAACTGAACTTTAGTTTTAGAGTAAACCGGCAACAAGAACTGACTCACACATTGTAGCTTTGGTTCGTCTCTGTCCTGCTCTTGTGGTGTCTGTGGTTTTCTAATAAAGACGATGAATTGAGGGTTATCACCCCCCCCCATTCTAATAGTATAAACTTACATCACAGTCTGTTCATTATCAAAATAAAGTACAGTCAGCCAAACATAGAAAAGTTTACACTGGTCAGTTTAAATAGACTGAGTTATACCGTCCGTTGTTGATTGTTTTTGCTCGTGTGAAGAAAATTACCTTTTCTGTCTATATGCAAATGCGTGTAGAGTACAAGCCTAGTTTACCTTATAAATAATTCGGTTGTTAAAGCTGCGGTAGGGAACTTTTGACGGTCTAGCGGTTAATAAACAGAAATGCTTGCGTCTTGCGGAAGAACATTGTAGCCGGAACTACTTCTCTCTGTTTATGTCTATGAAGAATCACAAAGGTACTGGGTTACTCCGCCGCGGTGCCCCCGAAGCAATCTAAAATAGTCCCAATATAAACACTTATTATAGGTGCACCCTAGTGATTCAGGACAAGCTAAAAACACGGTTTGGAAAATGGATTCATGGTGTACTCGCTTTTTATACATTTTGAACACAAACAAAGTTACGGACCGCAGCTCTGATTGGTTGTTTTTTACCAGGAGCGATGTATTTCTGCAAATGGCAATAGGACCACTGGGAGGAGCCAGAGGAGCTTGATTTTTTTCACAGATTATCTGTCTCATATTCTACTGTCAGGACATAATGACAGGTTTAACAAATATGTAAAAAATATTTTTTTGACAAAAGTTCCCTACAGCACCTTTAAGTGATGACGTAAGAAGCGCTGTTTCCGGGTCCAGGCCTCAACTCGCTTCACTTGAGGATACGACCTCAGCAGCCGTTTATGAGCACTGTTTATTCATATTGATAATTTAAGCTAAACACTTTCAAACTTACGATATACACTACAGTCTCCGTGCTCACAGCGTCCCAAACACAAATAATTTATATATATATTTTTTATATTTATACTTTCATTGTCTGGCTATCTGGGACTTCGGTATGGAGTTAAAGGTTAAGATTATAACTTTTTCGCTAGAATTCTATAAACATTGAGTTTATATTAGCACCTTTTGTTGTTTTCTCGTGGTAACTGATTTGGACACGGAAGTGCTGCTACGTGACGTCAGACTTAACAAGCGTATAGTTTAACATTCAATTACAGTGAGTGCGAATATAGAAACGTTTGGATTTGTGCCAAATGAGATGTGAGCAATAACCTCCAAATACATCCAAACGCACTCACTCGTCCTCATCTGCATTCACGCGCTGTCACGATCTAATGCACTTGTAAATGTCAGATTTTTAAAAACACCCAAAAGTACTGGCCATAATACTCCCATAAAATTGTTTGATGTGAGCAGTAGTGTGTTTTAAACCATTAAATTACATAATGTCCATTGAAAACACTGCAGTGGTGTTTTAAAATACAATAACGAGCACCACAAAACCATTTAAAGAGGTGTGTGCAGTGGCCTCTGTGATGGGATGGGAATCAGTCAACAAAGTAAAATCATCTCAAATGTATTTTTATCAAACGATCATAATAATTACATCTAAAACCCCTTTAATTCGGGTGAATTAAAGCAAAACAAGTGGCTTTTGCACAATCCTTGGGGTCCTCATGTTTTTGTTTTGCCCAGTGTTTCCTATCTGATGTGTGTGTCTGTGTTTGTTTAGGAGTTTCCGGTACCTGACTACCGTTCCCCCCTTCAAGACCAGCAGCGCCGCAGGCCTTCACTACTATCTGAATTCCATCCTGGGACCGAGAGGTGACACAACTGTCCCCACCCTCTTCAGACATAATGCTATGCTCCTAATTTTATTCTGTGGGATGCCCTCATTTACTTCACTATATTACAATCTAATTTAATCTTGACAAACTATATATCGTTGGAAAGGTCTAAGACTCCCAAATGTATATTTTACCAATATTTTTTGTTAAAAATTATGTAGGAAAAGTAATCTATTAATTTATGACAAGAGTGCACCATCAAAAAATCTAAATTATAACTGGATTTTTGACCTTTGTTTTAAAAAAAAGACTTATTTGTTGCCTTTTTCTCTATCACATTTTAGAAATCATCAGAAGTTATTTATCAACTGAAAACTGAAAATCTCAAAATTCATCCTTTTAAAACACATTTTTAAATCAGACATTGCATTACCATGTAAATGGTACATCAATATCATGTTATAACATATTTTCATTCATGAATTATAAAAATTTAAGTTTGTATTGTGCAAGGGGTTAAAGATAATCTATAATGATAGATCTGACAACATTATCGCGATTTGGCCATTAAATAATTACATAATCTAATAAATGATTGCAAGATAATATTTAATATATTTGTAACCATTTATATAGTTGTAGTAAATCTTTATTCGTCCCTTCACAGGATACTTCATACAGCAAATTTGCACCATTTGTCATATACTAAAATGTTAAAATTCAAAGTACACCTTTATTTCTGTTTCAAATAATTGTTTACCATCAAGACTGCAAATTTGATTGATTTGATTTGATTATGGCACTCTATATCGTCCAAGTACAAAATGTAAGCTGTATCATCTAAGATAGTCAAGCACTTCCTGAGTATATTTTTCTCACACAAAGCAGATACCCCCCAACTCTGCCAAACCTGTAATTTTTGACCCCAGATTAACAATTTTCTGCATCTGGGAGTTTTATTTTTTACATTTAGTCCATAAAACAGATCATAGCAGAAGTCAAGACCATTTCAATCTATAAAGTATTATCAAAATCGATTCATCCACATCAAAGGACTTCAGCTTCCTCAGTAAATATAACCGTTTTGTGCCTTTGATCCAAGTTTTGTGTTTTCCACCCAGCTTAGTTTATCATCAATAACTGTACCCAAGTACTTGTATGAGTTGACCTTCTCCACTTCTTTACCTGCAATAACTATTTTAGATTGGATATCCACGGAGTTATAAAATTCTATCATATCATTATGTCTGTCAGTTATTCACATTGACAAATTTATGTATGATTTCCTTTTATAGCTTATAATAACCATTGTACGGGGTAGAATGACATGAATGTAACATTTTAAAGGTTTAAAAATTTTAGTTTAAAGTGGAGTATTAATAAAAATATTATATGCAATATTAATTTCTTGAGTTTCTTCTGTCTGTGATTGACACTTTTGTTTGTTCGATATTCTCCTAATCCCAAATCCCAGACAAATGCAGTTCTTGGTTGACAATCTGTGATTGGAATATAACCTGCATAATGTTGCAATTCTCAAATAATTGTTTTTAGATCAATTAATTGTATTTGAAATTAATTTAGTTAAAAATTGAACTCTTGTGTTGTTTTCAGTATTATTGTTTGGTGCTGAGGTTTTTGAAACATAATCATTTGAAGTATCTCTTTCGTCTCCTGCAGGCCGCCGGAGCGCAGACATGGTTATGAGCAACAGTTTCATGCCGTCCAAGCTCAGCAGGAGCTGGAAACTCTCGAGGCCAAGCGTCTCCGCATCGAGAATGTATCTGAAGCGCACTTTCCAAGGGCTCAGCCCACCGGCATCGTCCTGCCCCATCCACAGACCATACAGGACAGCTTTAGGATCACCGGAGAGGTCAAGAAGGTGATAAGTGTGTGCGTGTGTCTGGGATTTGAACATTTCCCCATTCCATAAAACAGGCTTGTTCTTATTCTTGTCCTCTCCCTTCTTTTTCTCTTGTTTTCTGGGACAGGAAGCCCAGTATAGTGTGAAGGTGGATGCCTCATCCCCAGGAGGAGTTCCACAGGTGGGTGAGGATGCAGACCCATCACCCTCCAAACTCTCCAAGGAGGAGTTGATTCAGAGCATGGACCGCGTTGACCGTGAGATTGCCAAGGTCGAGCAACAGATTTTCAAACTGAAAAAGAAACAGGTGTGTAGCCGGACTAAACCAATGCACGAGAGAGAGACTTAAACACTGCTGCGGCTCAAGAACTACTTGTTTTAAACCCTAAGATGTTGTTCATTTTGTAAATAAAGAGCTCATCACCGTTGATGACAAGATTTGTTTGTTTAAAACCAAACCAAAACGTACCTTCTCCCTCTCTCCCGGCACATACCAGGGTTCAGTCCCATGTCACGGGACCGCTAGCAGCAGACAGGGCTTTTGTTCAGTATTTATCAGTTAGCCTTGTGGGAAATGTTGCCCCTGTGTTATGACTTGTCATAACTCATTTCTTTGTCAATTATTCTAGCTCTTTAAAGGAGATGACCAATCTTTCAGGCTTGCAAGTGTACAGATTCATTCCTCACTCTGTTTTTTTTTTCAATATCTGATTGTAGAGATACTCGCATGCAGGTTGAAGGTACATTGCATTCTGTTCTGTCCCAATGGTGAAAATGTGATAAAAGAACAACAAAACTGTTATCTGACTTGCAGTGTATACCGCTGTCTTTATTAAGACTGCAAATCAAAGCCTAAGTCTGCCTAGAGGTTTTTTCTTCTACCAGGTTTTCCTTTCTCAGGAGCACTTTAATTATTCACTGCAGTTTCAGAAGGAAAGGCACAGGGCACATTTGTTGAGAATTTATATGAATCTAATATTACAACTCTGCACATCACTTTGATATCTGTGAGAAAGTTTTATTGTGTCTGTGGTAGTCATTCATCCCTGTGATTGGTGGTGCTTGCTGAGGCAATAATTATTGCTCGTGTTTATGCTGGGCACACACCAAAAGATTTTTTACATCTTATAAGATTTTCAAAATGTGATACACCACAAACATGAGAATAACAAATCCTAGATTTAACCGTTTTGCTTCTATAGTGTGTGGTGTGCAATAATGTGACAAAGACAACACACCACACACGTGCAGAATTTCAACCAGTGTCTCGACTGTGAACACAGGAAGTCTCACAAAATCTCGCGAGACTTCAGAATAAGCATGACCGATGATATGCAGGAAGAAATTGCAATGATAGTGTTTGGAATGATTTTTTTACACGACACGTTGTATAAACATTCGTGCTGTTGCCACAAATCAACAAGCTGATCCTCCATCTCTGCTGTCCACATCAATTTCACTCTGTGCTGTCATGACTGCTTCCCTCTTCCATCATCTCACTTTCCGATTGGATATTGTTCTGTTTCACGTGATAATCTCTAGAGCATCCGTGCGTTTGTCCTCGGGGTTCCCCCCACACATCAGGATTTCTGATCGTAAATATTAAACATGTTGAATATTTAAGATTCGTGATCGGGGAGGCTCCAGCGTTCGCCCGATCAGGTTCGGACACTCTTAACACTCCTCACACCAAGGGAAAATCTGATAAGATAATCTGTAGAGCCATCAAGATATTCGGGACATATCTTTATCTCTAAAACGCGATTTATCTTTTGGTGTGTACTCTGCATTAGACATTTAACTTTGCCATATCCCACACCAATTCAGCTTAAGACAAGAATAATTTGTGTGCTAAAAAAGAGATGCTGTTATTTTTCCTAAGCAAAAAGTTTTGTGAGTTAACTTGTAAACAATCATAATGGATGAAACCTTCATAATTTCATGGTCAGAAAAGGTTCACTATTATTATAAGTAGTAGTATTGTTTGTTTATATGCTTGTTTTAGGCTTCCAGGTTTATGGTGTATTGTCATTTTTGTTATCTTTTAGCAACAACTGGAGGAGGAGGCAGCAAAGCCTGTAGAGCCAGAAAAGCCAGTGACGCCACCCCCTGTGGAACACAAACATCGCAGCATCGTCCAGATCATTTATGATGAGAACCGGGTATGAACACATTGATACGTTGTGTTTTTCTCTCACACACAGAAACCTAGCAGATTTCTGCTAGTGCTCTTTACAGATTGTCTAATTGAAGTTAAAGTGTGCTTAGACTATTCACAGTGAACAAATGCTTTCCTGAGAGTCTTTGAACACCTCTGGGAGAAGATAATCAATGACTAAATGAACTTGGTTAGGAGAATTTTGATTTCTGACATTTTGTTTACAGTGTGTGATGTCTCCAAACTGGTCCTGCAGAGTTTAGCTCCTTTTTATTGTTTGCTCACTTTAAAATGTTTAATTGTGTATCTCTCGGTGTCTGTTATGTAATCTGGACACTTAAATGTAGTTTTTGTTTGCTTGTTTTGGAAGAAAAGTTAACTGGGCACAGTAACAGATGAGATTTGTAAATAAAGTGTGTGAGAGAGAAAGTAGTACAGATGGAGAAAATGAAGCAAATCTATAGCACCCATCTGATCTGGGAGCATCACTGAACTTCCTGTTTCCATCAAAAAGCAGTTGCATACACGGACAATACATATACTTGGTAGATGCTTGCAACTGTTACAAACACAGATTGTAGATTGAGTGTAAATTGTGGGATTGTGTAATGGAGGCATTTCCCAAGCAGAACACTGCAACTCAGGAAATTGAGATTTTTTTTTGGGGGGGGGGGGGGTGGGCATGTTTATTTTTACTCCCTTTCACCCTGGAGGAGAAATTGTTTGTTGGCTAAAAGTCATCAAATCAGAGCGCAGTTTGTTCGCTTGGTGTTGTGTGTCAGCAGGCAGACTATCTAACCAGACTAACTTTTTTTTCTTTTAACCAACTTTCTCTGTCCGTTGTGTCACAGAAAAAGGCAGAAGAAGCCCATAAGATACTGGAAGGGTTGGGGCCTAAAGTGGAGCTGGTGAGTATTGTTTGAAATAGTTTTCTGATGCGTGAGTTTGTTCATCTAGATAATCTGCAGCTATTTCCTCTGTTTCTCCACAGCCTCTGTACAACCAGCCCTCTGATACTAAAATCTACCATGACAACATTAAGACGTGAGTGTCCACTCTGTGTACACTTGACTGTAAATAATTCTAATAGTTTCTTTAATATGACAGATGTCAGAAGTGTGGGAAATGAACTGCACAGACTAGAGGATTAGTTCAGAAGTTGGTCCGTGTTGACTAGATGTTGATCACTTGACTTCCTTGTGTTGTTTTTTATTGGTTAATGGCCAATATTAGAAGTGTTTTTTTCTGTTAAAGTAATCTTTTTCTGTCATTTAATCTCTGAAAACAGTACTATTTACATTACATTACTAATTTAATTATACTATCAATTTATTTAGAAATGTCAATTAAATAATGTTATCAGTAGTAGCCACACACTGCACAAGTTTGGGTGGGAGCATATGTTTGGTTGTCCTTGTCCTCTTTAGTCCGGATGACATGGGGTCCCAGTTTTCCAAAAATAACTTCAAATTTTGATTCGTCTGACCTCAGAACAGTTTTCCACTTTGCCACAGTCCATTTTAAATAAGCCTTGGCCCAGAGAAAACGCCTGCGCTTCTCGATCATGTTAAGATATGGCTTCTTCTTTGACCTGTAGAGTTTTAGCCGGAAACGGTGAATGGCACGGTGGATTGTGTTCACCAACAATGTTTTCTAGAAGTATTCCTGAGCCCATGTTGTGATTTCCATTACAGTAGCATTCCTGTATGTGATGCAGTTTCATCTAAGGGTCCGTAGATCATGGGCATCCAGTATGGTTTTCCGGCCTTGACCATTACGCACAGAGATTGTTCCAGATTCTCTAAATCTATGGATGATATTATGCACTGTAGATGATGAAAACTTCAAACTCTTTGCAATTTTTCCCTGAGAATCTCCTTTCTTATATTGCTCCACTATTTTTGCCGCAGCACTGGGGGAATTGGTGATCCTCTGCCCATCTTGACTTCTGAGAGACACTGCCACTCTGAGAGGCTCTTTTTATACCCAATCATGTTGCCAATTGACCTAATAAGTTGCAAATTGGTCCTCCAGCTGTTCCTTATATGTACATTATCTATATTCCAGTGGTTCCCAACCTTTTTCAACTCATGGCCCACACAACCAAACACATATGTTTGCGCGGCTCACTGCAAAAAAATAAATAAATAACTGACCCCGCTATTGTTGGGTTAATAACTTAGTACTCAGAAGCTAGATTGTTAACTGTATTTATTAAATGAACTAGGGCTGTGCGATATGGACAAATAAATAAATAAATAAAAAAACACTCGCGATTTCTTTGAATTTTTTATCTTCAAAAAGTTGTAACGTCTCTAGAACAGACATAAGTCAAAATAATCACTATAGTAAAGGTGTAACAAAATGTATAGACTTACGGCCAAAAAAAAAAAAAAAATGTAAAACCTGTGTCCAGGTTTTTTTTTGTTTGTTTTTTTGCAATGCATTGTTCATAGAGCTCATTAATTGTAGCGGTGCCTCAGGTGTTAAAATGGATGTGTTATACAGTTTCACACATAGGCCTACTCCATCTGCAGTGCGTATAGTCTGTGTAAGCAGTTCAAAAATAGCAGTGAGAGTGCGTTATTGTAACGCGAAAGCACATCAAAATAATGCACGAGCGCGAATCTCTGTTCGCATGCAGATTTCCTTTTTCTCTGTCACAAAACCAGACGTGCTTGCTCAGATACACGCTGCTATCGTCCGGAGAGTGCAAACACTTAAAACGTGTCTCCTCTCACTTAAACTGCGTCCTGTGCACTCACAACTCTCTCTATGCACATGTGCTAGATATGAATTATTTTTGCACGTTTTTATTTCTAGTCTTTTACCGCGTGCAGTGTGAACACTCTGATCCGTTAACATGGACTCGTAAAAAAGGCGCATCACAGACAGAGTATGAACCTGGAGGTGAAACTGCCCTTTGCAAAGCATTACACAAGTTAAACACAGTGGAGACTCTGAAGATGGTCTCTGTTGCCTTGGGGTTTTGAAAACAAGGTAGAATTATTTTAAAGGTTGATGCAAACTATAAGTGAAAAGTAAACGGGACATGACTTTTTTTTTTATCAGAAAGCAGCATATGTTGCATATATGTAAGCTTTTATTTCTCAACTACATCATCTTGGCTATATCAGATACCAACAGTAGCCAACAGGCAGGTGATGTGGCATGGTGTGTGCTGAGTCATTTACAAGAGGCAAACAATGACTCGCTTAACTAATCCACTTGTTGATTAGGAAATGAGTAGTTATGCAAGCCTTGCATGATGTAGGTACAAAAATGGTCTCTCCTGATTTCACAGCAGCAGACAGACAGAGGCAAGTGTCTGACTGATACTTCTGTGTGTGGTTATCACTGATGGAAAGTCTGTAGGTAGTAAAAGTCAAACTGCTGTGTTTAACACTATATTTAACGTGTTCGTTTATGTCCAATATTTAAAGTATTTAAAAAAAGGTAAGTTCATATATTTGGAGTAAAGTAAATTGGATGGATAGATCAGTCAGCGCTCCCGGACCACGCACCCCATGACAATCCCTGTTAGACTGATAACTTATCTACATATTTTTATAATAATGATAATGAAGAATAAGCATCAATATTTTTGTTATTGTGCTGTAAAGAAGAAAAGCTGATGACGATGACGTTTTCGGCACATTCATTCATACAGCTTTTCAAGAAAAGATGTTTGGAAAAAATTGAAGTAATGGCTAATTAATAAAAAAAAAAGAAAAAAAAAAAAAAAGGACTGAAATAAACTGTTATGCTTCCTTCAGTGATCCAACAAATGCATGAAGGAATAAAGATGTTAATGGCATTACTTTGAATGTTATAATATGAATATCAAGCCTGGAGTAAAAGTCATTTAATATTCATTCATTTATCAGGTGCTTTTATCCAAAGCAATAAAAGCCAGTCAAGCTTGGGAGACAGTAACAGGAAAAGTGCTGCAGGAATTACACAGAGAGATGCAAAAGTAAAAGTCCCTATAGTGTCGGAGAGTAGAAAAAGATTTCATCTCTGTGTAGATGTGTAGAAACAGTTGTAAGGCAGGAGCTCCTGGAAGAATTGTATCTTGATGCTTTTTTCAAAGTAGAGACTAAAAAGAGATTCAGCTCTTCTGATAGAGTTGGCAGCACTCACAAAGAGAGGCCATAATTCACCATGCTTGTCTGTGGGCAGGTTGTATATCAGCAGAGAGATCTTGTTCAGTGTGCAGTTTCTGCTCCTTTTAGGAGAGGGAATGTGTAAACACTATTTTTTATTGCTGCAGGAATCAGATGATGAGGAAGAAGCTGATTCTGTTTTTCAAGAGGAGGAACCACGCACGCAAACAGAGGGTAAGTGTCTCTCACTTGTGCGGTGTGAGTGAATGAATATGTTTGAGTACATGTTGAGTAAGTGCTCCTCCATCAGGTGTGGTGACTGAAGTTATAGAGAAATTAGAATATTTGTGGAAGAATCAAGAATGATGAATGAACTTACAGGTTGAGGAGTTAATAAATGGATGTGCGGGGCAAATATTTGTAAGGCTAGATGGAGATGTTACTTTAGGATTAATTGATCAAGACAAATAAGTAACAAATACTAATCATATGTGGTGGGAACCATGATCAGGGTCATTTCATTTGCATAAGGAGTTCCATGTTAATCTCTATGATTTATTGAACATGCTCTTATTATTTGCATTTAAAAGGGGGGTGAAATGCTCGTTTTCACTCAATATCCTGTTAATCTTGAGTACCTATAGAGTAGTACTGCATCCTTCATAACTCAAAAAAGTCTTTAGTTTTATTATATTCATAAGAGAAAGATAGTCTGTAGCGATTTTTCCCGGAAAAACACGACCGGCTGGAGGCGTGACGTGTGGGCGGAGCTAAAGAATCACGAGTGCCAGTAGGCTTTTGCGTTGAGAGCATGTGGAAGCTGTGACTTTACCGTGAGGGAAAAACCATCATCCAAAATAAACCATGGCTAACAGTCAGATTCAGTCGTATATTTATGATCCAGAATCAGACCCCGAGGCTGAAACTGAACGAGAGCAGCAGCAGCAACGACTCACTCCGAGCGGGGCTCGAACCCGGGTCTCTGGCATGGGAGGCGGACGCACTAACAAGGAGGCAGAGATATTTGAAGCAGTTTTACTCACCGCCTGCGGTTCCAACACACGATCGTGACCCTTTTTCGTTGGGATTGCATCATCCTTAAGAAATAAACGATACGCAAATTGGTCATCGTACTGGGCCATGTTTGTAAAACAAGCATATTCGAAATGCAGGGAACAAACAAAAACACTTGCACAACTCCGTTGATGCTCTCTAAAAATAAACTCCGTCCACTGGTCCCTTAATGCTGTTTTTTTTTTTGGTAATCTGTGCAGGGTTGTCTTGCCCTGGCAACCAAAAACACACTTCTTTTGTGACTTTTCGCGACGCTCTCGCTCTGATCAGTGAATCGCTCTGATCAGTGAAATGTCTGTGCTCAGCCTCGCTATACAGGAGCGCGCGCTCTTCCGGCAGACGTGCCCTAGGACCCATATAAGGAAATTCCGCTCCATCTAACGTCACACAGAGCTATACTCGAAAAAAACTTTCCGAAACTTGTGACAAACCGGAAGGAGTATTTTGGGAACAGAAATACTCCTTCAAACGTACAACTTAATTTTTGAAACTTTGTCCATGTTTAGCATGGGAATCCAACTCTTTAACAGTGTAAAAAACTCAGTATGCATGAAATAGCATTTCACCCCCCCTTTAAGATCACCAAAATCTACATTAATGCCGCGTTTCCACAGAAATTACCCGGAACATTTGTATCAGGAACTTTTTCCCCAGGAACATTTTCCCCCCAGACCTGTTGCTTTCTGCGTTTCCACCACGGTGTAAAGTACCGGGAAGATTAGGCAAATAGACACAGTGTTGCCCAACTCATAAGATCTGCCATTTCTGTTGCATTTGAGAAACATCAAACAGCAAACGAAAGGAATGCAAAACTAAACCACACTACATTTCAGCTGTGCAGCGCGGACCATTTTTCAGCTCTAACCATGACACAAACAAACTTGTCCGAGCTCAGAACAGCTTTACTCAGGAGACAAAGTTGATTTTGCGACACTGTTACTGCACAGATGCAACAGTGCTGTGAGATCCAGTGAGAAGCGTTTGAATACGCCCCCACAATAAGGTTACTGAGAGATCTAGTGAGAATCATTCAAATTCACAGAAATCTCTTTTACAAACATTGCTGACATACGTCAGTCAGCAAACCAGAAGCAGTTGCACTAACTGTAACCATGGTGTTATTGTAGAAATAGTCGAATGCATTGTCATTCATTTTAGAGTTTGTACAAACTTTTGAGACAGAAATTCAAGCACTTTTTAATGACAAGCATTTCACACAACTATTTCCAGCACTTTAAAGCTCTAAGATGATCCAGTTTGAATGTATTTTTAATGAGATGAACAAAATATACTTTGTGGTAAACAAACACTTATGTAATTTTTTTTAAAAATACATAAAATCGCAATTATAACCAGTAGACAGCAGCAGTGGAGCACTTATTGGCTTAGTAGTAATTCATTTCTACTTTTTCCTCTATATTTTGAAATTATAAAATCGCTACTATAAAATATCAAATCATCAAGACATCAGATTTTGTCAGAATTTTAGTTTGTGTATGAAGTAAGAAAAATCACAAACTTTTCTTCAATTTGCTACTAAATCACACATAATCACTGAAGTGCTAGAAAAATAATGGTACATTTAATAAGTGGAATATATACATTTTCTGAATATAAAAGGAGATTTTGCACCTGTTACTGTTAATATAAGTAATTTTATATGCATCTTAACTCAAGCTTAGTGCTTTACTGTCAAATCTGTATAAACAATAAACAAAAGAAAAATAAACACGACATGAACATGAAATAATATTAGTAACTGCACTTATTAATGCAAAAACAATAGTAATTTTATGATTAAGTGATCTTTATTTTGAATACCCCTACACACCACCCCAGCACTACCAAATCTGCTCCTGGCGCCACCATCTGTAGAACATAGTGGCACTGGAGCCACTGCTCTCAAATGGAAGTCTGGAGCCCTGAGTAGGATAATAAAAAAAAATTGTCTTTTTATAATCTTATTTCAAAAATGGAAGTATGCTTAATGGGTATGTAAGCTTAATGTACATTTACCCTATCTTTTTTGTTAGCTTATTTGGATCTTTCCTCCGAATCAGTGTCAAATGGCAATTTTTTTTAATATTTTGCTTAAATGTTTTCCGTTGATTCCTCAGGAACAGAAAATTTGCCAGCGGTATGATGAGCTGATGACGGAATGGGAGAAAAAGGTTGAGAGAATGGAGAACAACCCACGCCGTAAAGCCAAGGAGAGCCGCACCCGTGAATACTACGAGAGGCAGTTTCCTGAGATCCGCAAACAGCGTGAGCAACAGGAACGCTTCCAGAGGTCAGTCAGGCCCCCCGGTGTCCATGATGACCCAGTGAACGTCATACACACACTTTTAAAAGTATTGCTTTTCCCTGACACCGTTGTGATGTAACATCTTGTGTAAACACTTGAGGCGCTGTGTTCTGTCCTGACTTAGCAGTTGGCCAATCAACATTGAGAATGCCTTGGGTGCTAGGGTCAAAGGTTAATATGTGATAGTTCCTGCTACAGAGGTTGCAGGGCTTCCCTGAATCACAGGGAACTCTTTCTGGAACACCACTAAAGCAGAACAGAAGAACATTCACAAACCTCTGACCTTGATTCACCAGAAACACAGACGCTGTTGTTTTTGCTGATATAACAAAATCTCATCAAGCAGCCAGTTTATAGATATCCCAGTATATTTTTGCACAAGGCTTTGCCAGTATTGCTTTCTGTCTTTTGACTTCTTTACCTAAAATTACGTAAAGATGAAAATTAAAGAACTGAATTAGTGGTGGGCTGTTATCGGCCTTAACGTGCTGCGTTAACGTGAGACTCTTATCGGGCGATATATTATGACCACTTCTTTTAAACAAAATTTCAATACAGTGATAAAAGCATTAGCAATTAATCACAACATGAAAATGTTATACCGGCATATCCCTACTTAAGACATAATTGACTGGTATTCTTCAAAAAGAAAAAAGAAACACTTTTGAAAGCCATTAGCAGAAGTCAATGTCATAAATCATTTGATTATTGCCATTGTTTAAAAAAACTGATCCAGTTTTGAAAAATAGTTTTATTCAAGCCTCTGCATGACCATCGCAGACCTTCTTGTTAGTTCTGCCAATTTGTGCTTTTCCCTAAATTAGTTTTTCTTGTTCCGCTCCTAAAGGATGCAGAACTCAGATCTGTAGTTCTGTTCATTCAGATAAAACCATCCAACTTCAGTGAGCGTTTTTTTTCTCTGTCTTAATTTTTTAGACAAGCCAGAGCATTTAGCTATTGTTGCTGGAAGAGTCTTTAAAGCATATAACTTCAGAGCTTCAGAGCTCATGAATAGACCCAGAGGAATCTTGCCAATAGCTGTAACTACTGCTTCAAAGGCTTTTTGGTGGGAGAAGAAACGGGGTGGGACTCTGGTCTGGTAGCTTGCTTGGGAAAGCGCTGTTACATGGTACGTAGACAACAAAGCCATGGACAGAGAAACTCTTTCTTAACCGTGCTTCATCCTTCCTGTCTTTAGGGTGGGCCAGAGGGGGACAGGCCTGTCTGCCACCATCGCAAGAAGTGAACACGAGATATCCGAAATCATTGACGGCCTCTCAGAGCAGGAGGTAAATCACTGGTTAATATATCTGAAATCTGACCCATTCAGAAAAACCTTTACCCCAAGTACAGAAAATGTATTAGCCAGAGTTTTAGAGCTTCAGGAGGGTAGCAGTTAAACACACACCCTGGGCTTCCCCCATACATCAAACTTTATTATTTCCTGTGAGCAATTGCAGTCATGTTATCACATCAACAGATTATGCAACATTAAATCTGGCACTCTTTGCAGCCACCCACTTAAAGGGGTCATGAACTCCAATTTTTTATTTTATAATGTTCTCTGAGGTTCACTTATAATGTTAATGTGATTTTACATAAAATAAAAACCTAATAATGTAGGAGTAATAGACCATTTTCTACCCTGTTTTTTAGACTCTCTTCAGAACAGACTCTTTATAGGTGGAACTCATTCAAGACTCAAGTAAACGGCCACTGCTATGATTGGCTAACAGTTTCACTTATTAATATAGCAGATTGACGCTGCTGATGTACTTCGAAAACAACATGCGTCGATAGGGTCATCATTATTTACTTTCAGTCTCTCTGAAAAATCGTATTGTTTTGTTTAAAATAAATCCATAATAAAGCAAACAAACAGCGTTTTTTTATTTTTATTGATCTGATATGGAGCTCTTTGCTAATTTTATCTTGAATTTATACTGAATTCGAGCGGCACAATGCAACTATAGACAACAGAGCCCATTTTAATCGATGATTTTGTCTATGCCGGATGCGGCACGGATTGACAAACAAATCGCAGACAGTTAACTAGTGTCTCTATTTCTGACATAGTTTTGACCTGAAAGAGAAATTGAGTTGCAACATGATGCAATAGCACTCACGTCTGATCTAGATATGTTAGGACCACAAGAATGGCAGTTCAAAGACTATTTTTCACAACTTACAATTCACAGTGTCCTGTAAAATTGTAATGTCATCTTTATGGTTCTGTTGAAGTAATCCTGTGTTTACATCTCTGTAGTATTTTCTCTTCTACTACAACAAGCGTGTGTCAGTAGGCGTGGCTAAAGAGTAATGTAAAAAGCAGGCGTTGGTCTTCTGCTGCGGAGTCGGTTCTCAGCCAAACTATTGCATCATAAAGTGGCACATTCTAAAACGAGTCATTTTCTGAGCTTGTTTTCAATAAAAGCTGTTTTTATACTAGTGAGAAAGTTTTGAGATTGAAACTTACAGTATGTTTTTGTAGTACATCAACTTATCGAGTTCATGACCCCTTTAAGAACCACCCACTTAGACAGGACAGAGGGAATGAGGGGAGAGAGACCAACCACAGTTTATTTTGTTGTATGTATTGATTAAGGGAGGGCTTACCTGAAAGAAAAAAAACACATATTCAAACTAAAATTTGTATTAATGTATGTAGAGTTGTGCTTATAATTGATGATAGACCAGAAATAAGTATTAATTATTTTACAGGCAAGAAAACAAAACAGGGTATACAGTTCTGATTGGGGATATTTAGTTTACTTTATCATTACTGCATTTTCCTATTTCTGGCTTGCTTTCTAATCTCGCAACTCTATATTACAAATGTTGTTTGCCATTTGACACATTGCTTTTGCTCCCCTTTTTTAAGTCACTTTACATAAAAGCCTCTGCTAAATGCAGAAATGAAAATGTAAAACTATCAAAGATTTGTTGCGGATTTACTTGGCAAATCCTGTGAACAAGTTTCCTGGAGGATTGGTAAAAACTGTTCCTAGAACCCGGAAGTGGTGTTGCACTCGGGTGATCTGATTGGACCTTGTGAGTTTTGAGTGCAGCATGCATCAGACAGTCAGTGAATGGTCTGTGGGCGGGCTGTCAGAGGCTGAGACTAGAGTAATGTAAACAAGCACCGCAGAACCATCCTGGACACCTTTTTGTCTCTCTCAGAACAATGAGAAACAGATGAGGCAGTTGTCCGTCATTCCTCCCATGATGTACGATTCCGAACAGCGGAGAGTGAAGTTTATCAACATGAATGGTCTGATGGATGACCCAATAAAGGTCTACAAATCCCGCCAGTTCATGAATGTCTGGACCGAACATGAGAAGGAGGTCTTCAAGGAAAAGTAAGTAACAGTGGCTTATGTTGGCATGTTAAGTGAGCGAGTGGGAATGTGTTTCATTTTTTTCTCACCTTTGTCTCTTCTGTGACACAGGTTTGTGCAGCATCCCAAAAACTTTGGGCTGATCGCTTCATTCTTGGAGAGAAAGGTGGGTTTTCTGTTTTATGACTTGGTGTCACACCCAGAATATCCCTGGATGTTCATTAGTGGATGATTGAGCTAAAGCACTGTAACAGCTTTACAGACTCCGATCACACCTCCCTCCCCACCCACAGACAGCGTTTTTTCATTGTGTTATGGTATTTTCTTCTCAAATTCAAGCCCAAGTGATACAGCTGTATTTATATTTTCTCTCTCTGCAGTGTGTGTCTGATTGTGTGCTGTACTATTATTTGACTAAGAAGAGTCAGAACTATAAAACTCTTGTCCGACGAAATTTTGGGAATCGGCGGCGAAGGAATCAGGTATCTTTTTTTTTTTTTTTTTAAACAGCATTTTTTTTTCTTCACTTATGCACTTTTCTCTCATTCTAAGCATAAATATGACAGTAAGCGCTGTTGCACATTTTGACAAATATAGCGTGATCCAGAAAATTTGTGCATACTGTACATATTTACTGCAGGAATGGTAAGAGTAGTGTGGTAGTATGATCTTTTGAATAAAGCAGCACAACTGTATTCAACATTGATAATAATAATAAGAATTGTTTCTTGAGCACCAAATTAGACTGAAGTAATGGCTACTGAAAATGCAGCGTTGCAATCATAAGAATAAAATAAACACTTCTACAGTATTTACTGTATTTTTGATATAATAAATGCAGCCTTAGTGTGAGCACGAGACTTCTTTCAAGCAAAGGTTTTTTAAAAAGTCTTTTATGACCTTAAACTTTTGATCAATAGTGTATTAGGTATGCACTAAGTAATGTGACAATGCAGATGTTTGTCAGTATTAGCAGCTACAAACAATAATTTGTAACTAACTTGTGTTGAGTATTGCAGTTGTGATGCTCAAATTGCAGTAGGTATGTTCTGATCAGTAAATGACATTAAAGTACCTCGAGAGTGATTAGAGAGAAGACGGCTCCATAAGGTTTCTATTCACTCTTGCAGGACCTTGATGTCATGCACCGGTCTCTCTGTGCAGCACTGTTTCAAGTCAAACATACCTATTGTCATTCACTGCAAGACAGTATTTTGAGTAGTTCTATTGCTTTTTCCTCCCTGTAGTTTTGGTGAGAAAATGACAGAAATAATGCAAAATTCCAAGCTGTTGTGTGGGGAATGGTTGAATTAGCATTCATTCTTGTGATTGCAAACTAGCAGAAGGACTGTTTTGAGAGACAGTTTTAGTACTCAAGAACCCCCCTAGTGTTCAGAATGCACTGTTACAACATCTGCATTTCAGTCTGAGAAAGCCTGGGTGCTTTTAAATAGCCCTGCTTTGAATGTTGTTGTTGTTTTTTAGAGGGGGTGTGTTTGAATCATGCTTAATGTGAGGTTGTGCATTTTCTTTTTTTATGAGAAGGGGTGTTTGAGGTTGTTTTTGTGCGCTGTTGACGATGTGTTATAAGATCTCTGACCGTGTGTGTGTGTGTGTGTGTGTGTGTGTGCACGCACAGATTATAAGGCAAAAATGCATCTGTGCTTTGAGTCTCTCTCACTTGCTCTCTCTGATTTATGGAGTGCTGCACAGCTTTCCAGGAATCTGTTTTATTCGTTTGGCACAGCAGAGAGGCTACATGCTGCTGTCAGGGACCACAGAGGGAAAAGAGGAGAACATGAGCGTTTCGAACGGCAACTTTACATCTGTTTGAGCACAGTATCTGAAGCTTCTTACTTTAACATATGTATACTTACCCAAACAAAGTGTTTAAGGATGGTGAAATCAGGCCATGGCTCCCAAACCAGGAGGTTATTTGATTGTTACAGTGGCAGATTAATATCAAATAAGCATGAAATTGATACTTGCCCCATTTACTTTATTATTAATTAATTAAAAGTTTTCGGACCAATTTTCGCAAAAGAAGCGTCCATAGATGTCATAGCAATGCACATTCATTCAAAGAAAGGCATTGCGTTCTCATCAGGACCGATTTACAAGAGCTACATTGGATAAACAAACCGAAAGCAGAACGAATCCGTGCTACTAGTTTGGGTTGCGTGGACCGTTTATTTGCTCGAGCCATAGCACGTGACACCGATATAGACAGCTCTGGGAGATACAGTGAAGAAAGCAGTAGAATTCCCCACAGAATCAATAACATATCTGTGAAATCTTGTGAGAAGCCTTCAAATTCACTAAGTGTTCAAAAGACCTATATGCTTACATAGTTGTTTTCATTCGAACATTTTCACGCATTTGTGATAGTTTTATTATTTAGCCTACTGTTGATTTTCGGTAATAGTAGCTATAATATTCGAAAATTTATTTAATTAAATGGTGGTTGGAGTACACTCTTACCTGTTAAATATGCAAATTCATGGTTAATAGCTCCAGTCTAGGCCACAAGCAGGCTGGCCATGGTTTTCTTCTCCACCTCTCAAATTGACTCCATATCTAGGTCAATGGTTCTTAAACTTTTCACATGGATGGTTTTCTGAGAGTACCCCCTCAGGAAATATTATGCTTTCCAAGTACCACCATTGTGTCTAACATTGACATGGCTTGTCATGGGCATAGTGTTATAGACTTAATGTAATGCTTAAGGAGGGTTTTTTCAGACTAATGGAAAGAATATATCCAAAAGACACTGTTAAGTATTTATTTTCTTGCACACGCGCAACCTGCGTCGACTCGCACCTGACTCCGCGTTTAAAACAAATGTAAATTCAGTCTAACTGCTTGCTAATTTCACTTGGATGAAATGAAACATTCAGCACATTTTCCACTTGTCCTCAAAATCCCAAATACAGTGTAACATATGTAATGCTTTAATAATTGATTAAAGAAAACAGTTCTTTATTTATCAAAAAATAAACAAATATTTCCAGTGAAATTCAGTAATTAAGGTAATTCTGTAAAAGTAGTAATACCATTATAATCTTGTCTGCTGAAAAAAAAAAACTCCCAAACCACAACTGAAAATTGAATGGATTTCAGAGTTATAATGGGAATTGTATTGGTTTTAATGTAAACTATAATGTTGTCTATTTGATGGATTCTATTGGTGGGATGTAATTTGGCAAATGGCAACCAATAGAACAACAGTAATTCCTATTTGAATAATGCTAAAAACAAAAAGGTATTTTGTAATGGTTTAATGGAAACTAAGAATTTCTGTTTTGTTTGTTTTTTTCAGCTGGGTAATGATACTGTGCTGCACATTATTGACAATATTGAGCTGAAGCTTGACTTTGCAAATTTAAAATCGCAAATCAAATCGCAATCAACATATGTAAAAAAAAAAAATCGCAATTAGATATTTTCACCATATCGCACAGCCCTATTTTATACCAACATTCTTAAAAATATAATCTCTTGTGTTCTGAAGAGTATAAAGGTTTCGAACAACATCACAGAGTGAGAACATTTTTGGGTGATCTATCCCTTTGATTTATGGACTGAAAAGTTTATTTATGACAGCATTTGGTTTGACCAACAAACTTCGTTATCATTTCATTGCTCAGTAAAATAATTCATTGCTCATTGATATCACAAGATTGTCTGTGAAATAGTACAGACACTGGTATTTGGTTTTGCAGTCTAGTCATCCGATTTAATGAACAATATCCCATAAATTCTTCCTTACTTCCAATTAAATCCTCCTGGTCTGTTTTAATGTTTTTTTTTTTTTAAAGAAACTTTATTTATTATTAACATACTTGCATACCCTGTTAGTATCCTTTTACCATTAGAATGTTTTTGAAAAAAATCTAACCAAATACCATGTCTTTTTCTGACTTATTATACTGGATTAAGAGTAAATGTTTTTAACATTTGGTAAATGCCAGAAACACACTGCTTGATGTATACAAGTGATATATCTTGAATATTATCATACATATGAGCATCTATATGGCCTGTGTAACTTGATTAGCCCTCTGTCACCTCTGTGTGTGAGACCAGCTGCTGTACGGTATCTACATTATTTACAACTATATTTCAGCCTTTCTAAACCGAGCAGACAACGCTGGATAAGAGCGTGTGTAACAGAGGACTTCTGTAATCACCGGTGCCATGCAGATCACAAGCTCAGGCTGCAGGTCATTGAAAGCATGTGTCTTTGAATCAGCAGATGAGCTGCAGTAAGGAGGATCTGTCACACACACACACACACACACACTCCCTGACACTTCAGCCCCCAGTAGCCCCAGGCGCTTGCAGCAAGAGGCGTATGCACAGCTGGTTTTGTTTGCATATGTGGCCATAAGTGTTTTCTGGTGTCTCTTTAGCTACCTGGTTATATACAGCACAGTCTGGGTTTCCTCTACCACCTGTTCTGATTCTTATTTTCACATACTGATTAAAAAGAGAGGGCAAGCAGCCTCAGTTTTTATCTTATCTTTAAAGCGTTCTTTGTGTGTGTGTGTGTGTGTGCGCAGTTTGGTCTGTTAACCAAGCTTGCCTGTGTGTGGGTGGAGTGTATAACCCTGCTCCACATTAGAGACCCATAAAAGTGTTTGTCAGTTGAGTTCAGCTCACATGGAGTACTGAACACTGTTGCAAACAAACTTCTGCTTGAGCTTTTTTGTTCCCAGAGTCCCCCGAGAATGTTATAGAGAAAGCGAGCGAGAGAACGAGCCAGAAAAATATGCATAAGCGGGAGGAACAAACTTTTATTCCTATCTTTCCTTCTTAAACTGGCAGCCTGTGTGTTCAGCCGTCCCTCTAGAGATTTTTCGGAGAAAGAGGGAGGGTTGGAGAATGTGTGTGTACGAGAGACACCCCTCTTGAGCTGTGCAGTGGTATGCGCCATTTGTACTGACACCAGTGAGAAAGTTGTGGAGCAGCTTGCTGTGCCAATCAAAATCCTGACGGGGCTGGGTTAAGATCGGTCAGTCTCCTCTTCCCTCCACCCTGCAAGGATTACCTGGGTTGACCCTAGCACCCAGATTAGCTAGTGCGCACACATATTTAGTGTGTGCGTGAGGTGGAGATGCCACTGCTTTAGCAGGCTCAAACAACCCTGTGGCACGCTTTCTTGGAATATGCGCCATTGATCTGTTAGCCGGGTCCCGCAGCTGAGGATCTGATCCAGCACAACACCGCTGTCAGGCAGCCCGAGGCGCGCTCTCCTGCTCAGCCTGTTCCTGTCACTAACTCTGCCTTCGGCGGCACTGCATTCTGGGATATATAATGGGATGAAAAGGACATTCATGATTGGCAGATAAACATAGATGAAGGTACCGTATGAATGAGAGTTTGTGAAGTAGTTTTTGCGTGGTTTTGCAGGCTGTTGTGATTGTTCGTTGAGATTGTAGGACTCCATTCTTCTTTTTGTCTAGAGGCACAAGCCTTGGTTAAGATTTTATGTGTTTATTTATAATAATTAAAAGTGCATTAATGTCTGTTTTGTTTGTAGTTAATAGTAAGGTTATGATTGTAGTTTTATATATTGAAATCATTATTAGCAGTTAGTCACGATATCAATATCAGTGCACATATGTGTGTGGTGGTGATTCGCTTGGATGTGCTGTTGACTTGGTGACATCTACAGGATGGGAGGTGTGCTGCGAAAACATTTTAGCAAATTTTCAGGCATCTACTTGAAAATTAAATAAAAGCATATTTTAAAAGATCAATCTTAGGATTTTATGAATCAAGCACAATCAGAACGGATGTTTTTTTTTTTTTTTTTTTTTATCTGCTAGATTTCTAGGTTTTTCTTGGCCTGGTTTCCTCTCCTTCCTTTTCCTGACATGTTTATTTGAGCTTCCACAGGAGCTTGTGATTGACTTTCCTGTTACTTCACTTAGTTTAGAAAACCATGATATTTTTACAGAAATTTATTTACGTTAAGAGTTAGATCTTTCACTGCACATGTTAATTCAAAGTGATTTTATAACATATTCAGCCTCTCGTGGCCTAATGGTTAGAGAGTCGGACTCCCAATCGAAGGGTTGTGAGTTCGAGTCCTGGGCTGGCAGGAATTGTGGGTGGGGGGAGTGCATGTACAGTTCTCTCTCCACCTTCAATACCATGACTTGGGTGCCCTTGAGCAAGACATCGAACCCCCAACTGCTTCCCGGGCGCCGCAGCATAAATGGCTGCCCACTGCTCAGGGTGTGTGCTCACAGTGTGTGTGTGTGTTCACTGCTGTGTGTGCACTTCGGATGGGTTAAATGCAGAGCACAAATTCTGAGTATGGGTCACCATACTTGGCTGAATGTCACGTCACTTTCACACTTTTTTCACTTTTCTTTTCCACTCTTCACATATATCAAGTCACTTTTGTTTTGTTGGGAATTGAAAAACTTTTAACTTATTAATTAAAGAATAAATGTTTTTAATCATATGAAGTTTTGACAACTGAACCAAATGGAGAATTTTGCTGTAATTGTTTGTAGAACAGTCACACGTTGAGTGAATGAACAGATGCAGAATAAGTATGTCCAAAGGTTCACTGAAAGCCGTACAGCTTAAGTTTCTGATAAAAAAATTCAGAATATTGTGACATTAGAATATTTGTCATTCTCCCTTCCTCTCCCTTGAAAAGGTCCATCCTGTCTTTTAATGGAGCTTGTGAAAACATGTGTTAAGTGTGCAAGTGTTGTTAGTAACCGGTGATCAAAACTATGGTGCGTGTTCCTACACATCCTCTACTCCAGCTGTTTTTGAAAACAAGGTGTCTTATGAAAATGCCAAATTACACTCTTCCTTAAACCAATTTGTGAACTAGTCAACTCACAAGTAATTGATTTTGAAAATGTTGTATCATGGCTTTAGGAGATCAGTATGGAGTCAATTTAACGGCATATATATATAAGCAAAAATTGTACGTTTTGCAAAAGAAAATTAAAGTACTGAGGAAAATAAATTTGCTTTTTGCAAACAAAAATGAAAACATAAATGAAACCGTGCAGAAGCAATGATTTTGCAATACATATTTTCCTTGGTCATATCTATTAATTTATTTGCAATGCTTCTTTTATTTTGCGTGTCAGTCTAGTTTGAGCTTCGGTACCATTTTTCCTTTGCGCTTCACTTTTCTTCCCGTCTCTCTTTGTGGCACTGTTTTGATGTGGGGGCGGAGTCAAGGGATGGGGGCGTGTACAACATGACTCCCTGGAAGTGACGTCATTGGTCCGACGTCATCTGGCGTAAACCTGTTCATTTCCATGCTGATATGGTCAGCACATGAATGAGTAAAATCTTGCCTTTTTATATCAGGACTTGAATCCTCAATTAGGACATGAACAGAAGCTTCTCTATAGCAGTTTTATTTTAATATTATATATTATTGTGTTTATTCATATTTTGAATGGGTTTAGTTTGTTAATGATGACAAGTATGCTATATACACCAGCATATCTGTTATAAGCAATTAAATTGTCATGTTCCAATCCTGAAGTGCTCAGAGATTGGTGAAAGGGTCAGGTTTATAATGAAGTAATCCACCATTTCCATATAAGCTGTCAAAAAAACAGACAGACTGTAAAGAATGCCTTTAGATAACATGTAAAGTCATGTAAACTGAGCTCTGAATGGCAGAAATGGGATTTTATTGTGATCCATTATGTCAGTTTTTCAGTGTGCTGTAAGTGAGCAGTGAAACAAGCACATCCTCCTCCTGCCCTTTAACCTAGAGAATGAAGGATCGATCTTGTGTCCGCTCCATGCTTGCTGTATGTCTTTCATGTATTAGCTCCTCTGTCATTTTTATTTTTTGTTTTGACCTGAACTATCTCCGTTTCCCTTCCTTTCCCCATATTTGTTCTCCATGTCTCCGTGGCAGAGGTTCTGACATGTTTTTTTTTTGGTCCCATCTGGCAGCTGCGCAGCTTGTTTGTGTTGGCTGAGCCCTGCTTGTTCCAGTGCTTTGCTTCTCTTTCGTGGAACAGACCGAGCAGGAGGAGGGGCTCCAGTTCCTCGGTCCATGCCAGCAACCATGATAAAAAACCTTGGGCCATTAGCACACTGACTGCCTCTTCAGACCGAAGGAAAAAAGACCCTCTCCACCAACTGCAGTTCTGCATTTAGACTAATGTTAGTCTAAAGGAGACCTTACCTTTTCTTTTCTTTTTTTTTTTTTACATTTACTTACATTTTCACTTAATTGTCTTACTCTCTGCCTGAATAAAATGCTGTTTACATTGGTTTTTATTAGTAAACCTACATTTGTAATCAGTGAAAAACTGACCCAGCTCTTTTTCTATTTGTGCTTTGCACATGTTGATAACCTTAATATTAATAGCAAGATCTCATGTTTGGAAGGCTGTCAAGTAAACTCAAATTGCAAACTTAATTTCCTAATAGTTCTTAAAAAACTGGTTTAAGATGGTTTTAAAAGTTTAAACGGATGTGAAACATCTCGATGAATTAGATTTACTCTCTCTAAACCTTAAGAAGCCTGAAATCTCTGATTCTGCACTGACTCTACAAGTTCTACAGTACAGAATCAACTTTATTGATACTGTATAATGTTGTTTGCACCTGTTGAGTAAATATGGGTCACATCACACTTTTCTTTGTCAAATTAATTTTTATATGAAAAATGCAATTCATGCATGAAGTGACTTGAATACATCTCTTCTATAATGAGCATGTTTTTAATTCCTGAATTCTGAAATGGAAAGAAATCTTACGGTGTTGCATGTGATTGTCCTGCATTTATTGTATCGAATGTGTGACTACAGATACAAAGAGCCCAAATCTGGAAATTCAGATCTGTGGTACGTTCATGCATGTTCATGAACATTGGAAACCGGTGGGTTTTCCTCCTGAATTCTGCTGTTATGAGAAAGACACTCTTTAAATGTACAGCATAAAGCATTGGGGGTCATTGTGTCTTGTGACAGTGCATTGTGTTCCTAGGTCTCTGTTCATGTGAGCACCACATATGGCACTTTGTTCTGATTGGCCAGTTCTTGATCACTGCTTCTTCTCTGTTCATATCATTGTATGCTGTGCATGTTTAGATGTCTGGCCTCCTTTGAAATACTGTTTTGGCCATTCCAGTCATGTCAATCATGCGTATTTATGCTTTGAGCCATATTCAATGTTTGTGTCATATGTGTTATATCTTAAGAGTTCTGTGCTCATCGTCACAATGAAGATTAGATAAGTTTTCGAAAGGCAATAAAAATGGAAACCACATTTTAAAGAGCTATCTAAGCTCAAGATAACCCCTTTTTTTTTTTTTTTTTTTTTTTTTGAAGGTAGTCCAGCCAGGTTACTTTGTTCTTGTTATTCAGTATCAACTAGCTTGCAAAGTGAAGGTGACTCCATTATTCAGATTAGTTTTTTTTTTTACTTTCTGTTTTCAGGTTGTTTGAGAAATGGTAGAATTGCAAAGCTTTTTTACATTCCTTGCTAGGAAAGCAGGCCTGAAGGGATGTGATGAGGGAATGTGTGTGAAAGCTTTTTTTTTTTTTTTTTTTTATTTAAAAAAAGTAAGGAAGAGACCGAGATAGATCAGCAGTAACCAAACAGGAATCCTGAATGATTCAGTCCAGAGCAGGAATGATTTAGAGCATGCATTTCGGTTTGCTGTCTGGCTTTAAACTGAAGTGAGATGCGTTTTCTGGTCTCTATCACAATGGAGAACAGTCAAATGTAGAAAACTCCTTGACAAAGTTTCCAAGCTAAAGAAAATGGCAGTCTGAATATAGTCAAGAAGTCATTATTTGACATGATCTGCACACAATTTTCATTTGTGTTCGTGTGTAATATACTGTATATATATTTCCAGTTTATTTCACATAAAAACTTATTTTAGCTACATTTATTAAGCATGCATTTTTTTTTGTTGCACATGCTTGCACAATCTCTCAGGGAAGTTTTTTTTTTAACAAATAGTTTAAGCTTAATAAATGTAGCTAAAATATCCACTTTGATGAAATATTGGTTTGAATCCTGTTTCATCATATTGTCCATTTGGTGTTTGATAGTACATCAGCATTGCTTGGCTTCATAGCTGGGCTGACACAATTTAAGGTGAATTGCTGGTTATTCCTGTGATGGGAGCCCGGTCACAGGTTTGTGCTCTTAAAAAGGTCAGCTGTCTAAATGCCTCTTATTGTGGTTCTTTTCCTTTTAAAGCAGATAACGCGACCTTCACAGGAAGACAAGGCAGACGACAAGAACGAAGAGGACAAATCGGAGAAAACAGAGAAGAAAGAGGACGAGGAGAAGAAGGAAGAGGAGGAGAAAGATGAAAAAGAGGACTCCAAGTAAGTTCCATGTTTTTTTTGTTTTGTTTTTTTGTCGTTTTCTACCATTTTTCCTAAATGGGTGAAATGAACTGGCCTCAATTTGCCCTTTTTCTCCAACTCCACTGTGAGAGCTCGAAGGCCACATGCACACTGAAAATTTGGGAGCGACAACAGCAGAGTTATAGTTTTGTTTGTATGATGCAGGATTCAATAACTTTACACTTAAACGACCCAAAAAATAGATGGAGGACAGATGCTTTGTTGCTCTATCAATGAGTGCGCAGTAGTTTAAAGTAGGTGAGATGATCTGTTTTCTGTGAGGGGAGCCTTATTGTAACAGGTGCTTAAGATTAACCTCATTAACTCATTGGGTCTGGAAGAGACGGTGTGCTTTACTCGGGACCTGTTATGTCACTACCAGGAATTCAACAAAAAGTAGAATTAATCATGAAAAAGTGGGGTTTTTTACTTTTTTTGTGAATACACAAAATGGTAAAGAAGTGGGTTTTCGATCTGTGTGAGCTCCTGCTATACAAACGGTTATATACTCCAAAATACTAAGACATCATAGCAGATGAGAAATTCACAGCGTCTGCATTTGTAACTTGAGTTCTGCTCACCCGGACCGTCTGAATTAGATTAATGGAGTTCAGTGCAGAGGAGAGCCTTTATTCCTTTTCTTTGCCTCCGCAGGGACATCGGTAAAGATAAAGAGAAGTGTGAGGGAGAGGAGGAAGAGGGTAAGGAGCAGAGCACGCCACGCGGCAGAAAGACCGCCAACAGCCAGGGCCGCCGTAAGGGCCGCATCACCACACGCTCCATGGCCAATAATGAGGCTGTGTCTGTGGTTGCAGAGGAACCTGAACCAGGTAACACCCAAATGCCCCAGCGCAAACGTTACTTACTCCGTCTGGCCAGTGCTGCGTCGTCTTCCTACATTTGTTGATCATGTGTTTTTATGCCTTGCAAACTTCAACATTTGGCTTGATGTGAAGCATTGAAAATTATTGTCAGTCATTTAAAATGTTTATTTTAAAACAGTTGTTTTGCTTAATATTTCAATCGAAAGTCCTAACGAACAGTGTTTTTTGTTTAATGGAAATCTTTACTAACATTTTAAATGTCTTACTGTCACTTTAAAGCACTTTTTGCAAATCAGAAACCCAATAAGTTGGTGTATTACGCAATTTAAGAAAAAGAAAAGAAGGGAAAAATGTATAAAAGAAAGTGAACGTTAAATTAATAATATTTTATTTTTATGACATGCAAAAAATGCAGCCAGTAAATGTGTAAAATATGAGTTACTTGCCTAGCAGAGAAAAATATTAGTAAAAAGACTTTTAAAATCTTACTTTATTGTAGAGACTTACTTTATAGAATTGTAGAAACTTTTTCATTCGGTCAAACAGTTTCACATTTACACAATTACACAAAACATAACATAAAAAAACATCTAGTTACAACAGACCAGGTGGTGATGTGGTGTTTTGTGTTTGTTTTTCTTAATGATCAGTTAAAACAAAAGGATTTGCTTTTGATGCATCTGACCTCCTTATACTAGGGCTCAACTGCACAACTGAGACCAAGTCCTGATGGTTTACTCTGTGTGTGTTTCTTAGCTCTACCAGAGCCCACCCCCTCCTCTAAACCTGAGCCGGTGCAGAAACCAGCACGAGAGCCTGCGAAACCGTCTCCTGCAGCCAGCGCAGAGACACGAGGTAAGCACTTTCATCTTTTTCACATACTTTTTTACACAGCTTTTCTGTTCAAAGAGCTTCTCACATCAATAAACTCACTCCCTCGGTCACCTCTCGAAACGGTGCATCGGTGCGGCTCTGTGATGTTTTCTGCTCATCGTGTGGTCAGTCTGTAGGAGTGTGAGCGGTTCCTCTGTGACCTCATTAGTCTGAAAGTCACCTAGTTTGCTGCTTTCTCTGACCGCAGCATGGTGTACGTGGTGTTTGTGGGGTTTGATTCAGTTGCTGTTGTGATAGAAACACAGAGGATTTGATCCCCGAGGCTCACGAAACCGCATCTCTTCAGTATTATTTCTCTTCTGTTGTTTCACTGTTATGATATATAGTGTTTCTCTTCATTTCACTGTTTATTTCTTTTGCACTCTTTGGTTTCCTCCCTTTTTTTGTTACTCTTTTGCTCCATCTCTCTCTCTCTCTCTCTCTCTCTCTCTCTCTCTCTCTCTCTCCATCTCTCTCTCTCTCTCTCTCTCTCCATCTCTCTCTCTCTCTCTCTCTCTCTCTCTCTCTCTCTCTCTCTCTCTCTCTCTGTGAGATTGTTTGTCCGTTCTTCCCGATCTCCGGATCCCTCTCTTCCTCCTGCCACCCGACGCCAGACTCAAGGTCTCTGAGTTTGTGTTGCCGTGGTGACAGCGGGTGGAGGGATCACCATGGAGACGATAATGAGAGGCAGGTAAATGCGGCGAGTCTCAGGACGAGTTTGATTTGGAGCGAAAAGGGGAATGAAAGACCAGCCTGATTGTGTCGTTTAGCTTTTGGTGCCACTTTAAAACTAATTAAGAGAACCCATCGCTCAGTAAAGATTGTTCATTACATTTGAACGCAGCCATGTCAGAAGTTCATAGCTGATTAGCACTGCGTACCTTCAAGTTTAGTCGCCGATTGTGTTTTGTGATTCCTGCGGTTTCATGATGGAGTCTCCAGTCTGACCTCCGTCCTCTCTATCATGATCTGCTGGACCAGTACAGCTATTAAACCTCTAACCCTCGTGGGCCCGTACGTCTCGTCTGATAAAGTCTGTCTGTGCTTGATTTCTGTCTTGTCATTCTCTGTCTTTTAAAGTGGGTTTCAAGTTTTAAACTGGTCCTCAAGAGCCATAATGCACCAATTCCATGTCTAAACCGCTATCAGCATGACAAAGCAGTGGAGTATGAGCATATAAATGTAAAACGCACACACTCGGGGGTCACGGGGTAACATAAACAGCGTCTAGAGGGTCACCAAAGAATTTTAGTGGAGACATCCAAGTCCTCCGAACACTGCGGGACACTCTCGTGCTCTTGCATAAATGTCAGAGGTTCACACTGTGCTAAATCTGTCTTAGTGTTTAGTCAATTTGAAGGAGACCCTCCGAGCGGGCGGGAGAGGAGAGAAGAGCACAGGCTGTCTTTCTCTCTCTTTTGCTCTTGCTGTAGTTTGAGTGGAAATTACGTAGGGAGGGGTTGTTGGGCTGCACGCTGTAGCACGGCTACTGTTATGAGACTGACTGTCTAATGATATGGGTGAGTGTGTGTGTGTGTGTGTGAGTGTGTGCTGGTCTTAGACCCAGAGGGGAGGTGCTTCTGCACTCCTCCACTGTCTGCTCGAGATCAGCTGACTGAACTCTCCTAGAGACTGAGCGTGAAAGAGAGAGACAGGAGAAAGAGAGAGGCGAGACTTTCCTAGTTGAGTCCAGTAAGCGCCAGGTTGTGGTTGGAGACTGAGAGAGAGACTGAGGGAGGGAGGGAAGGTCTTGAGGAGGGTGGAGGTCTCCGCAGCGCCCGAGTGTAATCAGATGGAGAGGGAGGGTGTGAGATGAGCCGTGTCGTTCAGCACTGCTTGAGTTTTTCCCTCACTGACGCTGCCGGTGTGTGTCGCAACAGGTGCAGTTGAAGCTGGAGAGACGTCTCGCTGGACAGAGGAGGAGATGGAGATTGCCAAAAAAGGTACTGCTTGACTTCTACTTCATCTCACACACCGTCTCCTTCTCTGGTTCTCAGTTGGCTCTGTCTGATCTCATTTTCACACACACTTTTCACCTCACTATTGCTCTACTTGTTCTCTTGTATGTGGTTTTGCATGGGTTCCCATGTTGGGGAAGTTGGTTAGGGTTGCGCTTGTGAGCATCCTCTTTGTTGTAGATTAGGACTGCACTGAAGAAACTGAAGTGAGTGTGTGACTGTTTGACACACTAGAAACTTTACAAGATGACCATTCACCCCATGTGAAAGAATGACAGGAATAGTGTGGAGGGGAGATGTTTTGAGTCTAAAGTATAATGGGCTTGTCTTATTTTTCATCAAAGAATCCTGAAAACAAATCTGTAAAATTGTCCATTCAAGTCTCTATTTTACTGATTCAAATGTATTAACCTTTTTAAATTCATTGCATTGTTTCTCAGACATAGATGACTTGTGCACTTCTTCGTTCAGCCGTGTTCATCTGCACGTTTTAGTGAGCATTTCCATCATTACAGGTGTGATATTTGTGGTCAAAACATGAAATGGAACTAAGGTACTAACTATTCTACAGTGAATCTCCTTTTCATTTTGACCACTAAAATACAAAAAAAAAAAAAAAAAAAATAATAATAATAATAATATAAAAAATTCATTCATATTAGCAGTTTAGTAATATAGTATTATTTCTTTGCATTGCAGTGATATGTGTTTTTTTTTATTAGGTCCTAATGTTTCATTCAAAATTTAATGTAAATTTTGAATTTCTTTAGATTTCTTAGTGAAATAAGACTTGGACAAGATTTTCTTGAACAGGTCTAGGTTCAGTTTGTAGTTTGGAGAAAAAGGGCAAATTGAGGCCAGTTGAGTTTTGAAATGTACTGGTTTGTGTTTTTGACTGATTGTATTAATGGCCTGGATGGAGGACAGTAAAAATCTGCTTTATGTTCTTATTTAGCGGACAACCACAACTT
This sequence comes from Carassius auratus, assembly GCF_003368295.1. Classification (NCBI taxonomy): domain Eukaryota; kingdom Metazoa; phylum Chordata; class Actinopteri; order Cypriniformes; family Cyprinidae; genus Carassius; species Carassius auratus. The sequence goes on along the minus strand of NC_039247.1, from coordinate 16,287,177 downwards.
TGTGAAGCAGTTTTTGTGATTTTGTTGTTCAGCCCTGGTCAATATGGATTCATATTATAGTGTAGACTATTTAACCCCTTTGCGTGCAAACATCGCTGACGGCCCCAGTTTATTATTGTTTCACTTTCACAGCACATTAAACATCACTGTCTTACTTCATCTGGACAAACTGTGCATCAATGGAAAGTTTAAAGACTCAAGCTTCGATATTTGACCAATATTTTGATAAAACATTGTTGCAGTGACAGATATTTAGTGATTTATGTCAGGAGTGCAAAATAATAAATCCGTATTATGCCACATTTTGAATAGAAATTCACAACTCACTCATATTCAATCACGTCAAGAGCGGTTTATTTGTGTTCACATAGACTCACTGAACAGCGTCAATAAGGATTTACAGACCAAAGATGCATATCTGCGGAGATATATGGATATATTTACTGATGTTTACTTCATATTTCTTCAGACAGAATCGTCATTTCTATTCATTTTCCACGGATTTACGTGATCTGATGATAAACAGCCTCTCCCAGCGATCTCTGTGTGCGTGCAGTAGTCACAGCTCGTGCGGTGTGTGACTCAGACTCTGATTGGGTCTTTCAAACATCAATCTTAGAGTTTCATATCTGGACACCGCCCCATCGTGTCACATGCTTCCTGCACACTTCCTGGTAGTTATCTGGCCAAAACAACACTGAAACACCTCTGTACACACAAAATATCCGAATAATAAACCCGCGATTACGATAGTAAAGCTTGGTATGAGAATTTCTTGAGATCTGGGGCGTTTTTATAAAAAAAATCGAAAATGTACATCGGAAATGCTAACTTGTGCAGCGATGAAAAAGGCTACAAATAACATATTTTTACAACAGTAAACGACCAAATTCCACCCCTGATCGCTAAAGGAAGTTATTATAAACACTCGATCGGGGTTTAAAGTGAGTTTTGAGTAAAAGTGTACTAATAATTTCATAAATTGTCAGATGTAGCTTGATGCTAACGTTAGCACCAATGCTACTAATAGCAGGTGCTTTTCTTCTTCATAATGCATTTTTGTCTCAATAATTCACGTAAGGTCGTAAGAAAATGTTTTGTTGTATTTTTATAGTAAGACTTTTGATAAATAAGGGCTAAATGCAAAGAGAGACTGAAGTGAGATCGCTGCTTTGTTGCTTTGTAAAGCCTGAAAAACCACAATCAAGGCTAATAAAGGTGGAATAAAAACAAAAGAATAATGATAAAAGAATAATGCGGATAATGTGTCATACTTGGCGGAGGTGTGAAAGAACCGTTTGGTGAGAACAATACAATCATGATTCGGGCAGTTTTCAACAGTGAAACATACACAAAGAGCACAGGAAAGTTTACATGTGAGATCTTACAGAGATGACAAGGGCCATAAATCAATCTGATTAACCTTCTCTAAAAACACACATGACATGGCCTTAGAAAATATTTCATAAAATTCACAGTTTTACAGATTCGATTATGAAATTTTTTATGAAGTCTTGGAAGACTTGTGGCCTTAGCTACACTGTGTTTTCAAACTCATTTCCTACATCAACATTTTTTTAAATACATTTAAAACATATGTTTTTAATATTTTTATTTTTGTTTTTATGTTTGAGCTTATATATCTCTATTATCATAACAGTCTGAGTGATTCTGATTCCTGAACAGTAAACTTTAAAGTGTCAGCTTTGTGAACAAAGGTTGATTATGTATCTAGTCAGAAAGAATCATGAGCAGAAACCTTTTTATTTTGGGTATGTAATTTCGGTCTCCATGCCAAAAAAGGGGGGTTACTAGTAAGGGGTTAATATTTATATATTACATATAAAATTCTTAGAGACTTTTAAGCACACTTATGTTTTTGCATTAAAATATTTACACACGTATATTGTAGTTGTGTGCACAAATCTTCAATATGTAATTATTATTTGGAAAAAAAACAAAGATTTTATTATGTTTTGCTATGCTGGCTGTTAAAGCATGGAATCATGATAAATCCTAAGCATGCAAACTAAAAGTCAGTTATAAGTAAATGCACTGCATCGCACTGAGCCTGTTAACAAATTTATTGTAGTTGATCATAGAATGTGTCCATGTGCCTCACAAAATTTGCAATTACTTTGATCAAAATTATCTTAAAAATGGAATTACTTTTGATCAAATTAATCATTGAAACGAAGTTATCATAATATCACGACTGTGACTGTATCCATGACTGTATCCCGAGTGAGCCGAGAAGAGAGCTTATCTGAGATATGCTTCCCGAAGCACTGTAAGAAACTTTGACTAGCACACCGTTATCTTTATGTCTCTAGATCGTCTGTGTGGGCGCGTGTTCTTCTTGTTATCGGACAGAGGAGCCAACTTTCATGTGGATATTATTGTTTTTCTCAATATTAACATGATGTGAGACCAAATAAACACGATAAACATGTATGTCCTTTACTGTTATTTGCACTGCTTTATTTTTCCTGTTGCCTTGTTTTTTTATACTAAAAGAAAACCTTGAGATATAATGTAACAGTGTTGTAGCACATTGTGTATATTTGCCTAATTATAATTATGTTCAGAAATGGTAACAAAACTTAAACATCATTTAAATAAATGAGTATTCGAATATAAAAAAAAAAGTATGAGCCCAAATGTTCAAGCACAATATTTTTGAAAAACACCCATCCCTAGTATATTGACAGATAAACAAATTTAAGTGAAGTAGGAGTTTATATATTAATAAAAAATGTAAACCACTTACAAAATAGCACAAACTACTCCTAGGACTCTTTAAAGCACCAGAGTTTGCAGAAGTGTTTTCAGGCCAGATTGCAGTCATCTGAGTGAATTCCTTCTGTTTCCTCTTTCTTTGTGTCTTTTTAGTCCTCTTTTTAGTAGAGGGGAAGTTCAGTCCACTGAAGAACAAACGTAAGTGTGTGTGTGTTTCTCCATGTATATTTTACACAGACCTCTGGTGAGCCATCAGTGTGACTGCACAGTTCAACTGAAATGGAGGACAGTCTTAAAGTGACAGATTGGGGACTAGGAGAACTATTTTTTTGGAGGAACTGAGTATTGTTTTGTATTCTGTTGAGTACTGTAGTTGCCATGCAGACCTGAAAAATGCAACAGGTGGCAGTGAACCGAAAATAAACAACTCAGCAGAAGTTCTTGAGTTTGTTAAATTGACACATTTTGCTTGTATTATCATGTCAAGCATAAACTCTGTCACACAAGGCCAGTGAAGAGAGATAACCGAGGGACCGTATCAAGGTCAGCCCATGCCATAAACCACTGCGGCTCAAGGTGCTTGATCTTGAACTATGATGTTTGTGGTGATTAATTCAGTACTTGTGACATGGTGAGGACACCAATTATCATTCTTACCATTTGAGATTTAAGTTAAGTCTGACTTATCCTAAATTAGGAAGATATTTACAACGATTTGTATTTTATTTCTTTTTTTTTTTTTTTTCAAGAAATTTAATTCTTCTTAGGTTTTGCCTTAAGAACAATCTTAAGAAAAAAAGACAAGAATATTCTTAAGTAGATTTTTTTGGCCATGCAAAATATTCTATACATTAGAAAATAATAAGAAAATGGCAGTTAAGATGAATTTTGTTCTTAAGAATGTTTTGTGAATCTGGCCCCAGGTTCTTATCTGTTGCATTAAAGTGCTATAACATAATAAATAAACAAGACATGACTGGACTTTATGAGTCTATTCATCCACATCACTGAACTCAGATACGGTTTTCTCACCACTGTCATTATTAATATATTCAGGAGTGGTACAGTCATTGCTAACTAAAACCCAGCAATGTTTCATGTTAAAATAGTGCCACTGAAGGAAAGAGGGTGTTATCTTCATGTTATAGTGGGACCTGTTAAATTATCTTGTGGTTAATATTAGGCTTCATCGATTCAGAAAACCATTAGTAGTGTATAATGGTGCATTCACACCTGACGCGAATAGAGCGTCTGGCGCAAGTGGTTTAAATGTTAAGTCAATGCAAAGATGCAAATGGATTGCATAACGCGAAATGCACAAGTTGAAAAACCAGAACTTTGGGGAAATTTTCCACCGCATTAACCAGTCAGGAGCTTGATCTAGAGGTGACGTGATTACGGCGTAGTGAGCGGAGGGAAAATCCAGAACAACAATGGAAGACAAATTCATCATCGCTGTGGATACCCGGAGCTGTGTAATACTACTTCATACTTTTACAGAAACCGGAATAAAAAGGATCTTGCTTGGAAGAAATAGATTAATTGAATAAAGACAAAAGATTACCTGTTAGATTTACCCAAAACAAATAATATTTTATGTTGAACCACTCAAGAGACATCAGAGCAAGCGGCACATATCAGAAGGTCTAGCCGAGTTGAGACTGCTCTAGGCGGATACATGATCAAGTTCTCGCTGATCGCATGGAGCTCGTCTCCGAAATCGGCGAAACACATTTTTAAATAGGCGCTATCTTTATAAATAAACTACAGATTTGAGTTTTAAGCAACTACATTCTCACCTGAAATACTTTTAAAACTGCATTTCATGACACGATAACAGTAATATTTTGAATATTATCCGGGTGAAGGGTGGATGAAAGAACAATGCTGCGTAAACTCAACTGGCAGAAGCCTCTCCAATGACGCGAATTTGTGTCTGTTGTAAAGTTAATTTCATGCGCGAATGAGGCGTATAAACTCAATGTTCAAGCGTCCAACTACACACGAATAGTGCGATTTATTTGCGCATGTCGTGTCTGGTGTGAATGCACAGTAAGTGTTTTGTTTGGCTCCAGGTGCCGACTTTTTATTAATAACCTTACCCTCTTTCTCTTGTGCGCAGGGCTGGTTGAACATGGTAGGAACTGGTCAGCCATTGCTAAGATGGTAGGCACTAAGAGTGAAGCTCAGTGTAAGAACTTTTACTTCAACAACAAGAGACGATACAACCTAGACAATCTACTACGGCAACACAAGGTACAGGTACAGATCCAGCATTCATAGAATAAATCTGCTACATTCAAACAAAAAGTGCATTTTTTTAGAAGGTCACTCCTTTATTTCATTAAAATAAAAAATAATTATTGAACAAAAATTTGGGGTCATTAAGATTTTTAGAGCAGTCTCTTTTTCTTCATTTAATTTATCAACAATACAATAATAATAAAAAAAGTGTAATTTTCTAAATTATTTTATAATTTAAATGGTTCATTTCTTAAAATGTAATTTATTATTGTGATGTTAATTTCTTTAAAAATTTATTTTTATCTAAATCTCTTCTAGTAAGTAACAATGGCTTTGCGGATTTTAAGGATAATATTTAAAAAGTGGCACAAGAAAGTAGTGTCCCAGAAAGGGGACCAAAAAAGCTTAATGTCTTCCGAATGTGCGTGAATGTGGTGTAAATATAGTTGTGAACTGTTTGTGTGTGTATCTTATGAGTTTTGCACCTCTTATGTTGTTGTGTGCAGGGTTCCCGTCGGCTCCGTGGAAATCGAGACCCATCCCAGAGTGATCCTGCACCTGATGATGATGAGGAGAGTGATGGTATGATCCCTCTCTGTGATTTAGGGTTCTTTTACACTAGCACTTTTGGTGCACAACCGGGTTCTGTTGACATCGGAGTTCAGTACGTTTGGAAGATGTGAATGCTGTCTTCCGAACTTAAGTGCACTCCCGCGAACCGTAACCAAGTACGCTTAAAAGGGACGGTCTGGTGTACTGTTCAAGTGAACTCCGGTATGGTTCACTGCTGATGTGAAGGCAATTGAACCAAATTGCAAAAGTGAAGTACCAAATTGCGGAAGTTCACTCACTTTCCTGACTAGCTGAACCTAGCTGAACCTTTGGAAACAAAATCAATGGTTCAAAAACATACAGTACATATAAAAGTGAAGAGAGCAATGCTACGCATTTTGCTGCCACCTTCTGCACATGTCATTACTAAACGAAAGGGTAAACAGTTTCTGGCTTGATAACGCTAACGACCTGTGGTTCGGACCCAAATAAAATAACATGAATCCAGTCCGGAGGGGAGGCCAATCAAACTTTTGTTTGGACCAACCAGTCGAACCAAGTTTGAAAGTACCCTTTTAGAGCCAGCTGCCTCCAACAATAAGCACTAATGCCTAAACAAACACCCTAAAACCCATCACTGTCAGTCTCTTTCTCTGTGACCCATGAGCCCAGAGTCCGATCAAGCATAGAGGAGGAGAAGTAGTGGGGCCATAATGTAAAGAGAGCAGAAACAGACAGACTGACAGAGAGAGAGGGATGAAGTGAGGGGGCAGCAGGGCAGAGTGCTGACCTGTCTGACTGCAGTGCGTTTGATTAGATCTGACAGCAAAAACCCCAGCCACAGAGGTCAACATCATCCCTCTACTTCTGTCTGTATGCTTAATGAGTGAGAATCAGGAGCAAATGAGGAGAGAACCAGCTGTGTGGGGGAGAAGTGGATGAAAGGGAGAGGAAACAAGTGAAAAAGACAAGAACACAAAGAAAAGAGAGTGGAAAAAGGGGAAATGTGCAGAAAGGATAAGATATCTGGACTAATTCTGTCTGCCACACTGACTCTTATATAAGCGTTCCCTGGCTTTAAAGCCTCAGAAAAGTATGCTGTAAGGAAACTGAGTGCTTCTGCTGAGTATGTTTGATCGGTTGTGCTTTTATTCAGGCTAGTTTGTTGTGATATTTAGTGCTACAACACGACTTCAAGTCTTTATTAAATTCTGTAAACACAATAAAAGTAGTTATTTAATCATAGAAATTCAGCCAATTCAGGCGGAGGTGATACCTTTCTGATACATGAACACAATGCAACTCTTCATATCAGCGAACTTGGAACCAGTACAGTGTTTTGGCACCACGCAGCCCACACAGTTGAATCGGCCCTGCGGAACGCGTTTTTCTATTGAGGGGGATTGTTGTTACCCCCACCGGAAAACTATTTCCTTTGAGGGTAACCAAACGGGATTTCTTCCGAAGTGGTAGGGAACCCAAGGAACGCAATTTCCACCGAATGGAGAACAATCCCATCCCCTCCCCGGAATGGGATTTCCCTCAGGATAACTTGCAGAGTGCCCCCAAAACTCTAAACATGCCTCTGCTTGGAACAACACTTGTACTATCAAATAAAAGTACAATAATTATTGGACGTTTCTTAAACCACTTTCTTTCCCTTTGGGTGCCTGTATGTTCGCTTTGCCTTCTCCCACCCCATCTACACTACTGATCAGAAGTTTAGACCAAGGCAAAGCTGCATTTTCAGGAGTCATTACTCCAGTCTTCAGTGTCACATGTTCCTTCAGAAAACATTCAAATATGATGATTTGGTGCTCAAGAAACATTTATTATTATAAATGTTGAAGACCGTTTTGCTACTTAGTATTTTTGTGGAAAATTTTTTAATGAATAGAAAGTTTAAAAGAACGCCTTTATTGTCGAGTACTAATATTTTGTAAAACTTGTTTAATGCATCCTTGCTAAATAAGTATTCATATTTAAAAGTATTCATTCATTTTTACATTACACTTTCATTTTTGTACTGTACTCTATAATTCTATAATCCATAATTCTTTGCCCTGGTGCATTATAAACCATATTCAGATTCTCTTTGCAAATACAGAAACCTGCAAGGCTGCTTCCCTGGTCTGCTTAACTTGGTTACTTGTCATGTACTAGATGCTACTCAATCTTCTTTCTCTCCCCTATCTGCTTTTTGGCGTATTGCCTTCTGACATATTCCTGGAGCAAAGCAGGTTAGCCTTCATCACTTGAGAGAAGGACAGAGAAGCAGACTGTGAGAGTGTCAGAGTATCCACACAGCAAGCGGAGGGAGGAATTATAGATGAGGGGAAAGTCATTTTCATATAGAAGGATGGAGAAAATGATAGTGGCTTTCTAGTTGCCGGATGTTTGTCACTCTATGCAAGCCTGTTCTTGTGATGTGGGTACTAAGGCTGTAACCGTTATTCTGCATTATCGACAATGATTAATTTCTTTTTTTTTTAATTTTTTTTGGTTGAATAGTCACTTCTTCAAGAAAGGGCCTGGAATAACACTGTTTGGACAGTGTGGTACTGTAGTGCAAGTAATTGAGCCCTCTCAGTTCAAGAAAAGAGTACAAACACCTATTTCGGAGTGTAAACACAGCCGAACTAGATGCTGCTGAGAGCAGCGTTTAAAGGAATATGTAAATGTGCTGCACACTTTCCTCTCAATAACAAAATAAACACATAACTAAAATGACAGTGGTGGAAAACAGCAGTTAAGAAAGCATCTGATCATAGCAATGTGGATATGTTTGCTCCGCTGTCAGCACTCAAGTGACGTCATGTTTATTTATATAGTTCTTTATGCAGTAGATTGTTTTAAAGCCAGCAGCTTTACAGTGTTAAACATTAAAAAACAGGGTCAGTGTCACTTTTAGTTAAAATTACACTTGATTTTCTGTTACAAAGTAGCTCCAGTGTGGAGCTACAGTAGCTAATGTTAAATCTCTTTATTAATAGACACAAAAAAGTAATTTGCATAGATTAAAGCTTGATCCTGTTTTTATTTATTTTTTATTATAACTGTTCATATGATTTACTAAAGGAGATATTAGGCAGAATGATCAATCCTTTACTTTTTCATACAGTTAATTAAATGGTGAATGGGAAAGTCTGTCATCTAATTTTTTTGTGCCAAATACATTTATTGTATTGTACAAATATATAATAATTATAATTGAACAATAGTAATATATTTTTCTAACATTTTCAAAACTTGAAGTGATGATTTATTAGTTAGAATATGTTTAACTCCGTATTCTAAATAATTGTAAATGCTGAATAATCCATCAAACCCTGTGGATTTATTAGATAAATGTTTTTTATGTATTAATATTTCCCTGTGGCTCCGGAGGGTATCATCATCACATGGCAAGACTGGAGAGGTAGTGATTAGCCAAAAGTTATTTGATGTCCAGAAGTGCATTAACTTGATTGCGTGATGCCGCTTGCAGTGATGGTGACCTCAAATGCCGCCTCTGCTCTGTCACGGCAGGGTTGTTTGGGTTTTCTGCTTCTCTGCTTTTTTGTATCTGATTGAAATAGGTTGGACTTGATATTCTGTGTCCTCTTTGCACTGAAGAATTTAAATAGGATGTGATGGCTTAATCATATGCTCTTTCATCTCCATTCCTCAGGTGCTGATAACAGTTCAGACACAGAGAGTGCGCCTTCTCCATCTCAAACTGATTCCTCCAAATCAGACCCTGTAACCCATCCCAACTCTGCTCTGGACGGCACGTCGGACCAGGACGACATGGTAACCAAAGGCCCAGTGGCAGATGCCAAGGGCCAGGAGCCTCCGTACTGTGAGCTGCGGGTGAAAGTAGAGAAGAGTCCAGAAGGAGAAGCTGGAGACGGACTTCCTCAGGATGAGCGCACACGCTCCGCGTTTGAAATGCAGATCCATCCAAAGACTGAGCCGCAGGATCTGGAGATGACTTCTCCGAGCAGTGAAAGAGCGCAGGTGCAAGTTAAGACCGAGCCAGATATCAAGGACAAGGAGGAGAAACGGGAGGAGCAGCACCACTCCGATAATGATTCTAGCGCCACCTGCAGTGCGGATGAGGATGTGGAAGCCGAACCTGACCGACAAAGGTGAGAAACCGCTGCTCATGTTCTGTTATGGGGTTTCTAGTAGCATGGATAGGGTGGTGATTAATTAATTAAAATATAATTTATATGTCTGAAAATCACGTAAAAGTATTTTCAGTTTCAGTCATATTAAATTAAAGAAATACATATAGAAATATGTATTTAAATTAGAAATGCAAATATGAAATAATAATTTAGATTCTTGTAGCCTGTGAGATCATGGGTTTTGATTCCCAGGGAATGCATGAACTTAAATGCAGTGCAAGTACATTTTTGTAATGTTTATGTAAATTACTTTAAACATTATTTTGTGTGTGTGTGTGTGTGTGTTGAAAACAGTAAAAATGTTCAGCTGCCAATTAGAAATCTAAACTACAGGAAAAAACCCTACTGTTTGACTCTGATGTGTAACTAATCAACTTATTAAATAGTTTATTTGTTTATTTTATATACTTACCTAAAATAATTTTTACTAGTCCAGCATGGTAATGTGCTTGAGCTAGTATTATACAAAATCAGGTGAATAGACTGTGAATGAATGAAAAATGAGTTCTGGTCTCTTTGTTTGTTGCGTATGTGTGAGGAGCCCTTTAGATGTAACTAGCAGTAGAGTATCAGTAGATAATACATTTCATTCTCTTGTTCCTTCCTTCCTGTGACAGACTTTTCTCTCTGGAGAAGCCGTCATTGCTTGGCACTGCAGGCTCGGTGGTCCTGTCCTCAGCCAAAATCCTCAACATGCAGCAGCTACAGCAGCGAGCCGCCACCATTCCCCCTATGGTCAGTCCCCATAGCCTCTACCCCCACTTAGCATTCATATATGCCCCTCTGGACAGAGACAGGGCCCAGCCACCCCGCCACGTGAGTCCTGCCTCCATCTCCACCTCCGCAGATCACGCACTTCTGCGGCAATCAGCAAACGAATCAGCAAATACCAATTGATTTTCCACACACTGAAATGATGATGAGTGAAAATATGTTCGGCTGCTCTGCTAGGCTGATTAGTTGTGCTGTTTGGAGGTGTCTGTTGTGGCGATTTGGTGTGGCTGTGAAATGGTTCTTACTGAGGCCCTGATTGGCCGTTCACAAGGTTTACATCATGAGAATGTAGCATCTTGTTGCCAAGTAAACAGTAGCTATTACTAATGGAAAGAATTCATGCACCTTTTAATCGTTTAGATTATTCTAATGGAGCATTTTTGCTGAACATCTGTCCAGCATGTAGCTCCCATTTGTTACTGAATGTTTTGTTTAGGTTTCAGCTCCATTCGGTCACAGCAACGTTCCTGTAGGACCATTGAGTGGCTTTGCTATGTTCCAGCACCAAATAAAAGCTGTACATGAGTCCGTGCAGGAGGACAAACAGAGACTGGACCAGAACGAGTCTGACCACAGGCCACGAGTCAACATCCACAGCCCAACTGTAGTGGACAGAGAAGGTGAGTCAAATGCAGAAGGAAAGAGATGTATAAGAATCCAGAAAAGCACTTGAAGTGAATGTAGTAAATATAGAAAAACCCCTAAATCCAGCACCAGTCGTTCCCTCTAATAAGTTCTGAAATTTCCCTTTATTTTGTCCTCGCTCTTTGGTCAATATCCACTTCAACAGAGTAGATTCACAGGCTTTTAAAGTCACAAAGAAATGGAATTGGCAATAGTAACGGGAGAGATTTAACCAGTGTGTCAATTTGCTTATTGCCTTTGCCTCTTCATTTTTAGTTCATTTTAGTTAATAAAGGGTTAAAATTACACTATGGTAATCATAACATTGCCTGACCTCTGCAATGTAAAACTAATCTTATCCTAATAATTACTAATCTCCTCTGTTTTTCTACTGGGTCTCCAAAACATATTTTTGAAGGGTGTCAAGTGTGCAGGAGAGAGACGGTGGATTTTGCTCTTCTCAGCTAAGAAACACAGTGCTGTTTTTGATAGAGCCAGACAGAACGCAGCCAACCAAAAGGAACATTAGGTCACTCTCTTGTAATGATATCCATTAGAAACACCAAGTTTTGTTTGACCTTGTCCTTGCAGTCTGGCTGACTGTAGCTCTAAAAACCTGCCTTGACATTTCTCTTGCCAGTTCATTTACTTTCTATATCTATTCCTGTGATTTATGCATGATGGGTCTGTATGGTTTGAATAATGTTTTCTTAATCGCTAATAGAGAGGTTTTTTTTTTTAGAAAGTGAGCTTAATCTGTGTCTGTCTGTCTACTTGATGCCTGAGTATCTTCTCTGTCCTGTCTCTAGGAAAGCCGTTCGCTTACATGCCATATGACCTGAAGCTGATGGAGCAGGAATCTCATGGTGGAGTGGGCAGACCAGGCTCTCCGTACAGACTCTCTCCTCGGGAGCCTAGCAAAGCCTCACCTCAGCCCGACGCCAGTAACGCCACCCGCTACACTGTACCTCCAGGTAAGCAGTCTGTACACCATAATTGGGGAAGACGTGGCCTAATGGTTAGAGGGTTGGACTCCCAATCGAAGGGTTGTGGGTTCTAGTCTCGGGCCGGACGGAATTGTGGGTGGGGGGAGTGCATGTACAGTTCTCTCTCCACCTTCAATACCACGACTTAGGTGCCCTTGAGCAAGGCATCGAACCCCCAACTGCTCCCCGGGCGCCGCAGCATAAATGGCTGCCCACTGCTCCAGGTGTGTGCTCACAGTGTGTGTGTGTGTGTTCACTGCTCTGTGTGTGTGCATTTCGGATGGGTTAAATGCAGAGCACAAATTCTGAGTATGGGTCACCATACTTGGCTGAATGTCACTTCACTTTCACTTTCATGTATTCAGGCGGTTTTTAGAAACCTGCTGCTTGCTTTTTTCAGCAACACTCAATGTTTGAGATTAAAATGGAGTGTAAGAACTATAGTCTGACCTTCAAAGCATTTAAGCAACTGAGCGAATCAAATCAAAGGCACAAATACATGTTTTTTTTTATTATTTTTTTTATAAAGACCCCACTGAAGGTCTACTGATAAAAACATCTTCCATCAGTGTTAATCTCAATTGTCAATTTTTTTTTTGTCTCTTATGCTCTCAAAAGCTGCATTTATTTGGAGAAAAAAATAAATTGTTGACTCTTATGATTAAATAGTTGGAAGTCACTTTGGATCATCACTCTTTTGTGTGTTAAACACAGTCTACTAAATATAGACAAATTAATATTAAAGAAAAATAACCGATAAAAAAATCAAAAGGTTAATGGATAATTCAGCAGCAAAAGTAGTATTATTCTAGTATTAACAATTTTATAAAATCCTAAAAATTTAGTGAAAAAAACTTTTAGTGTGGGAAAAAAAATGAATTTTAAGATCTGGTTACTTGGAAAACAAGTAAATATATTTTTATATAAATATATACTGGGGCTGTTGACAATTATTTTATTGTGCATTAATGCAGTTTTTATTATTATTATTATTAAATTGCTCACTGGCTCTGATTACACATACAGACAAACCATGGGACATTGGAGGGGTTTAGGATGGCTGTCATCATGGGTCTCAACCAATGAAAGCATTTGGGGTGAACCTAACACTTGTTACGAGTGACACTGTGCAACAAAATACTTATAGAAACCATTATAATTAGTGATGCTGAAGGAACGCAGTATATGATAGATAGGACAGACCAAGAAAGGCTATTAATAATCTTTCATTGCACAAAAGTATTATACTATGAAAGAATCCAAGACAGAACGGCACAAAGCACTTAAGTGCATCCCGTGCGCAGAATGATGTGCTTCAAGCAACACTGAGTCACAGCGCACAGTGGGAAGAGATTTGGATGCATAGTGTATTATGTCTGTGCAACAGTTTGAGCATTTTCTTTTAACAGTTTTAAATCGCAATGCTCTCTACTCCAGTGTTGTAATCTAACAGACATCCAGTAGAAAGTAACATGATTTAGAAACGGCACTAAACCCCAGTAAGATAAAGTCCATGTATGCACACCCATTGATCTTTATCTACAGATCATGTATAATAATAGGAACATCTTGGAGAGAATTTTATTTTCTTGATTGTCGTAACTGAATGTGACATGCTGTTGGAATGCTGAATGAATGATGACAAAACAGTCACAGCAGAGAGAAGAGTCAACGAAAACCCTAATTTTAAAATGTAAATATTCATCTATACTTCATATTAAACTATGGAATGGCTGCAGAACTCTTGGAATATAGTGGACGAAAAACTTAATAGTGCTTTTTTTTCAAGTACGTTTCTTGGGGCTTAATGATAACACAGATTAGTATATGCCCAATATCGGATTTGGATCGGTTTCGTTTTTGAGTTAGAGTATCGGATTGGTGCATCCCTAAATCCCTTATCATCCCTACCCTTTCAACCGGGAAACTGTTCTCATGGAGATAAGCGCTTACACACTGGATGTTTCTGTCAGGGATAGAAAAAACAATGTCGCTCCTGCTGGTTTATTTGTTTTGTGATGATCAGGTTTCATAATGAACTTTGGCGTGAGACTTTGGTATTTTGTGACATCTGCTGTGAGGACCCAGACTGAATGAAATGATTGATTTTTGCATTATTGACCTGGTCAACAAACTTTCTCTCTGTGTCCTACATGCATGCTACATCAATAACATGACCATTACTGATGATGCAGTTGTGACGGACAAGGAATTACCTTACTTGGAGGTTCAGAACAAACTAGACATGGTGCAACCCCTTATTTACACTGCATGCATCTGAGATGCGTTCTGGCTCTGGAGAGGTTTTGTTCCATCCTCCACACAGTGACAACAAGTGAAGCAACTGACTAAAAGAAAAGCTTGAGATATAACTTAGTTGTTAGAACATTGTTCTGTTTAATGCCTAATAATAAACCTGTTCAGAAATGGTGACAAATGCTTGACTATTAAAAATAACTTTTCTTGTTAAACTTCATTTAAATAAAAGGAGTATTCAAATATTTTTTTTAGCACAAATATTCAAATACATTATTGCCCATCCCTATTATGTTAGTAATCTTTCACTTCTCTGCATTATTCCCCAGTAAATCATGTGGTCAGCCTTTATACAGACATCACATAGTATCTCTGAATGAGAGGTTGAACCATGCTTGAACAATTTAACTTCTGTACGGTTAGACCTTGTTTTTATTTGTTCATAAAGAATCACACGAATCACATGATTATGACCGATAAGCTGTTACATTAGTGAGAACATCACACCCTGCATTAAAGAACTGCAGAGACCACCTGATCTCATCTCTAGACTCATGCTTTTTACACCGCAGGAGACAGGAGGGTTCATGACTCAATATTTCAAAAGAGTTGAGTGAGAGGCTAGGCTGTGTGAAAAGGGAAGAAGTGCTTTTAGTCGGGCTGTGAGTCACTGGTGAGAAGAGGCGAAGGAAGGCTTCATTCCTCCCATGCTAAGAGCTTCAGATTAGACTCAGGTCTGTGTTGTCTTTGTCAGTCTTTATTCACAGGGTTTCATTTGAGGCTCTTTGCATTTGGGTCAACTTTCTTTTAAATAGCATTTTATTTTGAACTTTTATTTTTTATTGTTATTGGTCTATGTTTTATAAGCTGGGCTGTTTTGTGAAAGTCATTTGCAGGTCCTGCTGAAGTTTGATAGGTTGTGTGTAGTAGGTCAGAAGTTTTGAGCCTTGAATCTGAGAGGCCGTTCTGTATTGTTTAGTCACGACTAAAGGTCGGTGTTAGGCACAATGCTCAGTGGAGTTCAAAATATAGCACGACCTTGAGTGACCATTTGTATCCTCCTTATAGTGTGTTTATTTTTTCTTTCTGTGGAAGTTGTGTTCTTCCAGTTACAGCCACTGCAATATCAGAATTTAGCTATGCAACAAATAACTGTCGTATGAGAGATCTGCAGTGGAGTCTGTTGTCATAGCTGTTACAGTGTTGAGGATTGTTGCATGCTTTTTAACAATGACTGTATTTATATGTGCACAGATTGTGATTATTTCCAATTATTATTTTTTGATAACAAGTGTGGTTATTTTTTTTACTGCTATTATTCACATACCCCACTGCACAGCACCAATGATCGACTCAGAAACTGCGTGTTACTGACTGCTGTTTTAATTTATTTACATTTAAGTTATTTAATTATTTGCATTTAAGTCTAATGCAAAACATGTTTGTATGGTTGTATTCCATGCTTTTTCTGTGCCATAGAAATGAGATGGCAATTTGTTTGCCTACACTGTTCTGTAAGGAACAGACTGGTGGCAGCGAGTTTTGTTTTCCCCAGAAATGGGATGCTTTCTTCCCTACCATTGTTTCTAATCTGCATATTATTACAGGTGGGTGGCACATCATTCATGTTTGTTACAAGCACACTTTTAAGGTGTTTACAAGCCTGTGTATTTCAATTAAAATCAGCATTCGTTATGTTAATACGATTATGCTTGCTGCCATTATGAATTTAATCGTATTATTTAAATTTAAGTATTACATTTACATGAGGTAAAATTTAATTGTCATATTGCCAAAATCTCATTATAATAGCATCAACAGGGTGCATGTAAACACTCAGTGTACTGACCAATCAGAAGTCAGGAACAGAACTATTTATTAGTATAAAATAAATATATATACAGTATCTCACAAAAGTGAGTACACCCCTCACATTTCAGCAACTATTTTAGTATATCTTCTCAGGGGACAAACTATTGAAATGAAACTTGGATATATTTTAGAGTAGTCAGTGTTCTGCTTGTATAGCAGTATAGATTTACTATCCTCTGAAAATAACTTGACATACTGCCATTATTGTCAGTATAGCTGGCAACAGTTTTGTATCTCAAAAAGCACTTGCATTCAGTCAATAAAAATCGAATGTCTTCATTTGTTTGAGAATGGAGAAAGACCGTTTCATTATTAGGCTCCAGCGTCATGGCCACATTACCACTTAGGGAGTGCATTATTTCTTTAATAATTTTAACAACTTGCCTGGTGTCACAACCACACCTCAAGATATTGTTCAGATGATTTATTTCAAGATTAATCTTCTGTTGCAAATTCTAAAACGTTATTTTATAGCTAATAACAGAGGCTTGGGCCATTGATATTTAGGCTGATGCAGTTATTAGAGAGAGAAAGAGTAAGGACGTGAATACGTGGGTCTGTGCATCTCGCAGCAGCATTCTGCAGCAGCATCTACTAATAGCAAATCTTTAAGTTGATCTGCCTCAAGAACCTTGCTAATGAGAAAGGTCATGTCATGCAAAACTATTTTACTGGTGAATTCAGGGGGCAGTGCTGATGATAAGTTTCTGTTTGTGTCCACATGAGATGTCTGTAATGTGTGTGCATCTGTGAAAGAGAACAAAGAAACCTGGATTTCTGTACACTAAAAAGGTGAAAACATTCTGGACGAGTGAGCATAGGCACATGCCTAGAATGCTGATGCGTAAATCCAAAAAAAGGGCCTTCAGTATGCACCTGTAAACTACATACTCTTACACATCTATCTTACACATCTCTGTAACAGCTAACACAGACACATGCATATAATTAGCATATTATGCCCCACACAGGCTCTTATCAACAATGACAGCTGATCAACAATTTCAAAAGTAGGCTAGATGGGGATTGGTTAAATTCAGAGTAAATTTCACTACATGGGTCAGTAAAAGTAATCCACCAATACACGGGTCAATATGAACATTAAGTTCACTCTAAAATGATGACGCACCCACAGCAGCAAAACTGTACAAATGCTGGACATCCACATACCAAGCCAGTATTATCAATGCACCACGCACACCTGCAAAACAATGTGCGTGATACAATATTCGTCAAATAACAAAGCACTCACCTGTCACTTGTAAATAAAGTAGTGGTGGGCATAGATTAATTTTTTAAATATAGATTAATCTCGCTGTGATCTTGAAATTAATCTAGATTAAAATGCTCATTCGAATTCAGAATATGTGTGTTACCCAAATAAAATTGACAAACAGTAAGTCTTTGAGAAGGGGTTTATCAAGCTAAGTGGTGCATTAGAAAAGGGGCTCATCTCCTGTTTCCAAAATGCATTACAAAGTGTTTGAGCTAATTCCACATTGCACAAGGTACAAACAACCTTATGCCTGTTTCACACAAATGTTTAATTTTTTTTTCAAGTTTGTAGGTGTCAATGTACAGAAACCAAATAAATGTAAAATAGCACTGGATAGTCTTCAATGTAAAAATGAAATATACAATCAAACCTACATTTGTTCAGACACCTTCAACATTTCTCACATTATTACAGTTTTGCTATATATATCAAAAATTATATCTGGTGTCTGAATAATTTTTGGTTTGACTGTTAAAACTACAAAAGTATTTCAGTCAAGAGCAGTGAGTGATTTTCATTTTCTTGGATTAACATTACAGCAGCCAGTAGCTAAATTAGGCGCGGTCACTTTAAGAGACGATGAACGCATCCAATATAATAACATCCCATTTTTTCCCCTCAACTGTTTACTTTCACTTAATAAATAACTGACAGTTTTTTAGAGCATAATTTTCAAGGTGGATATTTTGACATATTTTGTATGTATTTGTCGGCACAAGAGCAAAAATAAGCAAATTCAATGTTCACCGCGAGTACTGAATTGTGCTCTTTCACATCTTTTAGTTTTTTCAAACTGCGATGTGTATTTGTTCGTTCAGGCGCAGGAGGGACTACGAGGTGAACTTCGCAGAAGAGAGCTCGGTTCAGTGTCGCTGTCCGTGATATACGCGGCTCTCTCTCTCATGCGCGCCGAACACAGCGCGAATGATCAGTTACTCTGTTCAGCTTTTCCGCGTATTGTGTTTGGATGCTTTAATGTCCAAATCGACAAGCGGTAAGGCTGTCCTGAGCATCTTTTTAGGCTGGCCTCAGCCAGTAGGTTATATAAAATAGGTGAAGTTGAGAATAGATTAACAGCGATATTTTTTTTTTTATCGCCCGATAAGAGTCTCGCGTTAACGCAGCACGTTAACGCCAATAACGGCCCACCACTAAAATAAAGTTTGTGCGTCTGTCATTCCATGTCCCTTTACTTGTATTAAAAAAATAAACATGGCCAAATAACTTCTTGTGCTAGCACCGAGCGCAAGTTATTTGGCTATTTTTATTTTTGTTCTGTTAGCCACTCATAGTTGCAATTTTGAAATTACGCACAAAACCCTTGTTAGCAAATTCAGTTTGAGAAGTTTATCCTTTCTCAGTTATTCCTCTTTTGTCTGCAAAAGTGTGCCTTGAAAAAGGCAGATTGGCAACAAGATCTGGTGTAGAGGCGCCTGGCAACTGTGGCTTGGAAATTCCCAACTAAGCGATGGGGCGCAGTGTTGCCAAATGGGGCTAATTTTACACTGTTGCTGCAGGTTGTTTTTCATTTCTGCTGGTTGAAGCGACCTCAGTAATGTGATATTTAGCCCCTGGAATGTGAATTTTACCAGGGAAACCCCACCAAAAATGTGTATTTTACTCCAGGAATGCGATTTTTAATGGGAGACCCCTCAAAAGGCGATTGGGTGGGTTTTGACGAGAAAACCTGGCAACTCTGGCTGGGGGAAGCACTGGGCACATCACTGGTCCCAGAGGGCGTGCCATCATGGAACGTCAAAATTTGATTGGCTGATGGTCCTGTCACTAATGCTCTTTACGAATTATATGCAACGAATTATATGAACAAAAGGAAAGTGCTATCTGTAGTGCTGGTCCCAGACCTTTTTTTTTTATGTAGGATATTCCAGTTCAACCTTAACGAAACTAATCATAGGCCATTTTTGTGGACATGACACATGAAAATGATACCTCAATAATAATAAATTTTTTAGACAATTGTATTTTTTATAGGGCAAGCAGAGAAGTCCCTGCTGACCCTGATGACCCACCTCTGCCTAATAGAACTGTTATAAATAAAATATAAAATTCCCTAGCGTACACTTAAAAACCAAAGTATAAATTGTGCTTTAGATTGAAGAACTTTTGTCTACTGCAAGGATAAAGAGTGATCCTATTTAGCCACCTCTTTTCATCCCTTGTTCCTCTTATCCTTTTATTCCCACAGTTCTTCAGCCGGCACCAAACCAGGCAGTTCAGACTCTGTCAGATGTCCGCATGGCTTTTCCCCGTCACAGGCCGACCAACATTCCGTCTCCTCCGCCCCTCATTCACTCCAAACCCACCGACAAGCCCTCCTTCATTCAGGGGGGCTCCATTTCACAGGTAAGAGAGAAATGCTGTTGATTTGTTATTTTAGACTTGTGGTGCTTCTGCTAAGTTTAAATACTTCCTACATGTAATGGGATCAAGGCAGGGGATCAGGGGCTTTCCTGGTATTCCACTCTGATTCGTGTCTTCCCCTCCTTGTTCCCTGCAGGGAACACCAGGAACATACCTTCCCTCTCAAATGCAGGCTGTGTATGTACCGGAGGTAGTTAAGACCACAGGAGGGTCGATCTCACTTGGCTTGCCAAGACAGCAGGACCCTGCCAAACCTGGTGAGCAAGAGAGAATTGAGAGTATAAATACATCTTTATCCTAACATCAAGCTCATTCTAACTACACTCAGCCATGACATTTGTGGCTAAAATGAATGTTTAATCTAAACACCTGATTGTGTTTGGTGTGTGTTTAGTGTCATATATTAAGCAGGAGGAGTGTTCTCCACGTGGACAGAGCTCTCAGGCGGAGGGTCTTTTATCCAGAGCTCAGTATGAGGGAGTGGTCAGAGGTAAGATGACTTAAAATATACATTACAATGACAAAGAATCATGAATTAATACACAAAAGTAAACCGTTTTACTTAATCCTGTAATCCTGTTAATCCTGGTCCTGGGGACCCTCCCCTCTGCACATTTTGTATGTCTCCGTTATCTGACACACAGGGCCTGTTTACACCTGGTCATTTCATGCGTTTTAACTAATCTGATATCTATCTGATTTGTTAAACATTTCCATTAACACTTGGCCACTTAAATGTGTTGTCGCAAAACATAAAAATCCGATCTTAAATTTCAGCGCTATATTTAAATTTCACGTCAAATAAATCAAAAGATAAGCTCCGCATTTTAATAATTATCAGCTCATTTCAAAATCAAAGACTGCAATAGAGTTTGTGGCATCAGCACTGTAAAGATATGTTTGTCTTACTACTTTTAATGGAGATGTTTGTGTGCTGACCGTCTTTCAGTTTCATTCGTGGCAGTTTGAGAGTCGGCTTGCTGAAGAGATGTTCAGCTCCTCTGGGGCGATGCATGTTGCATTACTGCAGCAGTCATATCTTATCATAGTATGCCATAACATGCTCTTACATGTTTATTATTTTAACATTTTGGGAGGAGTAAAATTTGCATATGTGGTTTCAACAACCAGATGCATTTACGTTTGTCCAGTTGTGTCCTCCTGAAGTGGTTTGAGCGATCAGATTTATATCCGTCTCGAATGTGTTTCAGAGGGCATTTACACCTGGTCTTTTCACGATCAGATATTGATCCAATTTGACAAAATGCATGAAGTGACCAGGTGAAAACAGCCCCTTATAGTTCATGGATCAGTTCACAGATCTCTCTCCTAATGAGCTGATGATCTGAATCAGGTGTGTAAAATAAGGGAGACATGTAAAATGTGCAGGACCAGGATTAAGAACCAATGGTCTTACCATTCAATCACAAAAAAAGAATGGTTTTCTTCCTCTCCTTTGCTGCTAGTAGGACCCATACAGATTCCAGATATGAGAGGGCCGCCTGGAAAAAGCCCAGAGGGCTTGAGTTTCAGAGGAGGCTCCATTACACAGGTATCTTTATCCTAAGCCTTTGTGTAGTATTGGAGTAATTTTCATTTATACTTGTGTAGTATTTCTCACTCTTGCTTTTTCCTCTTTCTAGGGCACTCCTGCGCTGGCTCAGTCCAATGTAGCAGCGGATCTGTTGAAAGGAACTATTGCTAAACTGGCCACAGAGGACCTGAGCTGCCCAGAGAAGAGCCGAGCTGAAGCTCACTCTAAAGCTCATGTTATCTATGAAGGCAAAAGCGGACACATTCTCTCTTTTGATGGTCAGAGCCTGAACTGCTTCCTGTCTGGTGTGCTTGTGACCACTGTATACCTCAGTGATATTGAATAGTAAAATTATAGTTATAGAGTGATGATTATTTTGCTATATTTCCCGGCTCTAGTCATGCTACAGCACAAGTGGAGTCAGATGGTGAAGTGCTTAATTTTTATGGGCTAAATGTTGTCATTGTTAGCTGTGCAACAAGAGCAGTATTCATTTTTATGGAAACTTATTTTATTCCAATAATATATCTCACTTTGTTCCTACAGCCGTTAAGAACCCTAGAGAGGGCACTAGAAGCCCACGAATGGGGCTCGATCTCAAGCGCACATATGACATCATGGAGGGCTCCCGTGGACACCCAACACATGAGACGGCACCTTATGAAGGTTAGTCATGTTTTAGTGTTCTTTATCTGAGAAGGATAATGCACAAAAGATTTGACACAGAAATTATGTTTAAAATGAATCTTTTTAAAGACATTTTCCTTGATTTTTTTTGTTGTTGTTTTTTTTGTCAGGTTTGATCAGCAGAGCACTACCAAGAGAAAATCCTCATGAGTCTAAGGATCGCTCCATACTCACAGGATCCATCATGCAAGGTATACCATAATTTGGATGAATATCCAACATCAAACTTTCTGCATCAAGGTTTTATCATGATTTCCCAAACATTGTTTTCATAACGCAAGGTGCAACGTGATGTAAACAAACTGTTTCATACAGTATTGTTCATGTCACATGTTATGTCAGCAAATGTATTAGCATATATCTATTAGTATGAAGAATTGTAAATCATTTCAAATAATAATACTGGACCTACTTGCATGTTTGCTTTACTAATTTTTCACAAAATGTATCATTCTATATAATTTCTTTCCCATGTTCCAGGAACACCAAGAGCCTCTGAAGTCTATGATGAGGCCTCTAAATATGGTAAACAGATCAAGAGGGAAAGTCCACCCATACGCTCTTTTGAGGGAGGCATCACGAAGGGTAAACCATATGAAGGGGTGAACACCATAAAGGAGATGGGCCGCTCAATTCACGAGATTCCCCGTAAGGAGACTCAAGATAGTCGAAAAACTCCTGTTCTGGATGGATCCATTACTCAGGTACGTGATTTGAGGTTGTTACGGTTCCCACACTAAAATGTATCAATGAAGAACATTCAAATCAATTTAAGATCAGTCAAATAAAAGATACCTTAAGAGAACAGATTCTTTCCATCTTCTAATATTCTCAGTGTGCATGTCTACAGAGTATTCCTCTAAAGTACGAAAGCAGTACTGTGAACCCATCAGCCATCAAGCACAATGTTAAATCTCTGATCACAAGCCCAGTGAAGATCTCACACTCTGCCATCGAAGCAGCTGAGCGAGAGAGGGCCAAGTATGAGGATGCGAAGGCGTCCGAACGTGTCCGTCACACTTCTGTAGTAAACTCCACCTCTGTCCTGCGCTCCACACACACAGAAGCGGGAAAATCTCAACTCAGTCCAGGCATGTATGAGGACAGCAATGCACGCAGAACCCCTACATACTCCGGCACCTCCATATCCAGAGGATCACCTCTGCTACGTGGGCAAGACGGTATGAATGCAGCATCTCTCAATTTCTCTCTTCATTGCCGCCAGATAGTTGTTGTTATAACAATTAAGTACCGATCCCTAGCTTACATCAATTGTACAGGTCATTGTACTGATTTTTTTTTTTTCAAATAGGAAGTATAGCAACAGGTAAACCAGCTTCTCATGAAAGGAAGAACACACTGACTCCAACCCAGAGGGACAGTGTTCCTGCCAAGTCGCCTGTGTCCGGGGGTGAACCTCTTGGTTCTCACAGCCCGTTTGACCCACACCATAGATCTGTAGTACCTGGAGAGGTGTACCGGACCCACCTACCACCACACCTGGACCCCAGCCTCGCTTTTCACCAAGGTAATTGAAGGCATTATGGAATCTAGGGATGCATCGATCCAATACTCGGGATCCTGTTATTTCCTGTGGATCGTGTATCAGTCAGACGAGACCGATCCAAATCCGATACTGTGCGTATACTATACTGTGTTATTGTTGAGCTCCACGAAAGGCACAAAAACATTATAAAGCACCAAAATGTTTAAAGTGTTCTGAAGCTGTTCGGTAGTTCAGTGAAAGGTACAGATTAATATCAAAGTCATTAAATTCAAGTTCACAAACTCTTCTTTCAGCTACAGCGTTCTGTCATCCTCCATTCAGCAATCAAACAGTTCAATTGAACCAGTTCAGAAAATCGGACTGAATTGTTTGAACAGGTTCGCGTCTCCATTAAGCATTAATACACTAATTAAGTTATTCACTTTTTACAACAAAGAGCAATGTGTACATTTTACCAGATTTTAGACTTATTCACTTTTATTTGTAAATAAATTTCACTAGATTTTTCTAGAATTTTTAGATTGATTATATATTTTTTCACTTGTTTTAGTTTTTTTTTTTTTTTTCATTAAAATTAAGTTGTCTTTATGTAGTAGATTGTGTTTAACACACAAAAGAGTGATGATCAGGTCAACACAGAAAAGTATAGAAATTCTACATTGATTTAAAAAAGAACTGTTCTGGTATCGGATTGGATCGGTATCGGCAGATACTCAGAATTTCTGGTATTGGATCGGTTCTGAAAATGTATCATCATCGCATCCCTAATCGAATCTTTGCACGGGCCAGATTTATGAAAATCTTCTTAAGAATAAATTAAGTTCTTAGGATTACTTGGGTTCATAATAATGAATTTCGGATAAATTAAATTCTTAGGATTAATTGGGTTCATAATAATGAAGTTCTTATATATATTCTTTAGAATAAACTCATATTTGTGATTATAAATGTTATTTTAGATTTTGTAAAAATTGCAGTAGTAATATACTGTAATACTTAATATTGAAACAACCCAATATATTTATTGAACATCTTACATTTTGGAATTTAAGACACATTTAATTGAAGTGGATTATTGAATATTATTTGAAGTGGATTATTGTTTTTTCTTTGTACAGAACATATATTGTTTTAACTATATTAGAAAAAAAAAAAACTGTTTTGTAAATCTGATCTTTGTTCTGTTAATCTGACCTTTTGTATCCTTAGTTAATCAGGCTCCGAGCACATGGGTATAGGTGGCTTTGCTTTGCCTAGGAATGGAAAGTTTATTAAATTTATGAATTAGTTCTGTTCTGAAACCATGCAGCCCATAGTGTCGCAAGCAGGAAAAACAATTCTTGTGTGACACGTCACACACAACATTGACTGATGTTCCGAGTAATGGTTCTCTCATAAAAGCACTACTCCTATCTCATTGATAAACATCATGTTTTGGTTTTTCATGCTGCTCTCATGCATTAGATAATAGCATTCCTTTCTCAACTCTCCACTACTGTGGCATATCCACACCATTGACGTCAAGACTATAAGCAGCTGTCTTTTCACCTCTCAATAGCATACATGTTCCCGAGGCAACCATCGCCGACCGGTTACCCCAACACATACCAGCTGTACACGATGGAAAACACTCGGCAAACCATTCTGAACGATTACATCACCTCACAGCAGATGCGCCCTGATGTCACAAGGGGACTGTCACCACGTGAACAGTCAATTGCCATCCCATACCCACCAGCTAGAGGTAAGGCGCGTGGTTCTGTGTGTCTGTGTTTGTTCGTGAAAGTGAATGAACGTATCAAAGGAAGAATGTAGTCTGTAGATATGGTGTTTGTGTGAACTAGTGGCAACCTTTTCCAGACCATCAGAAGCAAATGACCCTCAAGCAAAAAATGTTAAATTTGAGTTCAAAACATTTGTTAAATCCAGGGCTGGGGCTGTTTCTTAGACATTCACTAGACCTGTCTGTCAGTAGCCCCACTAATTAGCTCTAATTTTGCTTTGCTTAGAGAAAAACCATCACTTAGTGGAGACCAGCTTTCAGCCCTCATATCTTAATTTTTGTAATTGAACTCTTACAAATGAAAAAATCTAGAAATTTTTAAGTCTTCCTCTAGTCTATTTTTCTAGAAGATCAGTAGAGGGTGTTGGCTCTTTAAAGTTGAAGCTGATTGGTTGTGGATGCTCACCCTCTGGCCCTTTGCTTCTGTCTGCAAAAGGAATAGTTGATCTAGCCCAGATGCCACCTACCATCCTGTTACCTCACCCTGGGGGCACAGTTTCCCCCTCCCTGGACCGCATCACCTACATCCCTGGACCTCAGACCCCTTTCCCTGCTAGGGCATTCAACCCTGCCTCCATATCTCCAGGTGAGGATCCCACCCCTCCTCTCCTATCCAACACCTGAACTTCCCCTTCCAGTCCTGGTGGTGGTGCTTTAGAAACTCGCCCTGTGCTGCTGCACTGAGATTAGTTTTGCTCGAGGTGCTTTCTTCCACCTAAGTCTAACTTGTAAGCTGTTTTCTGCACTGCTATTGTGGCAATGCGCTGCTACTTAATCTACAGCATCATGACTAAAGGAATTGCATTCCAGATTTATTATCTAGTTTGAATTGATTGTGGTGATTGATAGTGTAATAATACAAAAAAAACACATTTATACTGGAGGTCTTCTTTGTCCCTAAAATCTCTACCCGAACCAAATCACTTACTATCTGAACCAGATGTGCATTCATTCATTTTTATTTGTTTCATGCAGAAAGCAGTAGGGATGCACGATCATGATTTTTTTATGGCTGATTCAGATACCTATTTTTTACAAGCAAACTGTCCGATTCCGATTTTTTTTTTATCTTTAAGCAACAAACAAGAAAAAAGGAAAGTGTGCATAAACAAGATGTTTATTTGGTATTTAATAGGCCAAACTGGCTTTTGGCTATTGAAAACAATAACCATAACCATCTGAAATTAATGGCAGTAACTGCACAGTGAGTAGCCTACATTCAATACAAACATAGATATTACAGACATCAGCATTTAGCTTTTGTTTTTGAATTGGGTTGAAACTACATAGAATTGGCCTTAAATTAAAAGATTAACTGTAACATGTGAAATTAAAGGCAATAACTGCATAGTTCTACAGTCCAAACAACACAATCAACACACATTCAATAAGAGGTTTCTTAATCAGCATTCAGTATTTTAGTTTTTAAATTTGGTTTTAAATAAAAAAAGGTCTTTACCAGTGAGACTAAATAAAAGTATGCTATATAAATACATTATTCCAAAATGTTAAAATCAAATAATATTGATGCGAATAAAACAAAGATGTAAAGTGTTTCATTCATCCAATAAAAAATTTGGGTAATGATTCACATCTATACTTTTTTACTTGAGCCAATGAAAAATGAATAACTTATTGTCTCAAGTAAAAAAATATAGATGTGAATCATTACCCTAAAAATGTTTTAATTGGTTGAATGAAACACTTTTTTTTTCAGTGTGGTACAGCAGGTGATTTTTAAATCAAATTATGTAATTTTAAGGTAAAATAAAAAATAATCATCCTAATGCAGAGCATTTACTTCTGGCTTTTCAAACGTGTATGCAAGTTCTACTTTACAAAAGAAAAAAAAAACATTTCAGTTTTGTCACAGTTTAGTCAGTTTCGTTTTTCATCCAAAGTTGAGCTGAACATCTCTTCACGTTCTACTCGTGTTCAGGGCGCGGACCAGTACAAGTATACGCTCGCGCAGCTTTAGTGCGCGCAGGAAACGGTCTCTTATTTGTGTGCCAGTACACCAACGGCTGATCGCTTCCTGCTATCTGTGCCTCAGAAATGAAGCTCTGCACTTGCAGTGCTGAACGGATGCCCGTGTCCTGCGCACAGATTTCGAAATACTTCCACACAAATGACATAGCGAACGATTACAATTCAGTCTGTGCACGCGGGCGCACTTCCGGAAAAATCGGCTGAAAAAAAGACACAAAACCGGCCGATTGCCGATCACGTATTTTAAGCAAAAACCATCCGGTTCCGATTTATGACCGGTCAACCGGTGCATCCCTAGAAAGCAGCAACATCCAAATACCAAAATCAGAGATGACAAATTAGCAACCCCAAAGTATGTGTAGATTTAAAAGGAGGCCCGACTTCCTACTTTTCTATATAAAAGTAATTCTCCTTAGTAACACTTTGTGGAAATGTAGGACAATGTGTTCTGTGGATTTTCCCAAAATGTTTTAGCAAAAACACAAAGAAATACAGTTGTGCTTTATTTTTTGTTGCTTTATTTGGTCAACAGTGCATTGTTTTTCCACAAATCCAAGTAAATGAACCACTCGTAAATAGGACTGCACGATTAATTGCATGTGATTTGTTATGCATGTCTAATCACCTGCTATCAAATGGAGCGGCACTGAGAACGGCAGCAATGCCTCTTGTTCGCCATCCTCCTTCTGTCTGAAGTCAGTCTTATAATCAGATAGAACGGTTAAAGTAATGAATGTATACAAAAAGTATGCTTTTATATCGTTAGCGATAGACAAACATTATAATACTTTCTCGTTTGTCATCAGCATTAAGCAAATACGCATTTATATCATTTAAATGAATCTTTGAATGACTAATGAACATTTAATATCACAAACCTTGCAAACTTTCATTTTTCGTTTGGTGTTTTGACACAAACCTCTCGTGGGGGTGGGCTTAACAGTGATCTACTCTGATTGGATAGTGAGCTTTTGATGGACAGGTGCTCTCTGACCTGCAAGTACAGATGAGAGGTTTGTGTCAAAACACCAAATGAAAAACTGCGAAGCGTGAGCGAAATCTGTGGTTAATGCATTCAGAATCCATGTTTAACGAAAACGAATCTTTGAAAAACATTAACAAAGAATGAAGCACATTTGAAGAGCCTGTTAAATTTGTGCGACTGAGTTCATTTTTTTCCATTTGTGTTTTTCTTCTTTTGTAATGGCACATTTTTGATAGTTTCTGAAAAAGTTACGTTCAGTTTTATAAAGTTACGTAAATTTAAGCAAATATAATTCCATATATTTGTCCAATGTCATATTCATGTCATTTTCACTGTGTGCTGTATGTAAAATGAGGGTCACCCTGGCTTTATCTGAAAAATGATTCCCACAAACTTCCCAGAATACTGAGTGCCCAGTTGGTTAGTGTTTACTTCCTTTTTAATTATATTTTTATTAAACATTTATTTTATTTGTGAAAAATAGTTTATCTGAAGTATAAGTATATTTTGCACATTTATTTTTTAATCCATTGTCAAAAGATTAAAAATTTCTTAATATGAATTCAGTTGTAAAAAATAAATTATATCGACTTTATATCGGCTATTGGCCCTCTGCTTTCAAAGGCATCAGATGTAAAAAAAAAAAAAAAAAACAATATCGATCGACCACTACTTACTACAGAGCGCTAGTCCAGTGACAAGCTATGCAATATTTTGTCATAATCGCAGATGAAACGCCTTCCATTATGAACGTGATATTGCGTAGCTTGTCAGCGAACTACAGCTCTGTGTAGTAAGTGCCGCTCTATTTGAAATCAGGTGATGGACATTTGCTACTAATCACATAACTGGCTTTTCTGACGAGATACGCATTACAATCACGTGCAATAAATCATGCAGCCCTACTTATAAAGTTCGTTACACATCAAATAACAAGGAAATTTGTGTTAATATTAATATGGAAATCTTTGGTACATTTATTTAAAATGACCTGGAACCCGAGGCTATGAGTATCAACCTGACCCATGGCTGAGGCACTCAACTAAGTGTTGGACCCAAACCTGCTCGAATCTCGTTTTTCATACCCAAATGTGACTCTAAAGACTTCAAATTTATAGTCTTTCTTTTCACTCCATATTATTAAAACCGAACACGCAGCTCTAGTTTAGTCAAATTTATAAATATCTAAATTATTTTAATGAACCAGTCCAAAAGATGCATAATCTGTTCAGATCAGTTTATTGCCTTAGCAGGTTTCCTGCTGAATCCTGTTTGTGCTGACAGACATAAAGTATCATTTTGAGGGATTAGATTGAGCTTATTGACAATTATAAAGAATGAAGAGTGCTGCTGGTGTCAGTCTCTGTCTGCATGAGATTGTACCTTAAAATGTATGTATATGTAAGATATTAGTTGGAATTTAAAGAGCTATTTGCTACATCCCTTCTTCTTCATGTTCCCCTACCCTGAGATCCTGTCTTTACTGCCCACTTCTGGGTGCATCTCAAACATCATTTTGGCAAATTTCTGGCCTTGGCTCAGTATTGTCACTATTTAGAGTGCAGGTGGTCTAAAGGTGAGTAGATCTTGACTGTCTAAACGTCTATTCAAGCTGAGAGAGGAATTATGGAGTGAAATGAATTGCAAAAGGATGATATTCCTAGATATATTTGCACTCTGTGTGAATATGATTTCAGAACTGTGTTTCATGGATCATGTGTCTGTGTTGTGCTACAACACCTGTAACTATGCTGATCTTTTAGCATCATGCCATGTGCTGTCTTTACATATGGTTTGAATCTTCAAACTGTTTGTTTCATTCAGATGTTTTATGTAAAATAATTTCACAAAGCTAAAGTCAGTCCACTCTGTTTTTGCTTCAAATTTAGAAATTATACAATCTAATTGCAATCTATATAACTTGTAGGCCTATGTAGCATCTTTGTTTGGATTGTGATTAAAATACAGTGGTTGCCTCTAATTATAAATGGAAAGAGCCCAGGCTAAGCCTTAGTTTATATGAAGACATTTCATTTTTATGATTTTATTTTATTTTTTTAAATTCTATTTAAAATCAAAATTTGTTAATATAAAAATTTGAGTTAAATGAATTGTTACATCCCTATATTCTCCTGGTTTTTGCTGTGGTATTGAAGGAGTAAAGTGTTATTTGAATAATAAAAATTGTTCATCTGAAAAATTATCAGATCTGTGACTCAAATCTGTAATATGGTCCGAGCTGTGAGTTTTTTGATCCATTGCACCCCAAACTCTGGACTTGTTATTTGAAGAAAAAATAAAGTTAAGTTTTTGCTCATGCTGATTTTTCCACAGTGAAGTTCAGTCGATGTCTTTTTCTGCATTTTCTTTTATTTTTTATCCTGGATAGTTAAATTATTTTTGGTCTACCAAATCTAAAGAATGCCTGCCCGAGGGCCACCGGGGATTTTGAAATATTTCGAGCCCTGGTCTTGATGAATGGATTAATGCCAATGTTATTCATATAAATGTATATATTTCTGCAATAATTTCACATCACTGTTCTCATGAATTTGTCTGCTATTCCTAACAACAACAACACAGCTGGCCCTGTCAAAGTGCAGCAAGTGTCAAAAAAGCCCTTTTGGTTTTAAACCAACTTTTTGTTTTTGTGTTTCCTGTTCTTCACTCCCTACAGGACATCCTGCCCATCATAGTGCCACTGCAGCTATTGTGGAGAGGGAGAGTCAGAGAGAGAAGGAACGCGAAAGGGAAAGGGAGCGAGAGAGAGATCAGAGAGAACGAGAACGTGCAGCAGTAGAATATATGCGTGGAGGTAAGACTAATTGACACAGAAGGAAATGATGTCACCAATAATGATCCATTCTGCTCAGTCAATAACAAACTGATGGATTCTGCCAATATTCTCAGGATGTGTCTCTGTTTTTGTTGCAGGTTCTGAACAACCTGGCCGACCAGGCAGTCGTAGTTTTCTGCGTTCCACTTCACCCTCTGTGAGATCACAGGAGGGCGTCCTCCAACAGCGGCCGAGCATCTTCCAGGGCACCAACTCCAAGAGCGTCATTACCCCACTCATGTGAGCAATTCGCTATTTATGGCATCAGTATAAAAATTCATATAGTTTTTTTTTTTACATTTCGAAATGCGCACATTAACTTTAATTTTATTATATTAAAGGGTTACTCCTCCCCATGGGTGAAAATGAAAATTTTATCATTAATCACTTAGCCCCATGTCGTTCGAAATGTAAAAGCTTTGTTCGTCTTCAGTACACAATTTAAGATATTTCAGATGAAAACCGGCAGGCTTGTGACTGTCCCATAGACCGCCAAGTAAATTACACTGTCAAGGTCCAGAAGAGTATGAAAGACGTCGTCAGAATAGTCCAAAATAACGACTTTATTCAACTATTTGTCTCATCTGTGCCTCTCTGCATCACCATAGCACCATTTTGGTGAATATCCGCTGGAAGCAAACTGCGTACGCTATTCTGTGTCAGCTGCACCACAAGGATGATGCAGAGAGACATGTGTGAATAAAAAACTACATTTAATCTGTTCATAAAGTGAGCATATCTATTCAGAATACTTGGGTTAAACCATTCAGTTCATTTGGAATTCTTTTGCAATCCCTTTGTGATCTTCATTTGTGTTCAAACATGAAATTCTCATCTGCTTAGAACAACATGAATGCAAGTAATTGATGGCAGTTTTCCTTTTTATGTGAACAATCCCTTTTAATTAATAGATTTCAAATGTTAGATTTGTACTATTAAACTGATTGTTTTGGTTGTCCAGGCAAATGCCCTCACAAGCGGCTGCATCTCAATCCAGTTACAGTGCAGCTGATGCCCTCGCCGCCCTTGTGGATGCTGCCGCCTCTGCCCCGCAGATGGATGTGGCGAAAGTCAAGGAGGGCAAGCACAATAACAGTAGCTCCCGGGATGATGCCGTGATGTCATCACGACGGGCAGCACAGGAGTCGCAAGAGGTGGAGCGTCGTTCAGTGCAGTCTCCATATGGGGACGTACCACTTCCTAGTGGGAAACCTTCCCATCCTGTGTATGCAGAGGGTGGAGGACCTGCAGGGAGCAAAGAGAAAGCCCCACCCACCAAGTCACGCATGGAGGAGGAGCTACGCACCCATGGGAAGACCACCATAACTGCTGCAAACTTTATTGATGTCATCATCACGCGCCAGATTGCCCCAGATAAAGATTCCCGTGAGAGAGGCTCACAGAGCTCGGACTCCTCCAGCAGCAGTGAGTGTCATCAGATAGACAATGTTTCTTTATTATTATTTATGTAGAGTAATAATAATGATGCCAACAGAGGTTGCGTAACTCTGCACGGTCTGTACAGTTCATGAATATCAGTCACATATGTTCCCTACCATTCTAGACTTCTTTTAAAATAAATAACTTGTGATCACCAAGGCTATATTTATATCATCAATAATATAGAAATATTATGAGATATATTAGTTTTTTAATTTGAGTTCTCCGCATCCATTTCTCCAGTCTTCAGTGTCACGTGATTTCTCAGAAATCATTCAGATATGCTCTGGTGCTCAAAAACATTTATTATTAAGATCAGTGTTGAAAACAGCTTAATTTATTTGTGGAAAGTTTGATACATAAACCTTGATAGCACAACCTGTGACCCAACTTAGACTGACAACAGTGCCAGACTTCTGAGCTGAGATTTGACAGACTAATTCCATTAAAGGGAGTGAACTGTAGCTCTTATCACAGGAAATAAATTTGCTCTCTTTTCTAAATGACTTACTAGAAAGGCTGCAAGAAGTTTGTTTCAATGCCGACTTCTGTGTAATCTGTTCATTTTTATATCACATTGCTTGGTGGTAGATATTAACAGATGGATTTATTTATAAAAATGGCATGTTGTCTTCCTAATAAACAGAAAAGCATCAAAAGCCCCATATATAACATTTGATTGTGGTCCCAAAGTAGCTTCACTGCTGCTCACCGTGTTTTTTCTCTTGAAGTGTTTATTTGGATGTAGGTTGAAGACAGTGTGATAAAGGTGTAGAATGGCACACCCTCTCTTACTAACCAGTCAGCTTTATTTACTCACAAGCCTGTAACATCACGTCTGCATGTGGTTCAGTGTCATCCAGTCGTTATGATGTTCCGGGTGGAATCGAGGTGATCAGCCCTGCTCAGTCTCCAGCCCTGAGAGAAGAGAAGAACGAAGGGTCTTTCCCATCAGAAAAGAGCTCTCAGCCACACACAGGTGAGACTTCAGATCCCTGGCGCCACAGCCAGCAACTTGAATGTCTGTTCTGTCAAGATGGGGTTAATCTTCTTAATATTTTTGGAACACACCCAGGTTATTTTTCACCCAAAAAAAAAAGTTTATATTATTTAGATTAATTAGAGCCATAAAGATTTTTTTAAATCGTGATATGATCAAATATTTTATATGACAGTTTTTTTTTTTTACTATGATCTTATGTTGTGTAGGATTAAGGTTTGACATGAACCGGTTCAGGCAGTCAGGAGAATCAGGACCTTCTGCCCCTCAGCAGCCCCCCTCCTCACAAGCAGATAGTTATGGACCCGTCCCGAAAACACACCGCATCATGACCCTCGCCGATCACATTTCAGTAAGGCCCACTCATACTCTTGATGCTCGGTCATGTCACTTCTCTTTCATTGCCCTCACTTTCTCTCTCTCTGTGTTTCAGCATATCATTACTCAGGACTTTGCCAAGAGCCAAGATGCTCCCCCATCATCCAGCTCACTGCCTTCCTCTTCATCCTCCTCCTCCTCACTCTCCTCCACAGGTGTGGGAGGTCGAGTAAAAGCCCCTAACCGCTATAGTCCAGAAAACCCAGCTCCTACTGCACACCACCAGAGACCACCAAGCAGAGTCTCTCCCGAGAACGCCTCCGATAAACAAAGAGCAAGGTACATATGAATACAGACACAGTGTACAGTCATGGCCAAAAGTTTTATGTTTTGCAAAAGTTGGCTGCTTTCAGTATTTTTTTACACTTCTGTTCAGCAAGGACTTAAAGTGATTTGAAATGACATTAAAGATATTAATAATGTTACACAATATTTATTTAAAATAAATACTGTTCTTTTGAAATTTATATTCATCAAAAAAATCTAATGATGAAAAAATATGAAATTAAACTATTTCTCAATATTACACATTGAGAAATATTATAATTTAATGTTTTAGTCAGTTTAAATTAATATTATTATTAAAAAAAACAGATCTTACTCCAGACTTATGAATGATAGTGAATGTGAATATTTGTATACGGCCACATCCAACCAACGGTCTCTTTTGAGAGCTGAAGGACTGTAAGTTCTAGAATGACTACCATTCCTTACAAGCCCTTCAACTGATCTGTGAAACACACTCAAAACAATGTCCCAGCAGCCTCTGTCTCTCTCAGGCCAGGTAGGTCTCCTGATCGAGGACGAGGAGCAGAGAACTATGAGCCCATCTCTCCTCCTCAGGGTTATTCTGGGTCTGATAAACCGGAGGCCAGAGTGCTGCAGGGCCAGAGACGAGAGCAGGATCTCCCTGAACAGAGGTACTGTAGAAATTGATTATCCCTGTTTACTACTTTAATGTATAAGCCTTTATTTATGCCTTTTTAAATTACCCATCATTTTTCAGGCTTATGTTAAGAATGATAAAGAAAAAAAACAATATTTAAATTATATGATAAAGTCGTAATAAAGTTGTTTAATTAAAAACAACTGCCTGTGTACCTGAATGTTGTCTGTTTATTATCTTAGATATTTTGGGCTACCCAGATTTCCTATGCCATATGCATTGTGTGACCTTAGTCCTTTCTTCTGTGTCAGGACTGACTCGCGCTCCCCAGGCAGCAGCAGTTACCTGCCCTCATTCTTTACCAAACTGGAGAGCACGTCTCCTATGGTTATGTCCAAAAAGCAGGAGATCTTCCGCAAAGCAGAAGTCGGTGAGTGACAACAGCGAGCCCATTGTCTCAGAGACCTACTGACATTAAAGCTCAGGATATTTACTTCAATGTGTATATGTATAATTTTATAAAAAAATAAAATAAACTTGTTGTTCTAAGACCTATTCGATTCCTGGCCTTAAATTAAATGATTCCAGAATAGATTTTGTATTCCCTGTTAATTAGCTACTAGCATAGGCTACAAAATATTTAATTCATGCTTTTTCATTTGAATAAATATGTGCATGGTCACTACGGCACTAGGTTAAATATATTTTTTACAAATTCTCAATATTGCAGATTATTGTCTGTAACTGACTTTTATTATTGAAATAACGATAATTGGAAGACATCGTCAATATACGATAATATCGTCATATCGTCCAGCCCTATGTTGAATATAATGTTAAACATTGAATATGCACGCTTGTATAGCTGATGTGCACAAGCTGATAAGAAAAGCACGCTGAGGGGATTGAGCACGTGCCGAGGCAATATCCCTTTCTCACAGATATTACAGAAAAGTTTGTTGTTTGGTCAGGAAACTAAAGGAAATGTGTTTGCTAAATGAAGCCAACTAGTGTAATTCATATTATACTTTGGTTTCTGTACCCAATATTTAAAAAAAATTACAAATGCAAACGTGAAAGTATTGGTGTCAGAGTCATTCTGGGAAAAGTGGTATCGGTGCATCCCTAATTTAGGCAAGGCATGTTTATTTATATAGCACATTCCATACACAGTGCTAATTCAAAGTGCTTTACATAAAATAAAATAAAATAGTAATAAACCAATAATTAAAAAACAATGGCTACCTGATTGCAACTTATTTCTCCTTCCCATTTTCTCCTGACATCAACAGGTAATGCTCAGCCAGGCACAGAGATCTTCAATCTCCCAGCAGTAACAACATCAAGTGAGTTTCACAACTTATCAGTAGTATTAATTTCACCATAAAAACATGTAACTGCTTCAACACTTGGATCATTTGATGTGTTTTTCTGTGTTTGTGTTTTAATATCATAGTTTAAACGCTTCTTAAATTGGTTTCAGTGTTTCCATTAAGTGCATGTGTGTATGTGATTTCTCCTTTCAAGACAGTGTAAACCCTAGAAACCACTCGTTTAGTGATCCAGCCAGTAATCTGGGTCTGGAGGACATCATCAGGAAGGCTCTGATGGGGAACATGGAGGAGAAGCAGGAGGACCAGCAGCAGCAGCGTCAAGTCCAGCTGGGGACAGGGAACACCTCAGGCAGTATTTCAGACAGCCGACAGGAGGCCAGCCCATCCCCTAACACAGGTTCATACTGTAAACTCACATAAAGAGTGCTTTGTGGGTCAGCTCATTACCAAGGGGGAAAAAAGTGTATTTGTCTTTTAATCTGTGTGTGAATAAATACATAGATACTACTGGTCTTTAGGGGATAAGCACTCTGAATTAGAGCGGTCACAATATCAGATTTTTTGTATTTATCACAGCTAAAAGCATTCATGATCATTTTCACAATATCTACAGAAATGAAAATAAATAAATGCTATCTGTTAAATGTATCTTTTTGTTTTCTCTGTTTTGGTCAATGAATTACACTCAAATAATGAGTGTAGGGAGGTAAAGAGAGAGTTTGTAATCCAAAAGAATTGCTGTTGATTGGCATATCCTACAGACTGTGTAAAAAAACGTACATTGGCAAGCTAATTTTTTAGGGGCATGTTTTGCTTTTGTCGGTCATCCCCAACATAATTTTGAGCAGCAATAAGAACTACAAATTGTCTCAATGTCGTCTTTCTGTTGTTTCTTAACATAATATCTAAATTTCATTTTTTTTTAAATGTATTGTGATTCCTCTGTTCTGAATCTTTACATTCAAGACCAGACCAAAATGTGTTTAGGACCTAAACCTCACTGCTGACATCCTTGTCTATCTTTCTGCCTCCATAGCAGGAAAACAGAAGCTGCAGAGTAAAGCTAACAGCAGGAAGTCAAAGTCTCCTAACCCAGGCCAGGCGTACTCTGCCGGAGAACGGCCCTCTTCTGTGTCCTCCGTTCATTCGGAGGGCGATTACCACAGACAGGCTCCCACATGGGCTTGGGAGGACCGGCCATCATCCACAGGTGAGTGACTTGATTGTGAATTAATAGATGAAATTGTTCTGTTAGTCACATTGGTTGAAATTTCAAATGGTTGTTTCTCTCTTTCCTCCTGCCTCAGGTTCCATGCAGTTCCCTTATAACCCCTTGACGATGCGCATGCTCAGTAGTACTCCTCCCACCTCCATGGCTAGCTTATCTCCCTCCATGCAGTCCCAGCAGCAGCAGCAGGGTGGCGTCTCTGGTCCCGTGACCCTGACGCGAGCATGGGAGAGAGAGCCCCCGCTACTGTCAGAGCAGTACGAGACCCTCTCAGACAGCGACGACTGAGGCAGGTGATCCACGCCGCCTCACTCCTGTTCACCGTGGCCCTTCTTTCGCCGTCTTTATGAATCCCTCTCACAGCCATTTGAGAGTGCGGTTACGCTGGTAAGGAGGACGTATGTTTGGTGCTACTTTGGTGCCCACTGGTGGTCAAAGAGAACATTGCAGAGAGCCACTGAGTTTCAGGATTGTATCCGATGCTTTGATTTTTGGCCTGTTTGGGTACGAGAACTAGAAAAATCCCAAGTGAATAGAGACATCAGAGTCAAAAGGATGAAGACCTTGTAAAAAGAGACTTGTTTGCTGAAAATGTTTCTGTAAAAAAAAAATGTCTTTAAAAAAAAGATCTATGTATGTAAATAGAGGAAACTTTTGCAGTGTTTTCCCTTTAACTCGTTTTCTTTTGTGGATTTTAACTTTGCATTTTAAATTTGGATGGATTGGTGGGTGGAACAAGACATTGTGGAGATTTTCGTGGTCCATTGGGTGAAGAGCATTGAGCTTCCTGCTCCTGAAAGTAATGGTCTTATAGAAACTACTCCAAAGGAAACGCAGAAAGGACTTCATTACCTTAGTCCCTCCAGATGCGGACCCTGTCTGTGCAGCACTGTTGAGATATTCTCTGCCCTGTTACTTTAGGGAGGAAGTCACAATCATTCATCAACTGTTTTAGGAGGGCGGTATAGGAGCTCGTCTGATTCAAAGTGAAAATTCAGACATGAATGTTTCTTCTGTTTTACACGTGCTTTTTCTTTTCAGCTTGGTTCTAGTCTTCAGTAGTGGCCTGTTGCAGATCTGTTGAGAGCGGTTTGGCCCTACAGTTGAATGGCTGACAGTTTGCTTGTAAGCCGTCTTTTACTAATCATAAAAGAACACGTATAACGTGTATATTCTGTCAACTGCAAAACAAAAATACAAAGATAAAAAGAGGAAGTACTTGATGCACCATTGTTGCACTTTTTTCCTTTAGTAATTTTGAGAAGCTTAAGATCATACTACCTAAAGTCTAAGTTATTCAATGTCATGCAGAGGCCTGAAATGCTTTCAGATAGATTCATGTTTCAGTCTCTTACTTCATCTGCATTTTCAATTCTTGGAAATTCTTGGACCTAGTCTTTTTTTTTATTGTTTTGTTTTTACTTGGATTAAGTTTATAAATTGGTACCATTTATCTCAGCAGCTCACGCGCAGAGATCTAAATATCTCTGTCTGAAAGTGAATAAGCTCAGTTTTAGTTACTTGCAGAAATAGTTCAATGTGATCAAAGCTAATGGAGTTCCCTGATATCTGAAGGCATCTCTTGATCCTGCTTTTTCCCACTTCATGTGCTTTTGCTTTGTTCAAATAACACCACCAGTCTGATCTTTACTTTAATATGATGGATTCATTTTCTTCAGATGTCTAAAAATGTTGAGCTCATTTCGATATTTTTCCTGTCATTTTCAGCATCAATGTTATATTCATCCTGTTTTATCGGGATGTCAAGTGTTTACAATGGCGATGACAAAAATGGTGAAACTTGAATCTTAAAGAAAATTAAAATTGCTCATCATGTCCGTATATTTTACAGTTCAGCTTTGCAATGGTGTCTTTTTTTCTGCTCCGTTCTGAATCAAGACTTGAGGAAAAAAAGTTTCTTGTCCCCTGATTTTGAAAGTGTTTGTATCACACTGTCTCCTCAGTAGTGGATGAGAAATGTGCAGACCAATCAATAAAGTAGAACAGATTTCCACCTCTCTGAAACAAACCGCGCTGTATCTTCTGTCTCTACTGTGTTTCTTTCCAATCAGCTACCATGAAAATCCAAGATATTTTGAAAAGGAAGATTTGGCATACTGGTTTTGAATGACATAAGGGTGAAAAAAAGCATTAAACTGCTTTTTTATATAGCTCTGACTGAATTCGTAAGAAAGAAAGTGACGTGGCATACAGCCAAGTATGGTGACCCATACTTGGGACCTCAGTCATGGTATTAAGGGTGGGAGAGAGCCCTGTACATTCACTCCCGCCACCTACAATTCCTACCGAAACTCGAACTCACAACCTTTGGATTACTATACTCTTACTGTACATCTTTTTATTTACAAATCATTGTGTGGAGTTCAAAAATGTAATCTCAAGTCATCTAAAAATTGTTAATATATAGATAATAACAGCACCTGTACAACACATTCAAAATAACATTACAACACATATCAGTAAACTCTCCCTCGTTCATGAAAAAAGGGGGTAGAGAGCTAAAACAAGTATTTTGAAAATACAAACACTTCCATGAATCTGAAAATTTATGTCAGAACAGCTTTACAAATGATTTAAACCAAAAATTGCTTTACTTAGATTTCATGAATGAGTCCTAATAAACCGAAATAAAACAAATGTTAATTGATTTAAAAACTTGCCATCAAAGATCAGTCAAGGGGGAAGTCATGGCCTAGTGGTTAGAGTTTGACTCTTGGTGTCCTTGAGCAAGGCACTGAACCCCCAACTGCTCCCCATGCACCGCAGCATAAAAGTCTGCCCACTGCTCTGGGTGTGTGTTCACAGTGTGTGTGTGTGCACTTTGGATGGGTTAAATGCAGAGCACGAATTCTGAGTATGGGTCACCATACTTGGCTGAATGTCACATCACAGCGATGCAAGACTTGATTTCGATCAGCACAATCGAAGACAATCCTACACCTGGATTAACATCACATCTAATAGAGCTATGCATCATTTACATATTTAATCTAATTATTATATGGTGGATTTATGTATAAGTGAGCAATTAAAAAATATGACAACCATGAGCTGACTCACATTTCCATGTGCCTCTGACGCTACAGATCGACTCCACCTATTGGTGGAACTGTGACCACTCGAAAATTTAAAAAATACTCAAGTAGAGCTTACTTGAATCCATTTAGTTTAATAACTTTGTGCTAAAACGTTGAGATTACTGGGTAACTTGGTAAGGTCCAAATAAACTTAGTCAAAACAAGTTAATGTCATTTAATTTTATTAGTAAGATCATCAGTTACATTTTAAGTGTGGGTGAGACCGGTGCACTCCCAGGGGCCTCCCGCAAAGTAGACTCACTAAGCCGGGTCCATCAATGCAATGATATTTTCCAGCCGATCCCCATTTCATCGTAGGGCCGTCTGGCTCTGGGAACATGGACGATAAAAGCTCAAAGAACGAGGAAGCCATCGCGTAATCCGTAGTGCCCTCTGCCCCAATCAGTCCTTCTCGAGTTTTGTGAGCGAGTGGCTGCGCACCTCAATATCGACTGACCAGTTCTTCAAATCCGTCGGACCAGGAAAAGGACTCGTACTACAGGAGACTGCTCGGAGTCTTCCCCTGCCGTAGAAGGCCGTTTCTCCATGTCTTCTCCACATGTGCGAAACACATGTAGCATCACAGCCTGTTTTTCCAGGCACAATGGATTGTTTTCCCGCGTTCATTCGTCAGGCCTCTTATCAAGTAAGAGTCCTCAGTGTCACTTCTCTGCCATCCGCTTACCAGCAAATTGCTGGTTGACATGGGATAACAAAAGAAAGGGTCACCATTACCCACGTTCTCTGTTACGAGTTACACTCAGTGAATCACCTTGTTCTCCGCAATGCCCTTCAAACTGTCTCAGTGGCTCTCTCAGTGGTCGGAGAGTAGGAGTATCGAAATTGTTTCTTCGATGCAGACGAGGATGATTCGGTATCGGTTCAGTAATGGACCATAACCAATTATAACGTACTAATTTT
Organism: Carassius auratus; assembly: GCF_003368295.1. Classification (NCBI taxonomy): domain Eukaryota; kingdom Metazoa; phylum Chordata; class Actinopteri; order Cypriniformes; family Cyprinidae; genus Carassius; species Carassius auratus. Next base: position 16,245,694 of record NC_039247.1, on the reverse strand, counting down.
TTTCTGATGTAATTTGTCGCTTACGTGGTTTGTCGAGGTAGCATACATTAGGCACATTTGGCCACTGCGCAGAATGATCAGTGTATGACATCAAGTACCGCGAGAGTAATAAGAGAGCAGAGAGATCCTTACGCTTTTACGGTTGATGTCATACACTCATCCTGTGCAGCGCTGCTTTAAATTGAATGCACTTAATGGTAGTGTGAGGTGAGCGCGAGTAATTAAAAAATGCTCCAACTACTTTAAAAGCCGACATCTGGCCACATTTCGGCTTTCATGAAAAACCAGAGCACGACATGAAGACACATGCTGCGTGTAAATCATGTCATGCACAATGAAATTATTGATGTGTCGTCCTTGAATGTGACTCAAGAAGAACAAGTCGTCTCGGGGGATGATTCGTTCAGTCGCACATGCGCAATATTCTATAGGTTATGTTCCGGTAGTAATTCACCTGTGTCAGTCAATGCCGTCTTGAGGCGGAAAGAGAATTGATTAGTTCATAGTTCGGGTCTATCGGGTTTTTCAGGGGGGCAGGGTTTCATAATTTATTGAACCAATACGCCATTGGCTAGCGGACCTCCACCTGCTGTTAGCATTCCATTGACTCCCATTCATTTTGGCGTCACAGCGAATAACTTTACATCGGAGGCGTTTTAAGACTCCATTTGTCCATTCATTTTTTCTAAAGAAACACAGAAATGTATAAAAGGCTCCATTACCTTGTATCTTACATTGTGGCCCTGTAGAAGCAGTTTTTGTAAAAATAGGCTAACGATTGTGTCATAACCTGCGACTCTCTGTCGCACAGTAGAGAAATTACCGTATGGACAGGAGAAGCTTGCAGGCAATCTTTTACTGTCTATGAGGTTATCGGGGGGATGTGGAGGCGTAAAGTCAAGGGAGAAGCCATAGAGAGTCCATAAAAGCAACGGGACAAAATTATTCATCGAAGTCTGCAAGATTCGGTGGGTGATTCAGATTTCTCTTGGCACAGTGATTAGAAGACTTACAGTTGTCAGACAGGTTGCTCACGTGACATCTACTTCATCAGGCTCAGTTTGAGTCTGCCCAGTATGCTCGACCCCCAGGAAGTGCTTGCTTCTACTTGACTTCATTTTTCTCAGTTGAATCCAATGGGGTCGCTGTGTGCATTTCTTTTACTGTCTATGCTTGAACCCAGGTGGCAAGGAAGTCGACCGGAAGTTGAAGTCGGCTGGGGGCTGCCATCTTGTAGCAGAACTTCACTTGCGTTAGCATTCCCATTGACTCCCATTAATTTTGGCATCACTTTGACAGCGAATAACTTTACATCAGAGGCGTTTAAAGACTCCATTTGCCCATGATTTACTTCTAAAGATACACGACAATGTACAAAGGGCTCCATTACCTTCTATGTTACATTATGGCCCCGTAGAAACAGTTTTTGTAAAAATAGGCTAACGATTGCGTCATAACCACTCGTCTCTCTGTCGCACAGTAGAGAAATTACCGTACAGACAGGAGGAGAAGCTCACAGGCAATTAACTTTATATGGCGTACTGGCGTTACATTTCAAAATACTATACAAAATAATTAATCAGAATAATTACTCCTGCTCACTCACGACAAAGAACTCCCCGCTCAAGCTCGCCGTCTCTGCAAGATTAACGATGGCAGTTTGCACGCACAGCTACTAGAAGATTTACATCTGGCAGACAGGTTGCTGACGTCGTCAAGCTTCGTTTGAGTCTGCGTGTCAGAAACGGAAATGCTAAAAAAATGCTAGAAATGGGCTTCACTTGTCTCAGTTGAGTTACAATGGGGTGGCTGTGTCCATTTCTTTTACTGTCAATGCTTGAACCCAAATACTTGTCACACAAGAGATGAGGTGAGCTTATCACAGACTGAAGACCCAGGTAAACAATGAATTAATATTTTCTGTATCTTATAGCATTTTAGTTTTGTATTGTTTGTAGTGTGATCAACGTTTGCATAAGAGATGTGTTGGGGAAGTAACACGTAACATTTGAATTACATTTTGCTAAAATAAACGAAATGACACGAAAAAAGAATCGTTCATTTTGCTGAACGAGACTCAAAAGTCCAAGTCGGTTAAATGATCTGAACTTCCCATCACTAAATGAAATATGCAGCGGGGTAGGTAATGGCAACTTAAGCCTCATGAAGCACTGAGGCTTTCCTCTGACTGTTTTGGGCAAAGATTGATTAAAAGCTTCGAGTGTCTCGAAAACAGCACCATCTGGTGGTTCATTAAAAATATATTGGCCAAAAGCCTGTGAAAAACGAGGCTCAGTAGAACGAGAATCTACCACATATTCCACAGATCCATTCAAGTTACGTGCACAAATAAAAGCCTCACAGTGTTTGTTTGTTGAATTTCTGTCTCTGATAAATTAATTTACCCATTAAACTGTGCAATTTAATACCAGTAGAATAGCAATATGTTGTAATGGAAAAGTAATGTACACACATGAATTGCATATGACAAAAAATCTAAATTTGTATTCTTCATGACCTCTTGTATTTATTGGCAAAATTGTATAAGTGTGAAGTAGGCATGGGCCAATTTCCGGTTTCAAGTCATACCGCGATTTGAAAATGTCAGTTTCAAAATCACTAATATTTTCTATTATACCATTCCTGCGGTATGCAGTGTTTTCCATGTCTCAAAGACTGAAAGAGTAGGAATCCCTCAAATTGAGTGCAGTGTAGAGAGTAACACTGACCCCTCCCAGCCGGCACATGGCCGACCTTCAACGTTGAAATATGGTTGAAATAAGGTCAGTTCTTTTAACTTTGAAACAAGTGTTGAAAATGTTTAATGCTAAATGGTTGAAAAAGGTTAACAAACTTTTAAATTGTTTTTATTAAATTATTAAATTATTATTTTAATAGCATTTTACAATATTTTAATATTTTAATCATTTAATATTTTAATCTATTATAAAATCTAAAGGTATATGTTAAATATTATCATCATTAACAACAACAAAGTACATTTCGCTGCTTTAGCACACTGAAACAATTCATATTGGTTGTTTTACTTTATTGCTTTGATCATGATTGGAAACTGGAATGTGAGCTGCTGCTCGGTCGGTCCCTAATTATTTAATATTTGCATGTTAATTTTTATTTTATTTTGAGCGAATTTGAGTCGTGACATGTCAATGGAGAACAAAAACTGTAATGTGAAGACAAGAAGGGTAAAATAAGGTAAGAAAATCTCTATTTTTATTATCTTTTTGAAATAGAAGTATATCGTTACGTTAAAGCTGCAGTAGGTAACTTTTGTAAATATATATTTTTTACATATTTGTTAAACCTGTCATTATGTCCTGACAGTAGAATATGAGACAGATAATCTGTGAAAAAAAATCAAGCTCCTCTGGCTCCTCCCAGTGGTCCTATTGCCATTTACAGAAATACACCGCTCCCGTTAAGAAACGACCAATCAGAGCTGCGGTCCGTAACTTTGTTTGTGTTAAAATGTAGAAAAATGAACATAATAAGCGAGTACACCATGAATCCATTTTCCAAACCGTGTTTTTAAGCTTGTGCTGAATCACTAGGGTACACCTATAATAAGTGTTTATTGGGACTATTTTAGATTGCTTCAGGGGCACCGCGGCGGAGTAAACCAGTACCTTTGTGATTCTTCATAGACATAAACAGAGAGAAGTAGTTCCGGCTACGATGTTCTTCCGCGAGACGCAAGCAGTTCTGTTTATTAACCGCTAGAGCGTCAAAAGTTCCCTACCGCAGCTTTAACGTTACGAGAGTTTAGAAATGGGTGGCTTAAAGGACATGTAACCTGCAGAAGATAAATAAATACCTGTGTGTGTATTTTTGTATTGCTTTATCACAGATGCTCAAGTTAGATGCTCTTATGTTGTTGTGTTGCTGGTAAGTAATGTGTTATGTGTCTTTTTGAGATTTTTCCACATTTTCCTGATATGTATCCCATACATTAGGTGTGTTATATATGTGTTTCTATTCTTATAATAGTCTCAAAGTGTTTTCTGAAACATAATTGCAAATGTCTGTACAATTTAAATGAATTAATGAAAATGAATTTAAAAATGAATTAGGATTGTTCAAAGCAGTGTTTCTCAAAGTGTCAGGCCCCTCTAGTGGTTACGCAAGGGAATCACTAAATTCAATATAAATTAATGTTAATACTTTTTAATTTAATCCTTGAGTAAATTTTTTTTTTTACATTTAAGTATAGTACAGTTATGTAACTTTTGTTATAACACATTTTAATTGAAACTTTAAGTTTTCATTTACCTGTATGTACACACAGTGCAGTGTTAATGTTCAAACTGTATTTACAATGTTAAAGTGGCTGACTACAATAAATATTCTTATTAGGAATTGAAAGGAATTAAATTATTTACTTACAAAATTAACTCCCGAAGCCAAAACTCAGGAACTCACAGAAAACTGATCTGGAAAAGAGATATTCAAGGAGCATAAACAACACCTATTGCCTTGCTCATTTAAGACCTCCTTCCTCCCTCTCCTCTCCCCTCCTTGCCTCTTACTCTCACTCCTCTCCCTCAAACGCAAGAATATCCATATGCCATGTTATATCTTTTGAAAATGTTGTTTTTTCCACTTCATGTTTAGTATCATTTTAAAGGTCTCTGTGCAATTGGTAAAATGGTCTCAATTTCACAATAGTCATTTATATTATAAGAAAGATTAAGAACTTTTGTAGAATTGTGTTCTGAGAAGGGGTGTGCTTCCCTTTAGGGGTCTTTGAGAATGTTTAACTCCAACCAGGGTTGACCCTTATGTATGTGACCACGGTAACCTATCGAACCAAAATCACCGTTATTTTTTTACAACTGATTTGAAGATTTCTTTGCTGTCTGGTCTGACTATTTAAGGGAAGTGACAAAACAATACTGGGTGATTGTGTTGCCAGATCAGCCCATAGTGTGGCCTGTATTTCATATGCTCCATACTATGTATCTTTTTGAAGTCGGGTATATTATTATTTACTCAAAAATTGAATTGTGTTGAACACATTGTGCCCATAGAGCACATTGTATAGTTGTTTGTGCTACTACCTGCGCACATTGGCTAGTTAAGTTTATTCTCTAAAACACCCGAGTGCTTTGCTATACATTTAAGACCATGTGTCTTAAATCAGAATAACTTTTACATGTGTGACTATGTTAAATTTGTTTGTCTCCTGCGTAGATCACTTGGCCGTTCCCCATATGGCTATAGTGTCTGTGCAGGAGCAAGGTTGCCACACGGTTACAATGCGATTCACAATTGCACTATCCTTTCTAAATTGGTCTTCTAATTATTACATTATGTAATTGACATGATGGAGAGAATAGTTCACTCACAAGTAAAGGAACATTTTGAAATCTGGTTTGAGCACAGATTTCCAACATGCTTATAGACAAAACCACTCAACTTGTATTACTTGATTTTAGTGCGGCATTTAATGTTATAGATCACAATCTACTCAGTGGTAAACTAGAATGCTATGGATTGTGAGTAAGGAAAGGACCTATTTTATTAATGTAATACTGTAATAATTTATTCAGACTAATTTATGATGATGTGTATTTGATGTATATGATGTTATAGTGCTACCCTGTTTTTATATTGACATTGTTATGTGATTTCTTTTTGTTGTGGACTCCAGGAAGGCTAACTCGTTCACTTTGGTGACAGCTAATGGGGATCCTTTTTACAATAAACAATAAACATGATACAATTTTACCTGACTAATAATAAATAGTTACAAAATAGTTAATAGTAAAAATAGTTAAATTTGATTTATCCTAAACTCGTCTGAAATCATTATGACGACTGAACTGTGAGGAGGCTTTTGTTACCACAAATATATGGCTAGGATAGGTCAAACTGAAGGCTTGATAATGATAGGAGCAGTAGGCACGTCATCAGAGACCTTCTGATTTCAGTCTATCGCTGATGTATATGCGGTTGTATGGGAAAAGACTAAATAAACTACACTTTTGTCATAAGCAAGCAGTAGGCGGCAGGCAAAACATGTATTAGTCCTACATCCTCTGACTAACATCAGACTGGTGAGTTTGTGATCGTAAGATCCATGTGAAGCTAGCGTGAGACAAAAGAGACATTAGGTCCCCAGTGAACGGATAATTGAAAGTATAGTGAGTCTTAGATTATCAAATATCAAAAATGATACATAGTCAACCTTTGTGATCAGTTTTTAAATAGAAACATTGTCTAAATTCAGTGATTATTTAAAACTGGGGTCAGATTGAACATGGAGCTAGAATAAATTTACACTAAATTCGGATAAATTCAGAAGCACAAGTAAAAGACCGAATACGCATTAAACCTTCGACCAGGCCGCTGGATTCTGCTATTTGGGCCGGCGGGTGGATCCTTACAGAATAAAACTGCCTCATTTTTTTTTATAACTGTAGAGCTGTAGCTGAATTGTTAAGCCTGCTACATTGCTGAATTTAATCTTGGTTATTATGGTGGTAATTCTAGAGACAAATATTCTCTGAAGTGGTACTTGGTATAAAAAAGTTTGTGAACCACTGGTTTAAAGAAATGGTATAAAATGAAATCCTCCTTTTTTTAAGAACTTTTCAGTTAACCATTTCTTCTTTCCTCTTGTATGCAGAGTCATTAAGGATCCAGCTTATTATTGGCACATTGGTAAGAAATTGTTAATCTGCTACACTGCACTGTCACTCCTGGTAGAGACTCATTGACCTTTTGTGAGAGGTTTTGATTTTACTTAGTTTAATAAAAATGTTTTGCGATACTGTATTGCTTGTTTTCTGATTAAAACAGTGTAACTGGGGGCTCTGAAAACACTGCTTGTGAATAATTTGTTAATATTGTAAACTTTCATCTGAATACATTAAATAAGAGTTTAATGAACAGCATTGTGCACTTTTGTTTCCAATCCCACTGTTAATTATTTTAGGGAAAATATTGTGTGATTTGTTTTGTATTCAGTCTTCAGTTAAATATTTCACAATATCAAAGTTGCAATATCAGTATCAATAAAAAATCAACCTTAATACAAATTCTGTTGTTTTGTGTGAAAGTAAAGATTAATGCCATACAAACATACAACTGAGCATAGAAATTGTCCTCAGGACAGTGGCCAAGTAGGTATAGAGTTAGCAGGAAATGACGGCAGAAGACACTTGTCCAACTTTCCCCTATGCAAAGCAGACTGAATTGTTTTAGGCCTTCTAGCACACACTTCTAATGTTTGTCTGAAAAAATAAGTAAAACATACATACATACATACATACATTCCTTCTGTGTTGGACTGTGGGTATTTTTACTCTGCATGTTTAATCTCTACATGCTAAGGTTTATTTTTGGTTATATATCTGGTATTAATCAGTCATTTTGAGTTAACTAACTTTATTGTAGAGTAAAGCAAGCAGAATGTAACGGTGTATTGTGGTTCCTGTTAACAGTCATTTTTGGAATGTACTAATTAAATTCTATAAAATGACATTAAATTCCTCATCTGAGCAGCATACAATTATTTAAAGTTTGCTTAAGCACTGTAAAACAGCAGGAAGCTCAGCAAACATTATTATTGTGCAACATTTGATCGACTTGTGAAGTTCAGACGGAAACTGGTGAATATCATGTGTCTATTGTTGTGGTTTCTCAGGTTTGAGCAAAGAGATGCTCTTGTTTCTTGGAAATGGCTCTTTTCAGACCAGATGGCACAGCAGAGATGTCACACCAGTGCAACTGTATTTACTTGTAGAGACCATTCTAGAAGGTGCAGAAAGGGTTTGGAATAACAGAAAAAGACCTCCAAAATTACTTGAAACCATAAACTACTCCATCTTCCTCTATAATTTGTAGGCGTTGGCATTCGGGTCTGTATCACTGTGAAATGTTGAAGACTTTAACCATAGCGATAATCGTCAGGACACAAGAGTTCATGCGCGTAAGTAAAAACATTGTTGGCTACTGTATGACTTAAATTTGTCCACAAAAATGTCATACCATACTTTTGTATATTTTGTGTCCTGACACTATTTATTACTTATACTTTTTAAATACTTTAATACTATTTATAAAGTTATACTGTGTCTCCAGTTAAAATTAGATATACTGTCTGTTTATTTGTTTTTCTTTCTACACATGACAAATGTTTTATTCGAAAGGCAGAAGAATTTAAACAAGGTGAATCAGAAAGCTCAGAGGACACAGTGATGTTTTTCTGGCCCTTCATAGCAGGAGGTGCAACTATTATTATTTTTATTCTCGTGGTCACGGCATGTTGCATTTTGTATAAACGAAACAGTAAGTATATCAGATCAATTATGAATAAATCCTAAATATGCAAGGTTTACATGCGTAATAAAGTAACTTAATCTCTTTCTATCAGAAATATCAAATCAACCATATTATGCAAACAGGCAGCAGGGTGAGCACTTTATATTACTGTAATCGCACAGCTATGATACATGTATGTGACCATTTTCAAGAGCAAATGGTCTCATGAATCAAATCGGTCTGTTTCAAGTTTTAAGAGTTTCAAAATGATGTCTTTCTCTCTTCAGTTCAAGATGCCAGAAAAGATCAGATCATCTATGGTAGGTTTAATGAGTATTTCTTGTTTTACACAATTTCTTGTTGATGTACAGAACAAATATGTAAATAAGTAAATTAGTAAAACATTAATACATTGTATTCACTTTCTACTGCAGAGAATGACCATGAGTTCAGAAAAAATATCTCCAAAGGGAAAAGTGAGTATATAACTTACACTATATATATATAGTACAGTACAGAGTACAGACCAAAAGTTTGGAAACATTACTATTTTTAATGTTTTTGAAAGAACTTTCTTCTGCTCATCAAGCCTGCATTTATTTGATAAAAAATTCAGGAAAAAATAATAATATTGTGATATATTATTACAATTTAAAATAATTGTTTTTAAATGTATTATACTTTAAATTAACTTAATTTCTGTGATTTATTATCACATGATCCTTTAGAAATCATTCTAATATGATGATTAATTATCAAAGTTGGAAAAAGTTCTGCTGCTTAATATTTTTTCAGAACATGTGATACTTTTTTAAGATACTTTGATGAATAAAAAGTAAAAAAAAAGAAGCTATGTTTTTAAAATATAAATATTTTGTAATAACAATAAACACTGGTCAGTAATTTTTCTTTGTTTTTTTTAAATAAATTTTATTCAGCAAGGATGTGTTAAATTGATAAAAAGTGATTGTAAAGAAAATATATTATTAAAATATATATTATTAGAATTTCTTTTCTTTTTTTGAATAAATGCAGTTCTTTTTAACCTTTTATTCATCAAATATATTAGACAGCAGAACTTTTTCTAACACTCATAATAAATCAGAATATTAGAATGATTTCTAAATGATCATGTGATAGACTGGATGTTACATGTGACACTGAATAATTTTGAATTAAATAAATTCATTGCACACAGACTGAAGTAGTTTGTGTCTTTGGTTCTTTGAATTGTGATGATCTTGGCTCTCATTTAACAAAAACCCACCTGTCTGTTTCTGACGCGTGCTTTACCTTGAATAAATCAAGTCATTGTCCAAAATAAAGTCTGATATGCCAATCCATTTATAGTCCATCTGGCATTGCACATAACAAAATAAAACAAAGGAAACATTTAACTTAAACTTAACTTCGTTTCTTCATAATAAACACATATTTCATTTAAACAAACTGTTAAGAGGTATGATCACAATTTCCTCTACCTTCATCACAGTATGCACAGTAAGGTCAAAAAGTTTGTTTGACCTTCCATTGCGCACCTGTAACTCATCAGCGGTTGGCTTAAATGTACTCAAAAATACTCATATGCCCTCTAGTGTCAAAAACACAAATTACAATGAGATGGCTCCAACACCACGAATTCACTATCTCAACAAATTACAATATGTGATTGATGACATGCCATTCAGCTAATCAACTCAAAACACCTGCAAAGGTTTTCCTCAGCCTTCAAAATGGTCTCTTAGTTTGGTTCAAAAGGCTACACAAACATGGGGAAGACTGCTGATCTGACAGTTGTCCAGAAGACAATCATTGACACCCTTCACAAGGAGGGTAAGCCACAAACATTCATTGCCAAAGAAGCTGGCTGTTCACAGAGTGCTGTATCCAAGCATGTTAACAGAGAGTTGAGTGGAAGGAGAAAGTGTGGAAGAAAAAAGATGCACAACCAACCAAGAGAACCGCAGACTTATGAGGATTGTCAAGCAAAATCGATTAAAGAACTTGAGTGAACTTCACAAGGAATGAACTGAGACTGGGGTCAAGGCATACAGACGTGTCAAGGAATTTGGCTACAGTTGTCATATTCCTGTCATATTCCTCTTGTTAAGCCACTCCTAAACCACAGACAATGTCAGAGGCGTCTTACATGTGCTAAAGAGAAGAAGAACTGGACTGTTGCCCAGCAAAGCAAGTTTTGTTTTCATCTGGAAACCAAGGTCCTAGAGTCTGGAGGAAGGGTGGAGAAGCTCATAGCCCAAGTTAATTGAAGTCCAGTGTTAAGTTTCCACAATCTGTGATGATTTGGGATGCAATGTCATCTGCTGGTGTTGGTCCAAGTCACTGCACCATTTCTTTACCAAGAAATTTTGGAGCACTTCATGCTTCCTTCTGCTGACCAGCTTTTTGAAGATGCTGATTTCACTTTCCAGTATGATTTGGCAACTCCCCACACTGTCAAAAGTACCAAAAGTTGGTTAAATGATCATGGTGTTGGTGTGCTTGACTGGCCAGCAAACTCACCAGACCTCAACCCATAAAGAATCTATGAGGTTTTGTCAAGAGGAAAATGAGAAACGAAACCAAAAAAAGAAGATGAGCTGAAGGCCACCATCAAAGAAACCTGGGCTTCCACACCACCTCAGCAGTGCCACAAACTGATCACCTCCATGCCACGCTGAATTGAGGCAGTAATTAAAGCAAAAGGAGTCCCTACCAAGTACTGAGTACATGTACAGTAAATGAACATACTTTCCAGAAGGCCAACAATTAACAAAAACATTTTTAAAGATTTTTTTTTATTGGTCTAATGAAGTATTCTAATTTGAAATATAAGGAGTGATTTGGTGGATTTTTGTTAAATGTGAGCCATAATCATCACAATTAAAAGAACCAAAAACTTCAGTCTTTGTGCACTGAATTTATTTAATACATGAGTTTCACAATTTGAGTTGAATTATTATTATTATTATAGCACTATTTATTTTATTTTTTGCAGGACCGTTTTCGTCAGTTTACATCAATAGGCCTGAAAATAAAGTTGCAATTTATGTGAACAGTGCAGCACAAGCAGATGAGACGTATGCAAACAACATCGACAATGATTATGAAAATGTGGAGTAGTCTGCTAGACATCATGAATGCAGTCTTCATTCTTCATTCTGTTTTTAATTATTGTCTTTTGTGCACACTACTAACTTAAAAGTTTAAATGCTATAAATAAATACATTTGACCATTTTAGCCTTATTAATACACATGAACTGAAAATAATCTCTTATAATGGAATGATCTTTGATGTTTCGGATGACAAAACCTTTAAGGATGACAAAGTCTTTGTAGTCTTCCAGTATATCTGACTAACATTGTATTTGTCTTCACAATAGCGAATAAAATCTTGCACTTTTGAAATGGTAATCTTTGCAAATTCTGTTAAATATAGCCCTATGGGTGTCCACAGTTCTGAATAGTTATCACAAATTGTTTGATCATTAAAGAATTTTGATTCTAACACTTAATGTTATTTTACAGATACTGTATGAAGAAAAAAAAATGTCATACAGTGTTTGCCTTATTAGGCTCTATATTTGCAGGCAAAGCATAATGATTGTTTTCATGGATTCCTAGTTATTTACTGTACTAGATCAATGAGGTCTCGGTTAGACCAGACGCCTTTTTACAATGTAACCATAGAGAAAAATAAAGCACTGTATATCACGTGACATCAGTAGTGATGTGGACGGTCATTTCGGTCAAGTTAAAAAAAATAATAATAATTTGAACATTAAAGTATTTAGTGTTGGCGATTTATAAAAACATAAACGAAGATAAGGGCTGTGCTGCTGTTTTTCTCGTGTTACTAACCACCCACCAAAACACTGATGACAAATCCCAGTGCACTACTCGTGGTTTGCTATATATAACTATATTTTGTTGTCAAATATGCATAATATAGATGAAAGTTTGTGGCTAAAATTATTTAATATGTACTATTAATTGTGTCTCAAATTTTTCATTTAAAAGTGGTTTAGAAAATAGAACTATCTGTGGGAAATATCTTTCCATGTGCTTTTCAATATGACCATAAAACTTTGTGACAGTCACCAATATTAATACTTAAAAATGGTATTATGTTTTTATTTATTTACTTTGGGTTTGTTTATGGTCACATATGCAAGTGTATTTATTTTTGGAATTGTTTTTGTAGTTTATTTGAGGCAAAATTCTTGTCACACAATATTTTACATGCTGGTAAATGATTGTATTTGTCATTGTATTTGTAAAAAAGAACCGTTTTCTATTTTAATATATTTTTAAATGTAATTTATTCCTGTCATTATAAAACTAAATACCGGTATTTTAGCAGTCATTATTCCAGCTCTTCAGTGTCACATGATCCTTCAGAAATCATTATAATATGCTGATCTGATGTTCAAGAAACATGTATTATTATCAATTAGGGTAGTAATGATGCATGTATTTGTACCGAAAATGTTCATTACCTACGGGTCTTTTAGTTCGGTGCACGTGTACCACTGCAGGAGCGGAACTTCTTCGGAAACGTCCAATTTTATTATATTTGTTATATTTATAACAAATATAACATATAACTTGTTATATTTACAAATAAATAGTAATCCATTTAAAGTTTGGTCTCTGTTGTTAACTGTGACCTTATAGTAGGCCTAATGTAAAAATTACCGAATCGGACCGAACAGACATGTTTGTGTAGAGCTAAACCCCTATCAATATTAAAAGCAGTTGATAATATTTTTGTTTGAAACCGTGATACTTTTTTTCCTGGATTTTTGATGTAGTTCAATGGCATTTATTTAAAATATAAATATGTTATAACAATATAAGTATTTTTCACTTTTAATCAATTTAATGCGTCCTTACTAAATAAAAATATATATATATATATATTTTTTAACTGACCCCAAATTTTAGAACGGTAGTGTATATTGGCATTACAGATGGAGGAAACATACATGATGTTATCCTGTTAAACAATCTAACTTCATTATTACATTTGTATCATATGCTGTGATCTATATTACTATAGCACTGAATCCTGTTGTTGTTGTTTGGATGGTGTTTGTATTATAGTGTCCAGTGTTTGAAATGTTTCCATTTTCTCTGTGACTAAGCTAAACTACAAGTATATGGAAAGTCAAATAATGTTCCAAGCAAGCAAGCAACATACAGTGATGAAGGACTGATGTACTCTTTCTCTGTAGTCCACCTCCTGGTTAAACCATGGACTCCCACAATGAAACACATTCAAGATGTTGTAACAAAAGGCAGCAGGCCATAGATTCAGCTTTGTTTTGATAAACTGGTAATTTAACTAGTATACTATTGACATGGACATGAACTGTCCACCTCATAAACCTGTAGAGGTGCATTGCTTAACATAGAAATAATGTTCTATGTATGTTCTCAAAGTATGTTTTTTGTTTGTGTTTGCGTCTTTACCATATATATAAATATGGTCATGATCACACTGGAGAGCATCGGGATGATAAATGGGAACTCGATCCTGATCTATTGCCTCTGTATCTCTAGGGGCTGCCCGTGACTTAATTTTCCGACATAAGGATGCACGAACTGGTTCTAGCAAATGTCAGATTGAGCCTGTGAAGCTGGAGCTGGCTCACAGGAGTGTACGGTTCATGAACTATTCCATAAACACAAACAGGTATCACAGTCTTCCAGTCAGAAAAAAGGTCAAAATGCCACGCATCAACCTCACTTTCAGACTCAGTGAAAAACAAACAGAAAACTGGCAATACAATAGTGACTTTTCTTTTAGCATCTTAACAGGTATTACTGTGGGCCATGGTAGTTGTTGTTCTACAAGATACGTGAAAGCTGTGTCTAGGCTAATGAAACCTTTTCATATCAGGTCTAATCTCCATAGAATCCTTGTAGGGTTTTGGCACATTCAGACATCTCTAGCACACTACATTATCAGTTCATTTGAATGGTTTCACATCTTCCTGTTATGATTTATTAGTCATTAAACTAGACTTTAAAGTCATGTGCAATAAAATTTGTACTAGAATCTCAGAGAATCAAGCTAGAATTGCTATTCATTGGTTTGAAATTCAGGTTTGATATTTTACAACAAAATTCACTTTCAAGAGCATTCAAAGGAAATATTTTATTTGCTTTTTTTTTTTTAGAAAACCAATAAACTACATGTGGAATAAATAGGTTAGACACATCCATACCTCTGTACAAGACATTTCTATTATAGACTGGGAAAGAGAAAAAAACAATATGGTCCCAATGAATACATTTTGCTAAAGGTTTTAAAGATCGAACTACAGAAGGCAATAGTTTGGCGAAATACTGTGGCAAAAACATAAGGGTAGCAAAAAAGTAATCGTATAAATATATACATTTTATTTTTCAAGCATACATAGAGTAATTTCGAGAAAGTCATACTTAGTGTTCACATTCCAGCACTGCTGGACTGAGTATGAGGTATTCGCACAGCTGTCTGCCCAAAACGTTCCTGTTACAATCTAATCAATGTCTCGTTTTTCCTTGGACGATGACACATGTGGTCAGCACAGTTGCTGCTAAAAGGAACAGTAATTTGTGAATTTGACGTATCAAAATTATGCTATTATTGTATCCTTTGTGTACATTGGAAGGTTGTAGTGCTGTTGAAATGGCAACCAGCATTTCAAAGCTTGGTTTGAACACCACAGTTTAACTTGAGCATTAGTGAAAATTAACAGTTTTTGCTTGACTTTTGAAAAAAAGAAAAAGAGAGAATGAGAGAACTGAAATGTGGGCACTTGGAAAAGTGTGTAGACAGGCAAGACAAGAAAAAAAAAAACCTTTCCTTTTATCAGTAACACAAAAGTACTCAACCAAGCAGGGCCTATGCTACAAATTATGGTCTTCACAGGAGAAGTCGAATAACTAGTACCATTTAGCATTTTTTTATATATATATTTAACTACTTATGGTGAAATCTCAATAAACTACAGCAGCAGAAATCAGTTACTTTCAGCATGTTTAAAAAAAAAACAGTGTGTTGACCTTCCTGAGTGAACAAGAAAAGGTGATTGATAAATTATTGTGTTTTTTTAATTGCAAGTGGCAGTTGATAGCAATGCCAATCTGGAAAAACTATGGCAGTTCCTGTGCCGTTTCAATTGACAATACTGATCTTAGCAAAAGGAATAGCATGTCATGATTGTAGGGCAGCGTGAACTGTTTTAGGATCAGTGCAAAATCACACAACTTGATTCATAACCTTTAGTCAGATAATGATGATCCAAACATGCCCTCTACACTAAAAAGGACCGCAAGAGACAGGTTTTCTGGAATAAAGTGAATACATGGTTATAGGGGAAAGTGTTGAACTGAAGAAAACCTATGTTGTGATGTGTTTCAAGATAAGAGACAGGGATTGCAAATCCCTGACAGCTGGGAGAAGATAGTTAACTTTCTTCAGAGGAAGAATCGATTTTCCCTTTTTTGCTTGGTGGAGCACCATCTTCCAGTTCCTTCAAAAGAAACAATTAAGTGGGTTATAAAGAAGAAAACACAGCTGGTATATATGAACTTTTTTTTTTTTTTTTGGACACAAGTGATGCTGTAAGCATGTACCTGGGCTGATTTGGAAGAGTCTAAAAAGTGCTCTGAATCCCCCTGTGACATGCTGGCCCTGTTGGCGGTTATAGATTCTGATGAGCAGTGGTTTTGTTCTGAAAATAAAGAAGTGCTATTAGAGACCCCCTCAAACCCAACAGCACAGACAGACAGAAGCCTCACTGCAGTGACTAACCACTCTTGTGATCCTGAACAGATGAAGGCTGCTTGGAAGGATATTGGTCACTTTTCAAGTCATTGCTGTCATTCTGAGAAACTGCCATGGGTTCAGGTGCAGGACTAGTGTTGCTGCTGGTCTCTTGCTTCAGTGGGGAGGAGTCTGCAATTGAGCTCTGGTTACTGTTATCGTCTGTGTGTGGAAAACAGAAACACCATTAAAAGGGTTTTGCAAGTCAATTGAGAAATGCTGTAAAAAAAAAAATTATGATAATGAATGCATAAGTGACGTGAAATCACAGGGCATTTCTGGTATACTTAAATTTTAGAAATCCCTATTAGATCAAATATTTAGGAATCAGAAAGATCACAATTTGGTTTACAAAAACACTAATTTATAATAATCGCTGAATAACATAGCTTGAATAATACTGTCTGAGGGTTATTTTGAGATGTGATTAAAGCCTGATAACTGTCAGGTTTAAAGCATTACCATGCATATCCATCATTCCAGGAGAAGAGCTGTTCTCAGGGGTCGTGACCTCAGAGCCATATTTGTCATCTTTGCCTTTCTTCTTGTTTTTGTTCTTCTGTGTGACATAAATAAGTGCACTGTCAAATGCAAATAACTTTTATGCAATTAAACCATGTGGAGAATAATGAACCAATGGACAACATCTAAAATATATAGTGTCAAATATTGTCTTTGTGTGTGATGCCACAACTAAAACAGTCAATGATCTGGGTCACCAACACACAAGAAATTAAATTATATATATATATATATAACTATTAACCTAAATGCTACGATGACATTACCTTTACTAATTTAAACAAATATATTAAAAAACATATTATCATGATATATTACCTCAAAATATTGCATCAATATTTCAGTGCCAATAATCAATATTTTAGTATTGTTTTTATTAATTTTTGGAAACAAGAGATTTATCTGTTATATTGGTCATAACATGAAAATGGGCAATCAGTATCAACCAGAATTTCAATAACAGTGTATTACGGTGATTAAAGTCGACTCACATCATCTGACTTGGGCTCTGTCACTGGTACCCACTTGTAGATTCGCAGTGACGTGTCTCCAACAGTCACCCATTTCTTCTCCCTAGAGATGCATGTCATTGTTAGATATCAAAGACAAAGGAGCCCAAAAACAATGGAGTTTAAAAAGGATTCATTATTTCAACATTGAAATTTACAGGCATCTCTGTGTTAGTATTTATTGTGCAAAAAAATGCCCACGTGAATATTTTCAATGTGAAGCGTTTTTTTTATTATTATTTTTAGACGTGTACATTTTGGGACTGACGTATGAAAGAGACTTGTTCCACATCACTATATGGAATGCCAAAAAAAGCTCAATATCTTTAAACTTCTCAGAATGCAGATAGAACCTTATAATTCCAAGGTGACGATATCAGCATTGTGTAGAACAATACTAGTTATCGTAATTCGATGTTAAAATCATTTTTACTAATTCAAAGATTAGGACAGTAAAAAGTTCGATCACACCTGTGTTGCCAAAATATCATTTTTCTTATTTTACTCTTTGGATAATTTACATAAGTTTACCAACAGAATGATGCTGTGGTTATTTTTAATCTCATAACTTTTTGTCGTAAAATGTATTTTAATTTAAGATGCATTAAGTTTAAGCAAAATGTTCAGCAGTCCTTGAAGTGTGAAAGTGGAGGCGAAGCTGAAGCTCCGCTCTGAGTTTAAAACCCCGCGCGTGGATAAAACTCTTCTCACGCGCCGGCGTCGCTCAGAAGCGCGAGTCACTCACTCTCAGATGAGGTGAACAAGTCAAACGTCCGTTCAGCGGGACTTTTTTGCTCGGTACGGGTGTATGACATGCCAGCCCGTTCGGTTACTATTCAGCCGGCATTACAGGCTCAAACTGCAAAGCCTTCATGTGACTGCAACGAAATGGCTTCTAGGTTCAACCCACATAAAAAAAAAAAAATTATGGAAGAAAAATGCGATCTACATTTTTCCTAACTAATTTTTTAAAAGCCGACAAAAAGAGCAGCCGCGCGGAGAAAGGCAGAAACAGCACATCTGACTGAAACTGGAGTGGAATAAACGCTCTCTTTCCTTTCCTTTCATTGTTTCTTGGTGTATCTCCTCCCCCCACAGGCTGTCTGTACTCTTCGTTACCAGTAGACGCTCTCTCTTACCATTTCCGCACTTTTTCAATTGCAGCCATAACCCGCTTGATGTCATCTTTCGCCCTGCTCCGCGTCTCCGCTCGAACCGACCTGCCCGACATTACTGCTGTTGGTAAAATATCTTTTTGCTCGCTGCCTGTTTAGACACAATGCGAATGCACACAGCACAGGAGAGAGGCGGGGTTTGTGCGCCTGCGCTGAAGCTAAATGCCCTGAAAGCATGAGAGACACGGTCAATGCGGCTACGCGTTTCGCTCCTTTGTT
This sequence comes from Carassius auratus, assembly GCF_003368295.1. Lineage (NCBI taxonomy): Eukaryota > Metazoa > Chordata > Actinopteri > Cypriniformes > Cyprinidae > Carassius > Carassius auratus. The sequence continues at coordinate 16,227,163 of NC_039247.1, read as the reverse complement.
TAGCGAACAGAGCAAAGAAAACGATATTTTAACAGATTGTTGAGTGAGACTAACAAATCGAAACGATGACGACGACATCCACACACGTTTTACACTTGTATCTGGAAACAAACCGACTGACTATCGACAGTAGTTTGTCAAACAACAACGACGTTTATTTCCTGGCGATTTGATATCTGCGTTTCAGAAAAGTATTAAACTCTCACATATGAAAATGCACCGATGCAACAGCTTAGTAACCGCAAAAAACACTGTTCTGTTAGACAGGCTATAAATCAAACATTTATTCAATTGGATACATTCTTAGTTTCAGAAAGGTTCAGGTGTTATAGACCGTGCCCGTGTTCTTGAGGCAGTTCCAGGGTGGCTGCAGAAAGATATCTGGCTAATGTCTCCAAGCCGATTTCTGGGGGTAGCGCACTTTCTAGTAGAGATTCTGTGTGGAACAGACAGACATGGGACAGATTAAAACATTGGTACAATTAAAAATTCACTAGGAATAAATATACATATTTTTTGGCCAAACATTCCTTGATATTAAGAAGTTATTACAATTCTGATATGGTCATAGTGCAGATGACACACAGTATGTCATCTACAAAGACAAGCTACAATTTTTCATGAACATTTATCTGAACACTCGAAACCCAAAACCAACCCGCAATCAAGAACTGTTTGCAGGTCCACTCCTTTTTAAGTGAGACTACTATCTCAGCACTGTTAATTCAAAAAAAAAAAAAAAAAAGAATTGTACAGTGTTGTCTAAAAGCGTCCTGGACACCAATATCTTAGTAATTCAAAATCAATAACTGTCGGACCAACTGAGATTTCAGTGTAAAGATTAAGATTGTGAGTGTATATTAGCACTTTTTGATTTTGGGATCTCACAGAGTGTTTGAACCTGGAAACGCTGACATGTGTCGTCAGACCTAGCATTCAAGCAGTAAGTCATCATATTTGTCCATCAGTATGGTGGTTTGCAGGACTTCTGCATACCTGTGCAACTGCCTCCCTCTGCACTAATACTTAAAAGAGTTTTATAGCATTCAGCCAAGTCATCCTTGGTCATATGTTCACCTGCAATAAAAATAGGGCCTACAAGTAGTTACTATTCTAGCCAAAGTCTTTCTCCGTTAATTATAATAATTATTTCTCTGGTATCTCATGTGCAAGTTAACGTGTAAAGTATTGATAAAATGTATTTACCTCTAGCATGAGGTAACTCCAGCAGTTCATCCCTGCCAATAGTATATCTGCCCCCCTTGTCTGGCTTTCCAAGCACCTGGAAGGCATTGGAAAGCTCTTGTCTGGAAATGCTGGAGGCAGTTCTGTGGTTGACATACAGATTAATTAACCCCTCCAAATCGATGTCCGTCACAATTTCTGGTTTCAGCATACAGCTGAACTTCATCTCATTTTCAATGTCTTCTAGCTTCAACAAAACAGAACAACCATGTGTTGACAAAAGATTAAATGGTAGTCCACATATCGATGACAGATCTGTATGGTAGAGTCAACTGGTGATTGCAACAATGCTCATACCTCTTGCTCTGTGGGATAGAAGCCAAGCGCTCTCATCAAGAAGGGCACATCAGCTAGAGGGATGCGTAAGCCGGGTTTCCATGGTGTCAAGGTCCTGATTCTGTAGCTGACAGTAGTAAAAATATTCCTCCATTTCCTAAAGGACAAATTAGAACACGTGCTTTCTGTTGGCATTATAGGATGAAATGAGGTAAATGCTGAAAAACAGCTACAAAAAGTCATTTTTGACCTACATATGACAGTGAGAAAAAGAAAGCATTAGAACAGAGATCTAAAACCCTAAAGAGCTGTCCATCTCTTCCTCCCTCTAGAAGATGGAAAAAGGGCAGCATGCCTTTCCCTCCTAGAGCAGCTGATACCTCTAATGATCTGAGTATATTCGAATGAGTGAAAAGCAGAAGCTAATTTTGTGACCACAGAATAAGCTGTACATATATGAATTTCAATCAGGTGTCCAAACTATCCTAAAAAAAAACATTTTAAATTCATTATTATACAACTATTATACTACACACGTATTTTATGACCTCATATTAAATGAGAAACTGTTTGATATATTATTACTTAGTTGACTAGTTAACTGCAAAAACCAGTGGACCTCTGCATGGGATGCATGTTCTCCAAACTTACGACAAACTGAGCTCCCATGAAAAGACAGTGCAGTCCTGTCCTCCAGCAGAAAAAGCATATCTACCATCATATGAGCAAGCCAGAGTTGACATGCCTGTTGAGGGGCAGATCACTGCAAAGGACTTGTGAGGGTTTCCATCCAAAGGAAGAATCTGAATGCCAACCTACATCAAAGAGAGAAAACAGGAATAAACAAGGAGATTTAAATCATAGTAAAAACAATAAAACTGGCATGATGCCTCATGCTGATACAAAGTGATCAGTACAGAAGAGGAATTATTATCAAATGCATGGTTTGTTTATGAGGACTGAAACACTTTATACCTTATCTTGTGTATATATAATTAGGGTCGCCATCCTTAGATGCAGTATGCCAGTAGGTGGGAACCAGTGATCATGTTTATAAGTGCGTCATTGAATCATTTATTCTAATCGAGTAGTTCAAACATACTTTTCATTCAGGAACGAATTTGTATCTTTGAAAATACTCATTCATTTAGGAACAAAACACTACTGTGGCTTTGCTTGTAAATATTTGCATAGGCACAGACAGTAACTAGCAATATAATGCTACAATTCTTATTTGAATCCCACCTAGAGTATAAACTGTTATCCTAACCCAGTTCAATAAATAATAATAATATTATCCAATAGTTAAGGTTTAGAATGTTAAAGAGGACCATTTCATTTTCCTATTACAGGTTTATATTGTGTTTACCCTAGCTATGCATAACATGTTCATATATTTTATTCAGTGTGTTTTACTTTAAAAATCCAAGCAATAAAATCAGATTATTTTTTCCCTTTTGGCTGACAGCCTATTGAATTTTTTGAGCTTCGGGAAAACTGTAAATCCACTGACCTTTAAATTAGAATTACCTCACTTAACATGAAGCAATTACCCTTCACTTATGGATGATGACAAATGTACTTAGGATCAATCTTGTTCCTTTGTCTATAGTCATAACAGATATGTTTGTCTTAAAGGGATAGTTCACCCAAGTTTTTGTAAGATAAATATCCAAATTTCAAACGTAATAAACACTTTTTTCCTCACTTCTGCTGACCGTGGGGAACCGGAAGACGTGCTGGTGTAGGTCGTAGTTCGTCAGCGCTGCGTGGTTAGTGATGAGTGGAGAGAGAAAACAAAACAAAACACTGGTCACGAAATAGAAGCACAAAATGAGGATTTGTAAAGAAAACCGTAGGAGGATTTCAAAATAAGCCAAGAGGAGACTGGGTTTCCTTTGCTAAAGTCCTTTGCTTTGCTCCTACATTTCACAGACACGCTTACCCCATCGAAAGGCTTGGAAACGTGAGGACAATATAATATAACGCCGATCGGATTATTCTGAAAGAAGAAAAAAAACACACCTAGGATGCTTCAAAGGGGGAGTAGAAGAAGGATGAATTTTCATTCTTGGGTGAACTAACCCTTTAACACAATTACTTAAGTTAAATAATTAACTTATTTACCTTTTGGATCAGTACACCATATTAATAAATTATCTTTGAAATCCCATTCTTTTATCCAAATTGAGGTATGTGTTATCATTTTTTTTTTTTCATTTTAGTTCTCTACAAATCATACTGAGACAAATGGTTTGGCTTTTGGTTCCTTTGAAATTCTGCAAACTAATCAACCAGATAACTGTTATTTCAGTGATATTTCTATTTGTTCTACCTGTAGCAAACCTGCACATTTTGGAGGTAGCATTGAAGAGCTTCATCTTATACAGATTGGAAGCTGCAAGGAGGAAGTGTTTGGGTGTCAGGGGAGGATACCACACCATGTAAGTGGGTACAGCACTTTGCTCTATATGATCGGAACTCAAAATCAACATCCTATTTTCACCACTGTTCTGCAGATCCTACTCCACCTGTTCAGAACAGACAGGATAGATGTGATACATTTAACACAGATCAACAAGATAAACACATACCAAGGCAGCAAGATTATACAGGAACACAGGGACTCAGCAGTGATCCATGCCTAGAGAGATGAGGCGAGGCTGACTGTTGTCTAAACCCATTCCAAACAGCACGTCCTGAATGGGTTTATAATGTGAGTGGTGCCTGCCTTAGTACTTCCAAGTACACCGGAACACAGACAGAGCAACATCACAGCTTTACCAGCGTCCTGAAATAAGAAAAATACATTTAGGAAATATAGAACTACATAAAAAAAAAGCCCTCATAAAATCTGGAAAATGAAGTCCACTTAAAATGTTAGCAACATAGTGAGATGCGTAATGCTGTCCTGACTGTACTGCAAACACTCTTGACCATCACATGCATCTATAATCTGCAAAGCCCCACTGGCAGATAAAAATCTAGAACATGACATTCATACAAATGCTTACTCAGATGGTAGATGTAATTGCATCATTCATGCAAATGATTGCTACTGTAAAATAATAATAATAATAATTAATGTGTGGTAAATGCAACACTCTCTTAAACTTAAAAAAAAACTCTTAGGCAATGTGACCTAAATAACGTTAAATTTTAAATATTATTACATAAATGAACTGTAAGAATATGAGTTCTTGTTTTCTAGATCACCTTGTGGATCGTAGGTAATACACTGGATCTGTTTGTGGGGCTGGAAGACCCTGCAGATTGCCTCTTTATGCTCATAATCCCAAATCTTAATGGTTCCACTGTGGCTGCCCATAGCTATGAGTGGCTGTTTAGGATAACAGGCAACTGCTTCCAGAGGTTCTGCATGTTCCTTCAGAAGGGTCTGTGGAACATTTCTCTGTGCATTTAAATGTACTGCAGTTGCATGAGTTGTGGAGGGAACAACATTTCTGTAAATGGAAGGAGAAAAACGTTTTATTGCATTACAGAGTTTACAATTGAATGATGTTGCCACTATATGCCTGCCTTCAAATGGTACTATAAACAGATAAAAATTAATAGTATGGTCAAAAGAGAGAGTTCACCAAAAAATGTAAATCATGTACTGCCTCTTATGTTGTTCCAAACCTATATGAGTTACCGTCATCTGTGGAACACATAAGAAGATATTTCGAGAATGTCTCAGTGTTTATGTCCATACAAATGGAATTCAATGGTCAAAGGTTTTGGTTACCAACATTCTTCAAAATATCTACTTTAATGTTCAGTAGAAAAAAAAGTCATACTTGTTTGGAATGACGAATTCTAGTTAGTAAATGATAAGTATAATTTTACCATTTCTTTTAAATTACTAAATTTTATATCTAAATGTACTTTTACATGGATGGGTGCATCCAATCTAAGCACCATACTCTTTTTAGCAGTTTTAGCTTTTCAATCTGACATGAAATGCATCATATTGCTGAGGTATGTGTAACAAAATTATAATGAGAACTTTCTTAAAAAGTTGATTGAGTCCCTCACCTTATGACAAATGGCTTGGCATCCAGTGTGCAGTCTTTTGGATATCCCAGGCCGCTAATGGAGGCCTTTTCTTTAAAAAGGAGATGGATCTAATTTGATCCAAGCTAGACTCATTGTACACGTTGATGAGCTTGAGATTTCCATCATAGAATTTGAAGTGGCCATTCACATCACCTGTTACTATAAAACTTGACAGTATACTCATAATATAATTAAATAAAATAATGTCAGACGGACAAAAAAAAAAATCATCCAATGAATAGCAAAGTGTAACACAGCAGGTGAAAATTATGGAATTTATTTATTTATTCCCAGCAGAGGTGGGTGTAAAAGCCTGCACACTATCGTAGTGAAAGATGGACTGCCGCAGGGAACCTAGCACCATACTGAAGGTCTGAATGGAGACAGATTTCAAAGAGGTCAATGCCAAAGGCAGAGAAGCATAACAACACAACAACAGCACAAAAATTCAGTCTGATGAAAGATTCTTCTGCCAACCTGGTCAGTAATTTCAGGAACTGAGTATTCCAGATGTCCCATTTCCTGAGCAGCAGAATGCATTATTATATACAAAGACAGCTAAACTAGTAAATCAGTAATGTAAATAATTAATGAATTTTCTACCCAGTTGTAGAAGAGAACCTGAGCGCTGCTGTTGCTGACCAACTGTGTGTTGTCAGAAGGACTGAAAAGTAGCCTATTTGATTCTGGGAAAACATGGAAAAAGGTTATTTAATATTTGATGTGACAAACAGTATTCCTAAAGAAACGATACATTTGGAATTAAGACGTTGTTGTTCTTCAAGCCTCTTTGTGTTGCCTCTGTGTAATAACCACATAAATGCACAGTGGCAACCATATTTTGGGCTGAGGTCAACTTGACATTCTGGGCTTTCGCTTTCATCTGTCCAGTTCCAAAAACACTCGCTGATGCACAGAAAAAAGTACATAGACCAGTGTATTTGTAGCCTGTGATAATATTCTGTGATTTTATTTTATCCTTTTACTGTAATCATCTTTGTTAAACACGTTTTGCTTAAAATTAATAGATGCTGGGAACCAATGTTCCCTCTAGGCTGCGCATTTTATTGCACAGTATTCTAGTAAAAACGAAGGTGAATAAAGGTGATGTCGCTATAGTGTTAGAACCGGTGAATGCGTTTTAAAGGGTTCAAAGAAAGAGAATGATGCTGTCGCTGAGCAAACGCAATGACGTGAAATAAAACGTCCTCGTGTTTTAAAGAAGAGTAGCTTGATTAAGTGCTGGAAATAGCGGAGGATGGGCACAGAATGATAACAAACCTCAGAGACATTTACAGTCACACACAGGTGTATTGTGCAAACTGTTCTTCATGTTTAGAAAGCTATAGAATGTTTTTCTTTGAAAATATTTAACGTGCAGATCTCAGTTTAAATGCTTCAGTTTGTTTTATATTCTCCTCTATCAGTTTAAATGCTTCAGTTTGTTTTGATATTATATTATATTATGTTAGGCCTAGATTATAAACCTATTTAATAACTGACCTTGTTTTTAAACGGAGGCACTTTTGCTCATTTAAGCTGTATTTTTCTAATCAAAAATACAGAAAACAAGAACAGTGTGAACTATTAAGATATTGCTGTTTCTAATATTGGTTTCATATTTTAATTTACTCTAAAATATAATGTATTCCTGGTGAAGCATAGCTGAATTTTCAGCATAATTACTCCACTCTTTAGTGTCACACATGATCCTTCAGAAATCAGTATAATATGCTAATTTATTATCTGTGTTGAAACTGTTGTGCTGCTTGATGTTTTTTATTGTGCTGTTTTGATTTTTTTAAATAAGGCTAATAAAAGACAAAAAAAAAATGCATTTATTAAAACCTTTTCTTCCACTATAAGTCTTTTCTAGCACTTTTTATCCATTTAATAAATCCTTGCTGAATAAAAGTATTAAGAAAAAAACAATCTGACCCCAAACTTTTGAATAGTATAGTGTATATTATAATACAAAATGTATGTTTTGAATAATAGACTGAAGTATTTTAAGTCTTTGGTTCTTTTAATTGTGATGATTTTGGCTCACATTTAACAAAAACCCACCAATTCAATCCCAACAAATTAGAATATGCTGACACGCCATTCAGCTAATCAACACAAAACACCTGCAAAGGTTTACCTGAGCTTTCAAAATGGTCTCTCAGTTTGGTTCACTAGGCTACACAAACATGGGGAAGACTGCTGATCTGACAGTTGTCCACAAGACAATCATTGACACCCTTCACAAGGAGGGTAAGCCACAAACATTCATTGCCAAAGAAGCTGGCTGTTCACAGAGCTGTATCCAAGCATGTTAACAGAAAGTTGAGTGGAAGGAGAAAGTGTGGAAGAAAAAGATGCACAACCAACCAAGAGAACCGCAGACTTATGAGGATTGTCAAGAAAAATCAATTCAAGAACTTGAGTGAACTTCACAAGGAATGGACTGAGGCTGGGGTCAAGGCATACAGACGTGTCAAGGAATTTGGCTACAGTTGTCATATTCCTCTTGTTAAGCCACTCCTGAACCACAGACAATGTCAGAGGCGTCTTATGAACTGGACTGTTGCCCTGTGGTCCAAAGTCCTCTTTTCAGATGAGAGCAAGTTTTGTATTTCATTTGGAAACCAAGCTCCTAGAGTCTGGAGGAAGGGTGGAGAAGCTCATAGCCCAAGTTAATTGAAGTCCAGTGTTAAGTTTCCACAGTCTGTGATGATTCGGGGTGCAATGTCATCTGCTGGTGTTGGTCCATTGTGTTGTTTGAAAACCAAAGTCACTGCACACATTTACCAAGAAATTTTGGAGCACTTCATGCTTCCTTCTGCTGACCAGCTTTTTGAAGATGCTGATTTCATTTTCCAGCAGGATTTGGCACCTGCCCACACTGCCAAAAGCACCAAAATAAAAGTTGGCCAGCAAACTCCCCAGACCCGAACCCCTTAGATTCTCTGGTATTGTCAAGAGGAAAATGAGAAACAAGATACCAAAAAAATGCAGATGAGCTAGAGGCCTCTGTCAAAGAAACCTGGGCTTCCACACCACCTCAGCAGTGCCACAAACTGATCACCTCCATGCCACACTGAATTGAGGCAGTATTTAAAGCAAAAGTAGCCCCTACCAAGTATTGAGTACATGTACAGTAAATGAACATACTTTCCAGAAGGCCAACAATTCACTAAAAATGTGTGTTTTTTTTATTGGTCTTATGAAGTATTCTAATTTGTTGAAAGGCTTTATTAACTAAATGTGAGCCAAAATCATCACACTGAACCAAAGACTTAAACTACTTCAGTCTGTGTGCACTGAATTTATTTAAGTTTCACAGTTTGAGTTTAATTATTGAAATGAACTTTTGCACGAGGTGCACTTGTTAATCAAGGGGTTTGGGTTTAATGAGGATACCAAATGATTTTTTTTTCACTACGGCATAGTGCTCAAGGAATTCAGCAGTGTATATTACACCAGTCACCTGGCCTACTAGTGTCAAAGCACGACCGCTCAAAGTGATCCGTGCATTTGCTGAAAATAGTGCGCTCTCCATTATTACAGCGTTCATCAAACCCCACATTAATTCGTTCTCAGTATCAACTAAATATCGTATCACGTTCCAGACATATTTACAGTAATTACTGACGATAATTTCTCTTTAGAACGAATAAAACCGTCTAAATTAGTACACACATTCCTGGGATGTGTGTATATCCTTCCGCCACTTTTTGTGGCTTTTTTCAGACTGTTTAGGTCTATCGGTCAGTGCTGAAGCTCCGCGCGAACTGTGTATATCATATACATATATCGCACTTAAAATAACAAAAAAGCGAAGTTACCGGTTTGGTATTTTTGTTGACATCTACAACATATGGATCGTCAGCGCTTTGTTTTTAAAACGGGCTAAACTGTCTCTGTTTAGTAGGAAATAAATCAGCAGAGCTAGCTGAAGTAGCAGACAGCGTCAGTGGAGGCTCGAATAACCGGAGGAGTAGCTTTTACTCGTTGGATGTCACTACGTTAGATCCACTGTCAGCTAACGCGTCCAACAGCATATTCCGCACTCGGTCGCGGTGTAAAACGGTTTTTTCAAACAATCAGAAAGCTCTGCTCAAGCTGTCGTTTATGGGATCACCATGTCCATGAAGCCGCAGGCCGGTGGTAATCGCAAACCCGGCGGAAGCACCAGCGGAGCCGCAGCGGCCTCCGGTACCGGGGGAGCAGGAGGAGGCGTCGGACGCCAGAACATAGGAAGGTGAGGGCCGTATCTGCAACATAACGGGGTTTTAGTTTGGAGGACTGATGAGCGTGAACCTACGGGGGATGATGCGGCATGCCTCCACTTGTGTCGTAGTTTAGAAACGCAGCTTGTGAAGTTGCAGTGGTCGGGATTGAGCGCAAGTAGGCCGATACAGGCCAAATTCACAGGAAAGAGATACACACGTTAATGGGCACAAAGCCATTGTGCTTATAAAATACCAGCTGATAGCGGACATTATATTCGTGAATATTTGTGAGGGGCGGGTTGTCTGCTGGGACGAGCACGTTTAGGATGAATCGTGTCTTTTTGCCGGTGAAATATATGACAGCTTTGCCCCACAGGACAGATGCATTTTTATATTTTCAGACAATATTATCGATTGAACGGGATTCACATTTGAATAACTTTAAAAGAAATGATTTGCGAGCCTTAAAATGAGAGAATCTGCCCAACAGCGATTCAGTTCACCGTAATGTTGTCAGCTAGCTAAGTTAACTAGCCAACATTTATTTGATTATACTGCTTATCCACATGACTGTCTAGTTTGTTGATGCATTCAATTTAGAAATACGTTAGATCAAAATACAATCAGGTGCTTTATAGACGACGATCACATTATTTCTCCATCGTTTGCATTTGACTTGTCAATCCCAACAAAAATGCAAAGGTGGCTATAGATACGTCATGTTTTAACTTTTATCTTTCTTATCTGTCAAACGTTTAAGGCCTGTCAGCTGATGTTTAAATCGTTCAGGGTCCGAGAATCGGCGTTCTGGGAATCCATCGTCCCATATGAGAAGTCACATGTTAGCGCTGTGTGCCACTATTGAGATTGACATTAACCCAGCTTCCGTTTCGGGTTTCTTGCATTTGGTTAACTCGAGGACACCGTCTTTCCCGTTTCTGTGAATTTGGGAAACGAACGTTTCACGACTGGAACTCTTTGTTTGTCAGTCGCGAGCATTTCCGCTGAGAGGCGGTGCGCGCACACGCTAGGAAAGTCCGACCACTGTATCAACCTTGACGTTTCCAAGAGCTTGCATGTATTCAGTCCGCCCTTGCTAGGTGACATTTGTGTAAGTTTATTCCTTTTAGAGCATGTTGTGAAACTCCGTTAATACGGTTACGATTTTTAGTGTGCTTAAAATGTACGTGGAAATGTTTAGTCCTACAGCCTGCGAAGCAGAGAGGCCTTTTTTGGCATCCCATAGTCACACTGCATGGTGAAAAAAAAATGTCATTCTTGTTTACACGAAACTAGAAACGTATTATGAGTTGTAGAAACTGTGGGAATCGTGAGTGGTGCAGTGAAGCCTTACGCTGCCTGTAATGCAGCATTTGATTTGTTCTTTAGCTGCTGAAAAAGGACTGTCATTCACAGCTTTTATTCTTTAATTCATTTTAATGGTCTGGAAGCTCTTGATAGTTTGTACCCAGGTCATGTGTACTGAACTCATTCTTGTTGCACATTAGAGGCCTCATTGGTATTTCATCCTACATGTGTAGATGAACTCTTTATAATTTAGTAGCTCTCGTTCTTGCATGTTTGAGGTATAATGTTGTCAGTGGCTATGAATCATGTCCTCTCGGTGAAATGCTGATTCTTTCTAAACCTGTTGTTTGGGAACTTCACAAGCGCTTTTTTTTGCACAATAAAATGCATGAAGCATATGATTATCTGTCATTCCCTCGTCATTGCAGTTCTGGGAGTTTTCCAGTGCATGTGCGATCGATAGCTCCACCGGTATCACATGAATTCTTGTTCCTGGCAAAAAACGTTTTCTGCAAACAGTGTATACAGCATATCAAGCATTTACATGTATCCATTTGATTATAAGTTATCTATTATCAAGCTTATAATTCGTGCCATTTTCTTTCTTCCCAGAGGACGCAACAATGCCAAAGGACCCTCCAATGCAGTGAGTTGTAATGTTCAGTTTCTTTATTCATAACATGGAATTTCTAAATTGAAAAATGTACAAATTTTGCTCTCCATTTCAAATAAGGCGAGTGAGAAATCATGAAAAGTCTCCTGCTGAACTGTATATTAGCACACTGAATGCTGCTCAACCAACTAAATTAGTAGGGGTGGGAATCTTTAGACACTTCATGATCCGATCCCAATTCTGGGAGTCATGATCTGATTTTAAAACTATTCTTGATCTACATTTCTTCCTAATTAATTCTTCTTCTGTGCAAATACATCTTTACAACTTACATTTTACCCAAAATTGCAGTTTCTTTTCTTTTTGTTCATAGTTGGAATCTCTATATGTTAGAACTACCATCTTAAAATCAGGGGTGTAAATCTTCACTTTTTCAAAATTCAATTAAAGTACAATTATCATTGTCCACTCAATATCACGATGCGTCACATTTTCAATAATACTGCACATGGCTACATGTTCATATATATTTTATACTGTACTTTGTTTTTTACTACTTTTTAAAACAATTACTTATTTAAAATAAGTGTTCTTCAAGTGTCCGAAAGTTTACAGACAATAGGCTAGTTATGGGGTTTTCTTTTTTCCACAGCATCATTGCTGTTTGATTATTATTAAAGAGATCATAGACAGTGGCAGCTTTAACAGGCTGCATTTACTCTAATGCACATATCTATTTGAATATATCAGATGTTCTGTCCTGCTCTGAAAACATAACTGACTGTATTTACATCAATGTCATATAAAGGTATTCAGAGGTCGCGACTGAGCTACAGGACAACAACAAACAAAAAGCGCACGTGAAAGTCTGTCATTGTGTGAGTTTCGTGCATCTAATAAATGGCATAAAATAATGTATATCTAAAGTAAAACACGGCGGGTGGAAGCACACACTGTCCAGCAATGCACACGTGTCTCACAGTGCAAATTCTGTGCAGTGAAGCCCGTCGCGTCTCTAGTGTGCACATTTGCCGTTTGCAGGGGACAAACAAGCTCAGAATCGATTCAGAAATTTTCAGAATCATTGAAGAGAGAATTGCGATGCATCGGAAAATAGTTTTTTTCATCCCACTACTATTAATTAGAGGGCAGAAACTAACTTGTAACTTAAATGTAATTGTTTTTTATTTTTATTTAATCTTTACAGCAGCCCAAAATAATGTTTTTTTTCTTTCTTTTTTTTCTCTCAATTCTCTTTAAAGGTGGCCTTTAGTGGGGTTTATGCAAACATGAGAATGGTTCATGTTTTGACCTCAGTTGTGGTGAGTCCAAAATACACAAGAGTGAAAAAAGCTTGCTTGTTAATATTGCAGTTGTTATAATTTTGTTTTAATGTTTTTCTTTTGTCATTCTCTTAACCAAAATAAAACCAATACAATCTTACTGTAATCTGTTTTTGTGCTTCACCACTCAACAGGGAACCAAATGTGAACTTAAGGTTAAAAATGGACTGATCTATGAAGGAGTTTTTAAGACCTATGGCCCAGAGGTGAGAAGAACAGTTTCTGTGGCTGTATTGTCTTGCTTATAAATCTCTGGGAATAAAAATATATTCACTTTTATTCTACTTCTGTGCACATACAACAAATATTCCCCTCTTTTTATACGGCTTTGTTTTGTGCGTCTGCAGTGTGACATTGTCCTGGATGCTGCGCACAGGAAGAGTGTAGACCCCAGTGTGGGCCCTCGCCGTGAGGATATTGTGGAGAGCATTATCTTCAAGTCCTCAGATGTAGTGGTAGTTCACTTCAAAGATGTGGACCTCAGCTATGCCAAGAAAGGTGAGACCTTTTTTCAGAGAAATGTCTATGCTTTGTCCTTGCTTCCTTGATTGGTTCCTTTAAAGGTTTAAGCTTTGAAAAGATGTAGTATAGATACTGTATAGGTACAAACTGCCAATTCAAGAACACAAACAGCAGGAAAACTGATCCGTTTACTGACATCACAACAAATAGCTTAATATCTTGAATATAAAGTTTTGTTTATAATTCTACACATTGCAAAGTGTGACTTAAAATGGAGCTTTGTGTTGGCATTAACCAACAGAACACTTTTTCAAGATGTTACGTCAAGATGTTTTTTATTGCCAAACTAGTGCCATCTATTATATTTTACTGCAGATGAGAGGACTGCATGTATATGCATTTTATAAAATACTAGACTGGTCAGAAATTAAAAAGCAAACATTTTATTTGCACTGTGTATTTTATTAACCAGTGGATAAGTTCAAAGAACAGCATGTGAAATTCATTCTCTATGAACTCCTGACTATTATTACAGTAATTTTTGGATAAAATAATACCCTAATGTACAACCCACTGTTTATATCCCATGATTGCTTAAGTTTTTCCAAGGAATTTTCTCATGGTTGACGGGATACGGCATCACAGTATAGTAAGGGGCTTAACGTTTCCGTCACACACTTGAAGTATTCGGCCAATCACAACGCACTGGACAGCTGGCCAATCAGAGCACACCTCGCTTTCCAGAACTTTGAGCTTTGTAAAAATCTATGCGTTTCATCGGTCGGCTTTGCTCATATATCAACCTATAAATCCCCTGTGATGGGCATCATTCATTAGTGTCCTGTATTCGGCAAAATCATGACAGTCCACAGCATTAAGAAGTTAACCCAATCGCATATAAAAAAAGATAATTACTCCCTAAAAACACCCAATAAAGACCGTGTAAGGACCGTGGTGCCATCTTTCTTTGAAATGATGATCACGCATGCACCCTGGCCCTCGCCTGCCCCGTCCCCAACCCCAGTCAGAGAGGATACCGATGCTGCTGCTTCATGTGCGGGAGCATGTCAGGAGAATCACGAGGAGTGGTAAAATAATAGCTAATTATTGATTACTAATGTGAATCTGTACATTAGAACAGAAAAAACTGGTTAAAAACCGGTGAACTCCCGTAAACTTTTCAGTCCAAGGATCCAGTAAACGAATGCGTTCAAACTAGGGTTGCCAATTGTAATACTCTGTTAGAGCTTGATATACATAATTATATTTTTAGACATTATTAGACAGATGAATACATTATATTTAATGTTAGACCCTATTTATAAATTTATAATTGACATTAATAAAAAAATATATAACATAATAAATAAGCATATATGTTATATACAATGTGAAATTGTAAAAAGCAAAAAAAAAATTTTTGGATTGAATGGTATCTTAATTTAAGCAAATTAGGACTATTTTTATAAAATGATGTGGTGATGTAATGTAACATCACACATCACAGTGCTTTTCCCAAATATCAGCAGGAATGCAAATGTAATATTGATTTTATACAACACATCAATAACATTGTGAGTATTAGGCACAATATTGTAATAACACACAGCAGTAAACTAATCAGTTTAATTCAGGACTCATTCAGGAAAAGTCACTTACTATTTGCTGAATGAATCAGCATTTTAAACAAATCTATTGAATGAATTACTTGACTCACTCAATTAAGACCATGACTAGGCTCTTAGTTTCATTTTTAAAGTACTTTATAAATGTAAATAATCATTTCATATTCAATTATTGAATAAAAAACTCAATTTGTACATGCAATGTAAATGCATTTAGAAACACACACAGCTAAATATTGTATAATTATTGTAATCAACAAAATCTCTGAATGAGCAGTAACCCTGTATAAGTTTTGTGATACATGAAATAAAAAACCATCAACTTAATCTGTGATGTGCATGTAAATGTGATCAGTATTATGCAGTCAGATCTGTGAGCCTTGCAGTGTCAGTGCAGACCAGGAAAAACATCATGGACTGTGCCTGCTGTAGTTTTGCAATTATGTTTCATTACTGCTGAATAAGATGTGTGTTTGATAAGAGCAAAAAGTGTTTTTAGGAGAAGGGATGACATTTTGATGGATCAAAGACATTGCAAATCACTAGTTATAAAATATTTATAATGCTATTTCATACATTAGCAATGCAAAACACACTTATGAAATTATCATTCAAGATATACTTCTGTGTGGTAGCTTTTTATCCTTTTGTCCAAAATGCTCCTTCCATACAGTTTAACCCTGTCAGCCTGTTTCTGTCACTCTAGGTGCAAAAAATGCATTAGTTGGATCTGCTCAATGATTTTCTCCTACTGACTACTTTTTTATTCTTTCTCTTTTTTTCTTAAATGGGTGTAGTCTCATCAGATGCAGGTAATGCAATTCATTCTCTTCTTTTACAAGTGTATTTTTTTATGCAAAATCTTTACAGTTGCTTGCGGCATTCTTTGAGTAGGTGAATAGTGCATGACTTGCAGGCATTTTGGCACAGAGATGCTTTTGTTATTTGTAATTGTAATATTGCTTGATCAGGGAATCATGATGGGTCAATCTAGAGCTTAATTAATAACACAACACTGATGTCAGCGGATGTTGTTTTTACATTATCCTCACAAAAGAAGCATACGTTTTTTATGGTGGATTAAACATTTCTGAGTCTCCCAATTTTCTTTTTTTTTTGTGTATAGTACCTACAAAAAGACATTTCAGAGTTCAGTTAGAGCTAGCTTTTAGAGAAGGTTTGTGTCCTGCAGTAGTTCACCTCAGGAATTGTGCAATGCTAAGACTTTATCTACTAGATTTTGATGTTGTGCACCAAAGAACACAGAATACGGTCTCTGGAACTGGCACAGATACAAAAATGATCAGTTAGTTCATGTGAAGATCAAATTGCATGCAAAAGCCAAACAAGCAACACAAAAGTGCCAAACCTGCTCAAAGCTGGCTACAAGCAGCTACTGTAACATTTTAATTATTACATAATTAACCTGGTGATGTTATATTAAAGGTCTGTTTCATTTCATGAGCATTGCAATATTGCTTAATCTAAATAAATCTTGGTGGGAGATCATAATTCTTCCAGTTGGGATTTATTTTTTTTATCTGTTTGCATGTCTTTTCTCCATTTCCTTTATAAAATCGAATTTACTGAAACAAACATGAACTGTTATAATCAATGCAAGGACAGTTTAACAGCTATCAAGCAAATCATGCTACCACGAAAACTCTACTCTAGTTGGCATTGGCATCATACAACAGCATTTAAAATAAGTGAAATAAAATGAATTATTTTTATTTATCAATTCTTCGGAACTACTGATTGAAATGGATGGCATCATGCCAGTTTAACAAACCCACATTTATCGATTCTTTCCTGTTTTTTTTATTTTCCTTTTGTATAACTATTTCCTCTGTGTCCTTTGTGACCTTTAACCTCTGACTTACTCTGGTGAAGGTCATGTTTTCAGGAATCTCATTTTCTAATTAGTCTTCCTGTCCGATTACTCAAGTTTATTTTATATTGTGAAATGCTTTAACATTAGTAACATTTCAGTGGAATTTTGCAAGCAAAAAGGTCCATTGTTCGTTATCTGTAATGTAGCGATGTATGAAGCACAGAAGTTACCTTCAAACCAGGCAGCTTTCTGTTGGTCAGTGTGGTGAATCCACAGGAACGTATTTTCTGAAATCCTGTTAAAGTGAATGGGTTTTGCCTGTGAAAATTCTGAAAATGTGACCACTCCTTTAGTTTAAGCATTAGGATTTAATTAACTATTAGCACTGACTTTAAACTAAAGGTAACAATGTTTCTTGTCTGCTTTGAAAGAGAAATCGCTCATTCATTTTCTGATTATCGTACAAGAGCTAAATTCTTAAATCGTAAACTAGTGGTTGACCGATATTTTTTTGTACGTTTTTTTTTTTTTTACTGCTGATATCTTGGAATGCAGTGGGGCCGATATAAAGCCTATATATATTTGACAATGGATTAAAACCTAAATGTGTAAAGTAAACAAACTTTAGATGACAAAGTATTTTTCTCAAATAAATTAAATATTTAATAAAAAATATATTTTTAAAAGGAAGTAAACACTGAAACCGAAGAACAGTGCACTCAGTATTCTGGGAAGTCTTGTGCATTGAGAATCATATTTTTCAAATAATCATTTAACATACAGCACACAGTGAAAATTATATGAATATGAAAGTGGGCAAATTCATAAAGCGCAGGATAATTTGAAATCACGAGTTTAAAGTTTAAAGCATTCAATTCACACGGACCAACCCATCACACGGAGAACACGCGATCATGCTGGATACACATACACACTTCACAAGATCTCACAGCTGGATTCAGTTAAGTTTGCAAGGTTTGTGAAATTAAAGTTCATTAGCCATTCAAAGATTTGTTTAAATTATATAAATGCATGTTTGCTTAATGCTGACGGCAAACGTGGAAGTATTATAATGTTTACCTTTCCATTACTTATAATATAAAAGCAATCGTTATAATACTTTTTGTATACATTGATTCCTTTGTTTACCCATTCTTTCCAATTAGACAGAACTTTTAATGACGACAGTAAACAAGATTGAGATGTGAGCAGTGTGTGCATTCAGAATAAAAGTCCCGCCTTGAACACACCAGCCAAGCAGAAAAATGTATCGGCTGTGGCAATGTATCGGTCGACCACTAGAGTAAACTGAACAGTATATCAGAAAAAAAATACAACCTTTTCTCAAGATTGTTGTCTGTGTTATGACTTAATCTGAGATCCTTGCCCCTGCACCACCATTAGCGATCATTCTCATCATGTCTCCCATATAGTAAATTTGTTTTCATCCCGATTTTATGTTTCTTCCATAAGCATTTTTGAGCTTTTGCATCACCATGATAAAAGTGATATGAATCCTGTAGTTTTGTGTGTTTGTGTGTGGTGAAGATAACTTCACAGACAGTGCTGTGAGTGCCCGTCTTAATGGAGAGCACAAAGAGAAGGATCTGGAACCCTGGGATGGAGGGGAGCAGCACATCTCAGGCAGCATGGAGTCTCTTGACACTGATCTGGTGAGACAACAGTCAACAAATCTTGACATAATGTAGCAAACTGCAGTTGAATTAGTTCAGAAGCATCAGCAATGTTTAGATATTTCAAGCTATCACGAGAGGTATGAGGTGAAACAGTGAACACATTCTTGAAACTCTCTTGCAGTCAAATGGTTGGGATCCTGATGAGATGTTTAAATACAATGAGGAGACATATGGTGTGAAGTCCACCTATGACAGCAGCTTGTCCTCCTACACGTAAGTCCTCTCATCTGTGCTACAAATCACCTCGCCTAGTAGGTATGTGCTGTCTCTTAGGTTGGCTTTTTCCTTTTGTTTCCAGGGTTCCTTTGGAGCGAGACAACTCTGAGGAGTTCCTCAAGCGGGAGGCTCGCGCATCACAGTTGGCAGAGGAGATCGAAGCCAGTGCCACCTACAAGGCCCGCGTGGCCCTGGAGAATGATGACCGCTCTGAGGAAGAGAAATACACTGCTGTGGCTCGTGGAGAGAGGGAGCTTCACAGCCTCAACAGGTGAAGGCGATTTTAGTGCTGATGTAAAATGTTATTAAAATGTGAGTTCAGTAAGCAGTATTTGAGATTTCTGTATTTCCCCCCTTCAAGTAGATAGGAGTTGGTCCTGCATACCTGAAATAGCTGCTTGGAGGCATTGCAAATATGGCTGCCAAGTAAACTCACTTATATTAATTTCAAACGCTATGCTTAGATTGAAATATATTTAAATGTCCCTGAAGAACATAGAAACTATTGCTGATTTAAGAATACAACTTGTTGCCTGTTAATTTATCTACCCAAAATAAACATTTGCAAAACAGTTATATTTGCTTCTTTGGTTTGGAACAAGGCAACAAATGTCTTTAAAGTACAGTCACATTTATAGTTCTGCAAATTATGCAGATGAGTCACTTCAATAGGAAACTACAATAATGGGAACTTTGCTTAAGGGCAAAATATATCTCCCTTGGGGAGCTGGTGGTATGGCCAAAAAAATGATCATCATAAAAGTTTATATTTGATCAACTTTTTCATTTTATTTTTCAGTTATCACAACAAATATCATATCTTTATTTCATTCAAGTTGAATGGCAGATTTTTGCTCCCAAGTGAACGTTGTAGAAACCAGACCATTAATTGTGGTTTTAAACAACAGGGTGTCCGCGGGTACTTAAAGTCTTCAGATGTCTTAAATTCAGAATTGGTGGGTCTTAAATATATTTTTGGTCACATTACCGCTAAAACATCTCCAGTCTAACGGACCTAATGTCTGTTTACAATCATTGGACAGACCGAAGATTTATTTTTTTCCTCCCCTCTGGTAGTTACCAGTGTTTGGAATAACGGCGTTTAAAAGAACGGCGTTAGGTAATGGCGTTATTTTTTCAGTAACAGGGTAATCTAACTAATTACTTTTCCCGTCGTTACAACACCGTTAACGTTACTGAACGTTAAATGCGGTGCGTAACGCGTTACTATGCATTGATTTAATAAACTGCAATCCGAACGCACCCCTGGCTCACACAGCGAGTGAGGAGGTGGGTTAATAATGAGATAAGCGATTATGATTGGCTAAGGCAGAGTCATATGTTTCATGGTAGCCAATCAGAGTCAGTGTTTTTACACACATGCCGGCACACGCGGCAGCGCCAGCGGCGCCAAACACACACACGCAACAGCTACACAGAGATTCGCAGTAGCAGCAGAAATGGCGAGTCAGGTGCAATCCGATGAAAAGTTGGCATTTTTAAGGTGGAGATATAAGCACTTATAAGCACTTCAAATTCATTGTGGTCAAAGGCAAGAGCGTGCATGTAATGTGTACATGTAATGTGTGTCACGCATCTACAAAGCTAGTGGCCAAAAACACTTTTCTTACAAAGATAATACTTGAAGTGCAGGATAAAACTCTTGCTGTCTGTTGACGTGCAATAAATATAGAAAGTTATGTATGAACACCTGTCTGTTCTACTCATTTCAAATGACTTGTGAAAACTGCAAAAAAAAAAATATATATATATATATTTATATATATATATATATATATATATATATATATATATATATATATATATATATACAAATTCTCCGACATGGCTTTTTTTTTTTTTTTTTTTCAGTAACACAAATAGTTACTTTCCCTGGTAACGAGTTACTTTTATTATAGAGTAATTCAGTTACTAACTCAGTTACTTTTTGGAACAAGTAGTGTGTAACTATAACTAATTACTTTTTAAAAGTAACGTTCCCAACAGTGGTAGTTACTGCATCATCAGAGAGAATCGCAGTAGCAGAATACAGGTTGAGCTACCTTCTTAAGGTTCACATTAATAATAATAATAATAATAATAATAATACTATAGGTCGAGCTGATAAGCCTTCTAGCGACTTTAAAAAGTTTTATTTATTTATTTATTTATTTATTTTTTACTTGCCCAACCAGACAAATAGCCTGATTAAAACCTAAATGACAAAATAATGACGAGCGATGCATTGAAACGGGAGAATGGTTCTTTTGATTTTATTAGCCTACAGTCAATGTAAACAGTTAATAATAATGGATGGTGAATTTGGAAGGCCAAACTAAGTAATTTGGCTTTCACAATGAAATGCACAGCGTCTTAACAACTTGGTGGCACAGCAACAACAGCGAGAATAAAAGTTGGGCGGTGTTATGCAAATCTTCCCACACAGTGACATAGACATGTGGGGGTGTGTTTAAATGAGGCGTTTTAGGAGGGTGTGGACAAGTCTCTTTAACTTTGATAAAGAATATCTCTTTGGATTTGAGACTTTAGTCTTTGCAACTTTACAGATCTTCTTTGTTAACCTCTTAAGATTTTTTAACAAAGATTTTAAATTAAGTCTTAGTTCATGTTAGCTCATTAAATAACACAGTTGCAACTTTAAATTTTAACAATGTGTTGTTAAATATTGGAATACCTAAGATTAATGAATGTTCAGAATATTTTTTTTCATTGGCAGTTTGTTAACAAATGAAGCCATAATTGCCAAAAGCCATAAAAAAAGTGTGAATGAACTATAAAAGATCAAAACACTTTCAAACAATATCTAGGGCATTTGTAGTCCAGATAAAAAAAAAAGGAATGTTTGAAGATAAATAGCCTATTAAGTCTAAATATTTCAATAGTTGGCTCTGTAATAAAAACCACAGGGAAAACACAAATCTGAATGGCTATTTAAGATTATTTATGGTTTAGAAAGTAACAGCTGCATTTTTTTTACCGTGTTTACAGGGTAAGGGCTGCATTTAGCTCCATCTGCTGTCAGATAGTGAATGTGCTTTCATTCAGCACGATCTCACGTGTTCCTCCATGTGCTTCTCATCTGCGCTTGTTTACATCAGAGTGCATGCGCTCTTTCAAGCAGCATACAACAATGTTGTGCATTTTAAGCTGCTGATGGGAATACTATTTTTAAAATGCATTCCAAATTCTGAATAATTTGTAAAGTATATTTATTCAAGGTATTTAGAACTGCCCACGATAACAATATCGTGCATAATAATCACCGCAGTACATCGCATTACCAAATACCAGCACAAGTCTAGACCCAATTAGACAATATTTGAATAAAAAAATAATAAGAAGAAATATTTGCAACAACTGATGGAGTGCAGAATGCTGCACGCATGCTCAGTGTTGTCAAGATAACACTTGGTCAGTCACTCTCTTCGTCAAGGGAGTTCCAAATGCTTATATGAGACAGTAATATGCCCTACACCCTGAAAAGGACACACTTAAAGGGCTCTGCCCTTCGAAGGGAGTAGGGCATAGGGATGCTCACTTATGTAACATAAACATAATTGTAAATGTGATATTGATTTTTTACAACAGTTCAATAAACTAGAAGTTAATTAAGAGACTTATATTTTAGACACTACACTGCCTGGTTTTGCATTATTACGACAACAAAAATAATTCCAGATAGATAGATAGATGGATAGATTCTATTTACACTGTTAAAATTTTACTACTTATTGCAAATAGTGGCAATTATCTAATTAAACGGTATTGCAGTACATTGTAAAACTGTATGCATTATTAACTTATTGGGTGTAAATTTTAATTCAAATTAATAAATGGATGCCACCTTATTGGGACAATAAAGTCCTCCCTACACCTACCCTAATCCTACCTGATACTTTTTCAACTTTTTGATTTTATTTTTCATTTTCATTGAAAATACAGGTGCATCTCAATAAATTAGAATCTTGTGGAAAAGTTCATTTCGGTAATTCATCTCAAGTTGTGAAACTCGTGTATTAAATAAATTCATTGAACACAGACTGAAGTAGTTTAAGTTTTTGGTTCTTTTAATTGTGATTGATTTTGGCTCACATTTAACAAAATCCCACCAATTCATCTCAACAAATTAGAATACTTCATAAGACCAATAAAAAAACATTTTGAGTGAATTGTTGGCGTTCTGGAAAGTATGTTCATTTACTGTAGATGTACTCAATACTTGGTAGGGGCTCCTTTTGCTTTAATTACTGCCTCAATTCAGCGTGGCATGGAGGTGATCAGTTTGTGGCACTGCTGAGGTGGTGTGGAAGCCCAGGTTTCTTTGACAGTAGCCTTCAGCTGCATTGTTTGGTCTCTTGTTTCTCATTTTCCTCTTGACAATACCTCATAGATTCTCTTCAGGGTTTGCTGGCCAGTCAAACCATGGTCATTTTACCAGCTTTTGGTGCTTTTGGCAGTGTGGGCAGGTGCCAAATCCTGCTGGAAAATGAAATCGGCATTTTCAAAAAGCTGGTCAGCAGCAGGAAGCATGAAGTGCTCCAAAATGTCATGGTAAATGACATTGCATCCCAAATCATCAAAGACTGTGGAAACTTAGCACTGGACTTCAATTAACTTGGGCTATGAGCTTCTCCACCCTTCCTCCAGACTCTAGGACCTTGGTTTCCAAATGAAATACAAAACTTGCTCTCATCTGAAAAGAGGACTTTGGACCACTGGGCAACAGTCCAGTTCTTCTTCTCCTTAGCCCAGGGAAGAAACCTCTGTTGTTGTCTGTGGTTCAGCAAGTTCCTTGACACGTCTGTGTGTAGTGGCTCTTGATGCCTTGACCCCAGCCTCAGTCCATTACTTGTGAAGTTCACTCAAATTGTTGAATTGATTTTTTTTAACAATCCTCATAAGGCTGCGGTTCTCTTGGTTGTGCATCTTTTTCTTCCACACTTTTTCCTTCCACTCAACTCTCTGTTAACATGCTTGGATACAGCACTCTGTGAACAGCCAGCTTCTTTGGCAATGAATGTTTGTGGCTTACCCTCCTTGTGAAGGGTGTCAATGATTGTCTTGTGGACAACTGTCAGATCAGCAGTCTTCCCCATGATTGTGTAGCCTAGTGAACCAAACTAAGAGACCATTTTGAAGGCTCAGGAAACCTTTGCAGCTGTTTTGAATTGATTAGCTGATTGGCATGTCACCATATTCTAATTTGTTGAGATCTTGTTAAATGTACCTGTAAATGCTTTTCTGATGTCATGTGAAATTTGTGAAAAGGGAGAAAAAAGTTTGCCAAGAGGCAGATTTGAACCCAGGTTGATTGTGTCAAAATGAACACATCACGTGTTTTACCATCTGTGCCACTGGAGCTGAGGATTGTTGGGGGGCGGAGTTAGTGTAAATGGCTTCAGCCAACAAGGCGAGCTATTTGCACTGTGTAAATAGATACTCCGTTTTATTATTTAACTAATTTCAAATATCAGTATTCAACGTTTTATGTTTAATATATCAAAACATTATTTATGGATTTGTAAAAGAAATAGGTAAAGGTAAAAAAAAAAAATCATATTTAAGTATGTAAAAACTGATAGAACACTAATGAAAATATTGCTTCAGTATATATTTACACCACTAAACATTTTGGTGATGCGGTGCTTTTGTGGGAATATTGTCTGCTGATATGAAGTTCACTGTAGATTAATAATAAATATGATTTAAAACGTGATGATATTTTGTTTTCTTTTTACGTTAAACACATTAAATATTACATAATGTGTGTAATGTGTATTTCCATTGCAGATTTAAGTCTTAAATTTCATATAAGGTGGAATTAAAAAAGTCATAAAAAGTCTTAAATTTAACTTGTCTGTAGAAACCCAGCATGGCAAAGACTGTTTTTGAATTATTTACACTTCTAGTCATGTCATTTTTCCCTAACAAAATAAATATGTTTAGAAAAATGTATTTCTTAGTTTCTGCATTGATATTCCTTCAAATCATGAAGCTGGATTGTGTTGCCTGACTTTGATGTGTATCTTCATGATGCAGATGTAAATTTATGCTCTATCACAAATGGTAACATCTGTAAAAAAAAAAAAAAAAAAATCTAATTTTAATTTGGTGAAATGTAATTGTTCTGACTGTTTGAGTTTTATTAAAATTAACCACTGGTCTCCTGTAGTAGCATGCATTTAGATCACGATAACCACAGTTTAAACTTCAATACCGTGGTAAAACTGTATCAATAGGGTTTCTAGGTATTTGTATGAAAAACGGTAGTCTAAATACATTTAGTATAAATGCGCACACACAATGCTATAGCTTAATCACACACAAAAAAATACTGTAATTGTATTCCATTACTCCTTTAATACATTTAATAAATGTCTACATTAATGA
The DNA here is from genome assembly GCF_003368295.1 of Carassius auratus. NCBI lineage: Eukaryota > Metazoa > Chordata > Actinopteri > Cypriniformes > Cyprinidae > Carassius > Carassius auratus. The sequence goes on along the minus strand of NC_039247.1, from coordinate 16,201,857 downwards.
TATAATAAAATTTGATATGAATATCCCACATTTCTGACACAATATTAGTTTTAACGAATGGTAAATGATGGCAATTTGTAGATTAAAAAGTCTTCTGACTGTATCGTTGCACACAGTGTTTCTCCTATTTGTCAGCTCTGTAATTTAAATTAGTTTAAAGCCAGGTGAAACAGTCATTTGGTTCTTCACTGAATTCAAGCTTTTCACACTGGATCTCACAGCTGTTTAATGACAGAGACTCACCAGCGAGTGAATGCATCTTCTCTAGTAAGCTCATGCTGCGCTGCCATTTGAACTTTGAGCCAAGCGGATAAATGGTCCGTGTAGCACTGCTTCGTTCCGCTTGTGGTGCATTAACATTATATCAAACATTTATCGAACTCTTGTTATCGTTTTATTGATGGAAACTATATCTCTATTATCGTTATCGATTTATAATATCACCCAGCCCTAGCCCCAGATTTCACTTTGCTTGCTTGGACTGAAAATTACTTCAGTAGTAATGTTAGTAATGGCCTATACATAGTTTTTTGTCAGAACGGAATTCAGTTTGAAGAGTATTGATCAATCATATTGTTCAATGCAGATTTTTCCTCATACCTCTGTTTACTTCAACAGGGAGAACAAATACATTCCCCCTAGTCAGAGGAACCGAGAAGCAGGGATGTCATGGGGAGCTGGTCGTCAAAACTCACCCAGACTGGTTCAGTGCAGCCCTGGGCCACCCACACCCAGATCTGGACCTCATGACTACAACACAATGGATCAGCGTGTGGTCAATGGAGGTACAAGATGATTTTTGGACTCTTTGTTTATACCTTGACTTACTTCGGGTCATGTTGGGTATCCAAAGTAACTAGTGATATGGTACCTTGAGTATACAATCAAGTTTAGTAATGTATGCAGACAAATTGTATGTCTGGTTATGCAGTTTTGAAGCCTTGAAAACTATCAGTAGATAAATATATTTTTTTGTTATGGTATCTGTTAATCTGTTGTTCTCCCCTTAACTAACAGTTGATCTGCCAAATCATCTCTCTAGCTTTCAGTCCTTTCATGATAAAGGGATTTAGGCAAGGGATCGCAGGCCAACACTGCTGCTGTTCAAAGGGAATCTGATTCATCTTTCCAAATGTTTTTTCTTTGAAGTCTTTCCAGTCGTTTATGTTTCACTGCCTCAGAATTTACCAAAATCTCATCATGTGATTTGTTACATTCCGTCCTTATTCTCAGTCCTTCTCAACTCATTTCTTCCCAATACTCTTACATTACCTCTCTCTAGACCTTTTCTCCTCAGTAGTGTCAGTGTTCATATCTGAACTGATCATTCCATAAGGCCTTCAAACTTTTCTGTATTCCTATTCAATTTACATGCTCCTCACTCTTTCTCGCTCAAATGTAGTTTTTTTTTTCTTTCTCATTTCGACTCATTTCATCTGTCAATTTGCATGCTCCTCCCTCTTTCTCGCTCAAATGTAGTTTTTTTTTTCTTTCTCTCTCATTTCGACTCATTTCATCTCTGTCAGGTACACACCCTTGGGCCTCACGCTGCCCATCTCCCTCCTCTCGCCCTCCATCCCGTTACCAGTCAGGCCCCACCAACTCTCTCCCACCCCGGGCGGCCACGCCCACCCGGCCTCCTTCCAGACCCCCATCCAGACCCTCTCGGCCCCTGTCTCACCCCTCTGCTCATGGCTCTACAGGGCCCCTATCCACCATGCCCAAACGCCTGTCCTCAGAAGGTACCAGAAATTCCAGACCGAGCAGCCATTTTGTTGTGGCACCACTGCTCAGGTTCACGTTTTGCAATCCAAATGCCTGAATCAAGGCTGCCACTAACAGCTGTGGGACTTTCCTGGTGTTTAATAAAATAACTCACTCCTCTTCTTGTTCCATTTTCTATTGCAATCCCTGTTTTTATGCATGATTGAAGTGAATTTGGGGCACGTTTCACTCACTCATTTTCTGCGGTGTGTTTAAGTGTTGGTTGGCATTGTGTTTTGTTTTGGCCATGGAGTCATCATTGGCGGAGCCCAAGTGTTTCTTTCATTGTCTGACATTGGCTTGACATTGTTTTCTCGCACATCAAATGAGAAACTGTCACAGCCTCTTCAATTCAAATGTATTTCAGGTAGGTTGACTAGATTTAACATTCTTAACCATTAACATTTCATGAATACGGAGACAGGCACATTATATGTGGAGGAAAAAGTGTGGCAACAAAAGGAAGGAGATGATACACAGGGCAACTTTTTGAGCAATGTTGCCATCAGCGGACAACCAGGTGAGACACAGGGCCCACAACCAGTCTAAAGCATCCAGAGAGAAATTTGTTGCCCATTCTCAATGGGAAAGTGTCCAAGCAACATTTCTCAAAAAAGTTGGCCTGTGTATCGTCACCTACAGAATTTGTTCCCACAACTTATTCAATTGTAGCTACAATGTACTAATGTGTTCCTTCATTTTAGTCAATATGTGGCCACGTTGTACTAATTTGTTCTCTCGTGTTTTAATTTAGTTAAATCATGGCTGCAATTTATTAATTAGTTTCCTCATTTTAATATGGTAAAATAGATAAGTTTAGTTAAGTCATGGCCAGATTGTACCAGTTTGTTCTCTTGCTTTAGTTCAATCATTGCCATGATTTACTATTTTTTTTTTTTACTTTAGTTTAAAACAAGGCAACAAATTATTACAATATGACTGCCATTTAAAATTAACCAACGGAATGAACTAGTAGAAAGGCCACGAATTAATAAAGTGTGAGAACAACTTCTTAATTTATGGTCACAGCATCTTTTTCTTCTGCATGTGATGTTTGGGACTCTGTACATGACAGTTACTGAAATGAATGACTTACTCATATTTGGTTAAAACTCCACACGTGTTAGTTTGCTGTCCGCTGTAGTCTGAGCGGTGTGTTCAAGTGCAGCTTCTTGGTCCAGACGATGCTGACGGAAAGCTACAACTACGTCTGCTTTTGTCGCCGCTTGGTGTGTCCCAGCCTATATTTGATATGTTGAATGCCACATACACAGCAAACAGTTTTTTTTAGAGAGCTACACACTGCATTGGTGAGAGATGCCTTAAAAGGGTGTTTGTTTCTTCCTTTAGAACTCACTCATCTCTCTGTTTGTGAATGCAGGTCCTCCAAGAATGTCTCCCAAGTCACAGCGTACTCCTAGACCTCATAGAGTGGCCTCTTGTCGGGGCGGAGGACCTCCTCCACCCGATTATATGTCCCAAGGTGCATCGGTGGAGGTTTCTGTTCCCCCTCCAACTCGCAACAGCCCTTCTGGGGGAACCTGGTCATCTGTTGTCAGCGGTGGTAAGTCTAGATTATGAATCTGTACCAAGATTTCACATTCAGTCTGAAAGACTTGCTGAATAATTTTTTCCACTTCCTCTTTAGCACACAGACCTCGATCACCTCGACAGCATAGCATTGGCGGAGGTGCTCCGAGCCCCTCCTGCTTGTCTTCCCCTCAGGCTGGTACAGTGCCAGTAGACTCTGCGACCGCTTCCACTACAGCAACGTCACCAACCGCAGCCAATCCGGCCGCCAACCTGGAAACATCTCCAATAGAAGAGGGTTAGGATGGCCCTTACACAATATGTGCCATTTTAAGGCCTGTTTATTCATTTGTGTTATTCATTTCCTCAGTACCAGATCTCATAATAGCCCTGTGTTTTTTTTTTAAATAGCCAAAGAATCAAGAGTACTAGAGACAAGACAGAATTCCCCTAATGCCAACAAGGAGAATGTGAAACCTACTGAAGCTTCTGCGAGCATCGCTCGATCCATGGGAAAGGGTGTGTACCTGTGGAGATGTCCTGCTATTTACCATATATAACCAGCATTGTTTAATCTGAATTTTGGAACTTTTGTTTAAACTTTTTTTTTTTGAGTCTTGTGATTTTGCTTTGTCGCCAGAAAACAAGAAAGCAGAAATTGCCAGTTATATGAATAAGGGATTTGGCTTCTAAGAATTTATTTCCTTATGCACAATTGCTGACACTGTAAATATAGATAGAGCGAGAAATGACTTTTTCAGTTCATCATAAATCATACACAAACTGCAATACAAGGTTAGGTAGGGCATATGCATCAAAGTAGGCCTGTCACAATATCTGATTTTCAATCTTTGAATTCCAGATAATGGTATTATACCTATATCAATGGAAGTTTAAAATGAACTTTTGTTTTGTCTTGTTTGGCTTAGACTCAAAATACAAGTTTACGGAGGCGGAGAGAGAGTTTGGAACCATAACTGTATAAAAAAAGAAAAAAAAAAAAGAAAACTTGCTGTTGATCATAGACTGCAGTTTCTAACATTTGAGTGTCTCACTTTCACCTGTCATTTCTCCAACAATATTTTTTGTGACTGTAGCTAATGTGTGCTGGATTAGTATTACATATCAGTATTTATTTTTTTTAATATCACTTTTTTTGCCAATACGGTATATTGCAAAATCAAAACTGAAAAATCTTATGAAATTGTTATTTATTTTTAATAAATGTGCTTTTTTCACATTTTGATCTTTCTAGGACCTCCCACCATGGCTCCAGACCACAGGAAACAAATAGATAATTTAAAGAAATTCAGTGTAGAATTTAGGGTAAGTTTTCTCTCCCATTATTTGTGTTTCATAAGCAAATGTATGTCCATTTCTTGAAGCCCTGCATCATTTGTAGTTGCAGTCTAGCTCAAATCCAGATTCAGTTTTTGAGCCCATGGCAAACAAGACTCCACGGGACCTCATAGAAAAGCCAAAGGATCAAGCACCTGAGAAGAGCACAGTAGATTCGACAGGACCCAAAGTCCCCATGGAGTCCGCCATTAGTGAAGAAACCTCCACTGCTGTGAGCGTTGCCCCAACAGGAAGTAAATCTGGTACCCCTTCGCTCTCTTCTTCCTCTGCTGTACCAGAACAGAAACGAGGGCCTGATGTGACGTCTCAGGGCGTTCAAACTTCCTCGCCTCTGGCCAATGCTGCTGCAAAAGACAAGGATGAGAAGGAGGAGAAGAATGACCCTGTAGCAGAGTGAGTCAGCAGAGCTCTAGCATTAGCATTGAAAGAATTCAGGATTAAGTTGCTGCTAAAAAGTTTTTCTTCAGCAAAATGATTTATACCCGATTAAGGATGTCAACGATTAATCGATGATCAATTAATTGTAGATAAGAGATGCAATCAATTAAAACTATCGATGGTCAATTAACCTTTTTAATTTTGGGCTGCGTGCGGATCGTGCGCAAAACACGTACGAGCGGCTGTGAGTGACTGTATATAAACGCATCATCATTCATTCGCAATGTACAGATTAAGCTTTTAAAGTGATTTAAAAGTACATTAAAATAGAAACAACACAAGGTTCTTCAACATGGAAAGCAATAGAAATGTAGGAACTAAGTAATTCCCTAGATAATCGTTTCATATCGTGCACTTTGCAGGGCTGCAAGACATAGGACAGAAAGGCTATCCTACAAATTGTTAATTCGTTCCTACGATTTATTAATTTGTGGCAACTGTCAATGTTTCTTTAACTTTGTTCCTTAAATAGACCATGATTTAACTGAAATAAGGGAACAAATTAATACATCGAATGGATTCTTAATTCATGAAATCTTTAATTTCCCTTCCCATGTTTACCACAGTAAGAGATGCAAAAACAGTAATTAAGTGAAAAACAATCAAATAAACCTGCGAAATTAGAGGGTTAGATGGTGAGGATTTAGGAAAAGAAACGGTGCCTAAATATTATTGAATTTGTGGAAAATTGTGACCAAGGATGTTTTTGATCATGTGAAGAGGATCTTTTACGTCTTTATGCTAATGCATGTAAAGTACAGGCCTAATTTACATTATAAATTATATTTAAAAATTTATATAACAAAATTATAATAAATTATAGTTTAACATTGATACATTGCGAATACGGAAACATTTGGATTTGTGCCGAATGAGACGTGAGCAATAATTTCCAAAATAAATCCAGCCAAACCCGGGCTCGCTCCATCTCGTATGCACGCACGCACTGTCACAATCTAATGCAGTGTAAATGCCAGGTTTTTTAAATCAAATAGGACTACTGGAACGCTATTTTTATTTTTATCAAATGCTCATAATAACATCTATTCTATTTTATAATCCTGCTACTAGCATTTTATTCAGGTGAAAGTGAGAAAGCGTTTTTTTATTTTTTTCGAATGGCTTTTGCACATCTTGTCATGCCGGTGACTGCGTGGCTGCAATAGACGCATTTTGCAGCATTACGGTAAACAATTGATCGATTAATTGATCGTTCATTTAAACGACGATCGATCATGGAAATTATTGAAAATTTAAATCCCTATACCAGATATGTGATTAAAAACCAATTGTAAAAGATTGTATTGTCAGGAATCCATGCATTCATTCCCCTGAAAAATGTTCTTGTCAAATGTTGAATAAAACAGTTGATTTATTGTTTATGCACTTTTTAGGAGTGTTAGAAAATCTACTCTCAATCCCAATGCCAAGGAGTTCAACCCAAGGGTTTTTTGCTCCCCTGTAAGTAATTATTTATTTTTTTTGACAATTATTGACCTGAAATCAAAATATTTTAGACAAAATATGTTTTAATTTAAAGGGATAGTTCACCCAAAGGTGAAAATTGTCATAATTTCCTCACACTCAAATCATTCCAAACCTTTATGAGTTTCTTTATCCTGTTGAACATGTTGAATATACTTTCAATAATGTGGGCAACGAAATAGTTGATCAAAAGTATTTTTATTTCCTTACTATCTTGTTACCCACATTCTTCAGAATATCATCTTTCATGTTCAATAGAAGAAAGAAACACAGAGGTTTGGAATAACTTGAGGGTGAGGAAATTATGGCAGACCTTTTGGTAAACTGTCCCTCTAAGGTTTCTGTCTCAAGTCGTTTGGTTTTCCTTGAGGTTTTCTGGTAGAGGGCAAACGAATATAGCACGGAAATGTAATTGTTTATATATTAATCTTCCTTTTATTTTATAACTCTTTCCACAGCCTAAACCATCAACAACCCCCACTCAAACCCGGCCCCAGGGTCAGCCAAGCCCTTCCATAGTAGTACAGCAGCCCCCTACCGTCTATGGCCAGACCATGTTCCAGATGTACCCTCTGACACCTGTCAGTCCTGGCGTTCAGGTGAGCTCATTATATGAACATCTGTTAGTGTAATCATTTATTCTGTGCATGGAAGCCCACATCTATCACAATACATTTTTGTTTTTTCATTCATGTGCCAAGATCCTTGATGTCTTGATTGCATTCATACTTCAGCCATCCCTCCTATACTTTCATTTGTCAGCTGCATTTCATCTGGCATGTACATCCAGCACATGATTGCTTTAATTCAGGGGAAAGAGCTAGTAGAGGCCTGTTCAGACTAAGTCTGGTCTAAATAAATAGCACAAAAGTTTTAGAATTTTGTGTAAAAAGGTTTGTAGTTGTGCACTAGTTTATTTTACAGTATTGTGTAAAATTGCAGACTTGGTGTGAACAGACCTCAAGGTCAAGAATATGCTAATAAAAAAAAATTACTGGTAGCATGCTATCAACCTTTGGATGGAGCTCATGGTTCGTCATCAACCCCAAAAGTTACACCTTACTAATGTTTCATATTATATTTTCTGGTTTACTTCGTTGTACTGACCAAAATAAAAGCGTTATTGTTATATTTGTGGTGTAGAGTGGGAAGATGCATTTGAGTAATTCCAAAACTCAAAAGTGACTTAGTCTTTTATTTTGCTCTATTGCATAATTTAAAAAGCTTTTGTTTCATCTTTAATCACTCGCACATTTTCTAGAATTGCTGAAAAAAACAAATGATAATCACACTAAAGACTCGTTTTTTTTTCTTCTCTTTTCCCTCTTTCCTATCTCTCCATTAGAAAAGCATTATCTGGAAGGTTTGTGCAATTCTAAGCTTCTTTTTTCTGCTGAAATCATGTATGACATTTTTGCCTGCATAACTGACCAGCAGTTGTTGGTTTGTCTATTTCTTACTGCAGCTGATCAGTATTATTAGTGACCAAGCACCCAAGGTGTGCATAGGCACCTATTGTATCCGTTGCCGTTCTTCTTCTTCTGTTTCTTTCCGCTCTTGAGTCTATGCTCATAGAACCGCTTGCGGGAAATTTGGCACACTGATAAGAATAGTCAGAACAGTCACCATAGCAAATTAGCAGTCTCTAACTCTAACTCAAACTCTCTAGCACCAGCCACAGAAGGAAAATTGTTTTCTTCTGAATCATTGGCTCATGCGGAGTCAAATTTTAAATAACATTTAAAAATGCATCAGTTAGCAAGGTTTAGTTTTTTCACAAATTTTTTTTTTTATAAATAATGCTTTTTTTTTTTTTAACTTGTCCTAGACGGTTTGTCTGATTCTCACCAAAACAGGCTCAGATCATCTTCAGACCAAGCTAGCAAAAATGTATGGAATTCAAGTTGATTCTTCAAACCGTTCTTGAAAAACGCACAAATTAATTTGATGAAAAAGCATGTAAAAATGGATCGGAGGCTGTATATCTCTGGAACAGTTTGGTGTATTGAGACCAAACCTGGTGTATGTTATAACAAGCATGAGCTGAGACTACCCGCAGTGTTTCACCACTGTGCCACTTAGTGGTCATGAAAAATGCATATTTTTGCTTATAACTTCTAAATGGTTTGGCCAAAAATCAAAACTGATCTCTTTAGATTAGGTGTAGCATGCCGAATCAAAAGATACAAAATTTTCCCATTTCAGCCATTTTGGGAAGTGCCATTTTGAATGTTTTAGTAAACTGCTATATTTTACGAACAATTTTACGTATTATTACGAAACTTATGTTTCTTGGGAACCATGCCCTGATGGTACTCAAAGTTTGGGGGCAAAAAAAAATCTAAAAGTGCTAATAACTTTTGTTTACACCTGCCTATTGTAATGATAACTGGTTTTGATAGATTCCTTGGATCATGTTGAGAACATCCATACCAGTTTTGCCATAATTGGCTGAATTTCTTGTCTGCCATTTATAATTCATGTTGAAAACATACTTTTTCTAACTTCTAGACTGTTAGTCCGATTTTCACCAAATTTGACTTGTATCATCTTTAGATCGATCTGGCAAATAGTTATGGATTTCATGTTGATATACGAAACAGTTTGTGTTTAGCGTATCAACGAATTTGCCGGAAAGATGCCAAACTGCATGTGTGGCTGTATCTCTTCAAAACTTTGACATATTTACAACAAACTTTGTATGTGCCATTGTCACCTCACACTGACCAGGCCACATAATTTTAGTGACCACGCCACCTATTGGTCAAGAGTAATAAACCATTCAATAACCATTAATTTCAAAATGCTAATAATTTTTGATTAATTTTTGATAGTCCATTATATAATATTATTATAATAACTGTTCTCAAAATATTCCTAGGGTCATGCCGACAACATGGATACCAATTATGTCATTATGGGCCAAATTTCCTGTCCGCCAATTTGATTTGTTGAAAACCTTCTTTTTCGAACTCCTCCTGTTTGGTCCGATTTTCACCGAATTTGAATCCGATCAAAACCGTTTTTGTATAGCCCCGCTACAAAGTGGAGACATAATGGCAGATTATGTCTGAGGCTGTATCTCTGCAAAGCTTTGAAATATTGACACCCAACTTTGTGTGTACCATTGTTACCTCCATAGAATACACCACACAGATTTGATAACATGACATTCTTAGCTCTTCATTCTGTCCTAATTGCTGCTTGCAGCTATATTTACTGTTGTTACTATTATTATATTTTCATACTGTTGTCAATAAACGACTTTTTTTATACGCTTACCTTATATATTACCTTTATCCATACTCTGAATGAGAGTTGTTGTTGATTTGTTTTTCTTCTTCTTTAGAATTAGTAATACATTAGTTTTAAACATTTACCTTTTTTTTTTTTTTTTTTTTTTTTCTGTTAAGAGCATTGAAGCTTTGTTTGCATGAACACTTGACCAGAAAAGGAAAAAGCCAGAAAGTTGTGTGGCTTTGTCAGTCAGAAGCATTGATGTGTGTATTTTCTTGGGTTATACTCTTGGCACCGTCTTTGAGAAACAGAATATTGGGTTGAACATATTGATCCACAAACACAAAAAATGTTTACAAATAGCATTTTCCTGTGAGCACTGTGAGCTAAAACGAAGAAGTGCTACAAGTCAATTACAGTGGTAATCCACAGAATGTAATACATGATATAGATTTTGTATTAAGATTTTATAAGTGTTCTTCAAGACTGTGAAAAACTCTGAACATAGATTTAGTTCTGCATCTCAAGTTCTGCTCCTCATTTTTTAGCCTCCAGCCATGTACCATGTTCAGGTTCCTCATATGACCATGAGCCAGACCAAGCCCTACAGACCAGGTAAAGGTGAGAATGATTCCCTCTCAGAGTGCATTTTATTATTTGTTTTACTGCTGCTTAAGACTATTTTGTCTTTGCTTTTAGCTTTTTCAGTGTGAAAGATATGCTATATATTCTGTGTGTTGATTTTTTTATATTATATTTGCAGGGCTCTGCAGTTAGGAAATAAGATCTATTCAAAATTAAAAGTTATTTTCATGCCGTTCTCTCCAACAACATCATGCCCATTTCATTCTCCTTTCTTTTGCGGTATCTGATTGCAGTACCAAACATGCCACAGCAAAGACCAGACCAGCATCATCCACCTGGCACGTCTACAATGATGCATCCAGCTACAGCTGCTGGGCCGCCCATTGTGGCACCGAGCCCAGCCTACTCCACCCAATACTTCACTTGTAGCCCCCAGCAGTTTGCTAGCCAACCTCTTGTACAACAGTTGACTCACTACCAGTCACAGGTACAGTGACTTTAGAGGTCTCATTTCTAATAAAGAATTACTAAAGCACAGAAATAAAAGGTAACCACAATTAATAAATTATTATTATTTTTTAATTCCTGTATTCAAATATGCTTAACCTACTTGAAAGAGGGCAAAAAACTGAATGCAAAATGAGTATGTCCAGTTTCATTGTATAAAATAGTAGGCGAGTAGATCCAGTTGAGGAAAAGGAGTCCACGGGAGAGGATGCAATAAATCACATGACAAAGCCAACTTGGCGGAAGTACTTCACGCATTCATACTACATACAATGTACTTTTTGTAGTCATGAAGTTTGTAGTGAATTAGTACCTACTCAGACAGTAAACCCTTTTGGACAAAACTTGAGCGTTTATGAATATGGTGTCTGACCATCTTCAGCTGAAACAAATATAGTATTTGTGAACATTGTATTATTGTTCTTTGAACAGTGTTGAAATGGTGAAAAGATATCAACATCAGCAAGCAGGGAACTTTTTATTAGATCCATTAGGAATCTTTGATTCTTTTGCTTATAATATGCGTTTACATTCACCCTCTTAATGCGATTATAATGAGATTTTGGCAATATTGTGATTAAACTTTACCTCGTGTAAATGCAATACTTAGATTTAAATAATGTGATTAAAATCATAATTGCAGCAGGCATAATCATATTAACATATGGCGTACGCCGATTTGAATTGAAATACACAGGCATGTAAACACCTTAATCGGAGTATTGCCACACTGACCAAAGTGCACATGTAACTGTGACATACGTGAAGTGCACCTCCAGTATTATGGAGTTTAGAAACAATGGTGGGAAAGTCTCCACAAGGACTTGTACCATGGCAGATCAACTGACAAAATTATGAAATATGTGTCCCATTATTTCTGGAAAAATATAATTTTTTTGCCCCTTTTTTATGATCTTTTTTTGTTGTTGTTTAATAGCAGCTATGTACAATATAATCTGGGGAGCCAATTACTTTGAACTCTTAATGGATTACTCCACCCCCGTGCCGTTCCAAACCAGTAAAAACTTCGTTCGTCTTTGGAACACAGTTTAAGATATTTTGGATTAAAACCGAGAGGCTTTTTACTGTCCCATAGACTGCCCATAGATTAATGGCAAATTTTCATTTTGGGGTGGAGTATCCCTTTAAAGGAACTGTCATTCACCATTTACCATTCAATAAAGATTTGGTCATATGAGGTTAATGTATTTAGTCCATTTTCTACAAATAAAAAAAAAATGTATCTAGGTCCTTAAAGAAAATGTCTTTTAGACAGACCATATTTATAAATTAATTCTTTAATTTAATAATCCCTGTGGAGGATAGTATGAATAGAAAATGAACTCGTGTCCCTCCAATTTTTTAATCATATAGCAATAAAAGGTTCACTACCATTCAAGATAATCTTGGGTTTATTTATTTCAGGCCCAGCATGTGTTCAGTCCAATGATTCAGGGCGGTGCGAGGATGATCACCCCTCCTGCCCATGCTCAGCCCAGCCTGGTCTCTTCCTCCACCACTCAGTATGGTGAGCAGATGCATACTATGTATGGTAAGAACTCCTGCCAGTACAAAGACTTGTCTTGCTAGCCCATTTTACCTATTTACGCTCATATTGTGCATATGTGATAAATTAATTCACTTTTTATTGCCTCTGAATAGCTTGATGCTACAGCAGTTAATGTTGGTCTTTGTAATGAGTCGCATATTAATGACTAAAAATAAAGTGAGGGGGGAAAAAAGTGAGTGAAGTGACATGTGGCCAATTATGGTGACCCATACTCTGAATGTGTGCTCTGCATTTAACCTATCCAAGTGCAAACACACAGTAGTGAACACACACACAGACATCATGAACACACACCAGGAGCAGTGGGCAGCCATATTGCGGTGGCGTCCAGGGCACAGTTGGGGGTTTGGTGCCTTGCTCAAGGGTCTCACCTCAGTCGTGGTATATTGAGGGTGGAAGAGTGCTGGTTATTCCCTCTCCCCACCCACAATCCCTGCTGGACCTGAGACTCAATCCTGCAACCTTTGGGTTACAAGTCTGACTCTCTAACCATTAGTCCATGACTGCCCCTTAAGCTCCCAATTGCTCCCAGTTTTTTTTTATGTTTCTGTGAAGTTTTTCTTGTTATATTATTAATTGTAATTATATATATATATATATATATATATATATATATATATATATATATATATATATATATATATATATATATATAAAATAGTACATACCAAAAGTTTGGACACACCTTCTCATTCAAAGAGTTTTCTTTATTTTCATGACTATGAAAATTGTAGATTCACACTGAAGGCATCAAAACTATGAATTAACACATGTGGTATTATATATGGAATTATATACATAACAAAAAAGTGTGAAACAACTGAAAATATGTCATATTCTAGGTTCTTCAAAGTAGCCACCTTTTGCTTTGATTACTGCTTTGCACACTCTTGGCATTCTCTTGATGAGCTTCAAGAGGTAGTCACCTGAAATCGTCTTCCAACAGTCTTGAAGGAGTTCCCCGAGAGATGCTTAGCACTTGTTGGCCCTTTTGCCTTCTGTCTGCGGTCCAGCTCACCCCTAAACCATCTGGATTGGGTTCAGGTCCGGTGACTGTGGAGGCCAGGTCATCTGGCGCAGCACCCCATCACTCTCCTTCTTGTTCATATAGCCCTTACACAGCCTGGAGGTGTGATTGGGGTCATTGTCCTGTTGAAAAATAAATGGTCCAACTAAACACAAACCGGATGGAATAGCATGGCGCTGCAAGATGCAGTGGGAGCCATGCTGGTCCAGTATGCCTTCAGTTTTCAATTCAGTTTTGAATAAATCCCTAACAGTGTCAACAGCAAAGCACCCCCACACCTCCTCCTCCATGCTTCATGGTGGGAACCAGGCATGTAGAGTCCATCCGTTCACCTTTTCTGTGTCGCACAAAGATACAGTGGTTGGAACCAAAGATCTCAAATTTGGACTCATCAGACCAAAGCACAGATTTCAACTGGTTTAATGTCCATTCCTTGTGTTCTTTAGCCCAAACAATTCATTTCTTCATTTCATTTCTTAAAGTAATGATGGCCACTCATTTTTCTGTACTTAGCTGCTTGCCATAATAGAAATTCTAACAGTCCATTCAGTAGGACTATCAGCTGTGTATCCACCTGACTTCTGCACAACACAACTAATGGTCCCAACCCCATTTACAAGGCAAGAAATCACACTTATTAAACCTGACAGAGCACACCTGTGAAGTGAAAACCATTTCAGGTGACTACCTCTTGAAGCTCATCAAGAGAATGCCAAGAGTGTGGCTATTTTGAAGAACCTAGAATATGAAATATTTTTAGTTGTTTCACACTTTTTTTATGTAGTATATAATTCCACATGTGTTCATTTATAGTTTTGATGCCTTCAGTTTGACTAGTCATGAAAATAAAGAAAACTCTTCTTTTGGTCTGTAATATATATATTTGTGTGTGTGTGTTTGAATGTCAGTTGCAAAACTCATTCTAAAAAGTTAAATTTTTGACAAACTGCTTCTATTCGTTTCTTTGTTTCAGTGTCACATGCCCCCATTCCTCAGCAGTATCCCCACCCAAGCTCCACCCTTCACCCTCATTCGCAGCACCCTCAGCCCTCTGCCACCCCGACAGGACAGCCGCAGCAGGGTACCCAGCATGGAGGCAGCCACCCGGCCCCCAGCCCTGTTCAGCATTCTCAGCACCAGGCGGCAGCTCAGGCCATGCATCTGGGCAACCCACAACAGCAACAGATGTACTCAGCCCTGGCACCCACCCCGCCCTCCATGACCCCCGGCCCCAACCCTCAGTCTCCTCAAGCCAACTTCCCCTCCGCTCAGCAGGCCGTCTACATCCACCCCCAGCAGGTGCAGCATGGGTATAACCCTAATCATATGGCTCACATGCAGCAGGTTAGTGTTAACAAGACATAGACACCAGGATTATTGAAATCATTAAAAATATTGCTGCTAAATACTACTTAAAAATATGAATTCACTCTGTCTCTAAAGGCCCACATGCAGTCAGGGATGGTGCCTCCACATCATGGCAATCCTTCTCACCCCCCCACTATGATGTTGATGGCCACACAGGCTCCTGCTGGCCCCCAGTCTACGCTAACCCAGGGCACTCTCAACCCCATCCCAGTGTCCTCAGCCACACACTACTCCTACACTCTCACCCCTGGTAAGAACCTATCTCATCGCAACTCGGCACGTATCAGTTTGTTTACACACACCAGGAATGTGTCTCTGTGACAGAAAAGCTTCCAGTGCACAAAGACTACAGCAATATACAGACAAAATTTAAAAATAAAGATAAGTATACATTAGGGCTGCCCATTAATAGCTGACTAACCGTTAGTCGACGAGCAAAGGCTTAGTCAATCTAAATTTTATTAGTCGTTTAGTCAAAGGGGAAAAAAAAAATCCTTCCACAGGAAGTGGGGCAGTCATGTAGTCTGTGATGGACAGATCATTAACAGCTGGTCTATGTGGTAATTACAGTACATCAGTCAAGAGATCCAAACGCTCGTTTCGATCATCGACCTCAAATGTGGTTTATCATCTGAAACATGTAAGTAGCAGCAACATTACACGGCCGCACGCTTTAACGTTAACCTAGAAAAATGTGCGCTATTCAAGTGTTTGTTCGGAGTGTGGAAGCTGAATAGTAGCGTGCTCACTGCATGACAGTTAACTTGGAGGCACCGGTGCGATCATTTGCATTAACTTAAAATACTGTCATTTTTGCTCATACAGATAAATAATACATCTTTCATAAAAGGTCTACCTTTTTGTGTGCGCTCACAGTAACAACAAAACCTGTTTTTTTTTTAATAATGAAAGCAAACAAGGTGTGCTTTCTGCCGTCTAGGTCTCTGTGAACTGTGAGCACGTCAAAAAAAGTAAATGAATCAAATTTTCCCACCGCAGCTCTGTGTATGCCTCAGACATGAAAAATATACCTATAGAAAGCGGAAAACAAATGTTTACAGATTATGTAATCAACATGAAATGTGCATGTCCACTGTGGAAATGACGAATCAGTGTCATTAACATCATCACTGCAGCCAAGAATTCAGAAAACACTAGTTTATCAATTATTATAATGTTAAGGCTTCTTCATTCTTGCTGTTTTCCCTTACGCACTCATAATCATTACTTCTGCCGGTGCGCTGTGGCAAGCTTTAGGCGTGTGCTTGAACACTGATAGGCTATAGGCTATATTATATATATTATATATAATATATGGTTTATTAATATAAACGTGCAATTTAGTCGACTAATCACTTAAAATCAAAGACGACTAGTTGACCAGAAAAATCTGTAGTAGAGGGCAGCCCTAGTATACATATAGATACATATTTGTGTAAATATAGTATGCAGATATATATGCATATAGATGTATTTGTATGTGTACTGTATACAGATACAACAGAGGATTAACAGGGAATGAATAAGAATAGGTAGGAATAAGAATAGGTATGCTAAATGCAACAGTTAATGCAATAAACAAATGTTTGGTAACAGTTTCTATGAAGCCCATTTTTATAACACATTATAAGGCTATTCTTAATGCATTAGAATGAATGCACAATGCATTATAAAACGTACTTGTGCTTATAACTTTTATGAGTATGACTATTTATAACACGAAATAAACTATGTTAAATCCACTTAATTTGTAATGGATTAAAAGTGTCTTATCTTGACATTATTTAAGATCTGTACAGTATCTGATCAGATATATAAACTTATGGCTGTATAAGAAAAATATATTTTTATTATTCTTGTTGATGTCCGCTTTAAGTAAAGTAATAAGTTAATGCCAAGATATGAGTCTTATAATACATTATAGCTATGGGAAATATAATCCATTGTAAATTAAGTGGATGCATTCTGTTCATAGTGTATTATAAATCATCATGATCTTAAAAGCTATAACCACATATAACTAAATATTATAATGCGTTAAAACTGCTGTTATGATTACTCATGAGATGCATTCATTATAATGCCTTAAGAATACTCTTATAATGTATTATGAACGGGCTTCAAAGAAAGTGTTACCAATGGGTTTTATTGCACAGTGAGGTAAATTGCTAATGGAATATAATTAAATAGAAAGTTTAAATAAAACACCATAATACACAATATATGTGCTGTTATGGTAGACAATCATAGTGCTGTTAAATAAATAAAAATATTTTACTAAATTCTTCCATTCTTTCTAGGAACTTGGGTTTGTAGTAGTTGCCTGTATTTCACATATTCCTCTGCTCCCATTTGTATTTAATGTATGTTTGTGAAGTTTCTCTCTTCACTGTGCTATGGAGTGTATAATATAAATCTTCCTCTGTTTTCGTTCAGTGCAAGGTCACCATCAGCAGCAGCTGTAGAGGATGAATTTCAGAGAACAGCAGTCTGTTTGAGTGGCTCCTGATCTTTGCAGAGTCATCTGGCCCCATCCACCACTTTTATTGGCCAACTAAACTTTACCTGTCTCTAAAACCCCCCAAATGGCCACGAGAACCTCAGTCATGCTGCTCTACTGCAACCCACCACCAGTGATTTAAGAAATGCATACAGGCAAAGATGTGGTGAACTCTGGCTTTTTTTTTTCTTTTTCTTTTTTTAAGAAATACAAGTTTTAACAAGGAATCATTTTTTGCATATTTCAGTGACACTAGAACTCTTGAAATGGGTCCTAACAATAACAAAAATGCTCGGATGAGTGGAAAACTGTGCATAAGTAACTGGAACATTTTGTCTGCACCTAAGTTAAAGATAATTCTTCCGTACATTGACAGTATTAACATTACTGTTGAATGCTGCTGCTATAGCTGTGCTCAAGACCTTGGGGTAAATCAACACCAACAAAATGAAACGGTCCTAACCAAACTAAACACGAGAAACTTCCATCAATGAAGACGTTTGGCAGCAAAAAAAAAAAAAAAAGCAGATAAATTATTTATTAATTTAATCTGATGGCAAAACCCCATTAGACTTGACCGTTATAAAACTGTTAAGTTAAAACAACTTTTACTTTGTAGATAATATAAAGGAATTAAAAAAAATTAAAAACATTAAAAAAAAGTTTTAAAAACTTTACACGTCTTGACTCTTCTTTTTCTGTGTCATTTTGTTACTTTACTTTACTTGACAAGACTCTAGATACTACTGTGGATCTGCTCATGTTTGTGGTTATGATGTAAAAACATCAGAGGAGTGTCGGACGCACTTCCGCTCCAGGCCACCAGGAGAAGCGCCGAACCCGTCTACATCACAATACTGCGCGCTTCTGGTCTGAACATGTGGAATGGCTGCTCGAACCAGGTGGCAAGGAAGTCGACCAGAAGTTGAAGTCGGCCGCGTGCCGCCATCTTGTAGCAGAACTTCACTTGTGTTAGCATCCCATTGACTCCCATTCATTTTGGCATCACTTTGACAGCGAATAACTTTACATCAGAGGCGTTTAAAGACTCCATTTGCCCATGATTTACTTCTAAAGATACACGACAATGTACAAAGGGCTCCATTACCTTCTATGTTACATTATGGCCCCGTAGAAACAGTTTTTGTAAAAATAGGCTAACGATTGCGTCATAACCACTCGACTCTCTGTCGCACAGTAGAGAAATTATCGTACAGACAGGAGGAGAAGCTCACAGGCAATTAACTTTATATGGCGTACTGGCGTTACATTTCAAAATACTATACAAAATAATTAATCAGAATAATTACTCCTGTTCACTCACGCCAAAGAACTCCCCGCTCAAGCTCGCAGTCTTTGCAAGTTTAACGATGGCAGTTTGCACGCACAGCTACTAGAAGATTTACATCTGTCAGACAGGTTGCTGACATCGTCAAGCTTAGTTTGAGTCTGTCCGTCAGAAACGGAAGTGCTAAAAACGCTAGAAATGGGCTTCACTTGTCTCAATTGAGTTCCAGTGGGGTCACTGTGTCCATTTCTTTTACTGTCTATGGCTCGAACAAATTCTGCACAGGGGGGCAGGGTTTCATATTTTATTAAAGCATCCCTAGGCGCCGCCATTGGCTAGTGGACCCCCACCTGCTGTTAGCATTCCATTGACTCCCATTCATTTTGGCATCACTTTGACAGCGAATAACTTTACATCTGAGGCATTTAAAGACTCCATTTGTCCATTTATTATTTCTAAAGAAACACGAAAATGTGTAAAATGCCCCATTACCTTGTATCTTAAGTTGTGGCCCCGTAGAAGCAGTTTTTGTAAAAAAAAAAAAAAAATAGGCTAACGATTGCGTCATAACCAGCGACTCTCTTGTCGCACAGTAGAGAAATTACCGTATGGACAGGAGGAGAAGCTCGCAGGCAATCTTTTACTGTCTATGAGGCTATCGGGGGGACGTGGAGGCATGAAGTCAAGGGAGATAATTAATCAGAATACTTACCAAAATTTGCTTCTGTTCATGCTCAACGTCTCTGCAAGGTTCGGTGGGTGATTCAGATATCTCTTGGCACAGCGATTAGAAGACTTACAGTTGTCAGACAGGTTGCTCACATGACATCTCCGTCATCAAGCTCAGTTTGAGTCTGTGCAGTATGCTCGACCCCCAGGAAATGCGTGCTTCTAATCGACTTCATTTGTCTCCATTGAATCCAATGGGGTCGCTGTGTCCATTTCTTTTACTGTATATGATTCTGCATTACAAAGACATTTGCAAACAAGTTAGAACTCTTCTGAAAATTAGGAAGGAACGGTTTTGCCACAATGGGCAAGTTAAACGTCGTTATCTTAAGTTATCTATCCAGGGATGATTTTAGAGTCCTCACAGCGGTATGTGACGTTACCATTTTAAGGAAGGTATATCTGTTTACATCCAGCTTTATTTTTCACAACCATATGACAAGCTACAGGTGTATTTGTCTGAATCAAAATAAAGATTCAGTGTGCTTTTTCTTATTTCATATATTTATATTGTTTCAAATGCTGAGGGGGAGCAGTTTGCGCTGAAACTTCACAGACTGGGACGGACATCCTTCATTAACTTGAAGAACAAGAGAGATTACCACAAGCAAAGACACAAGATGTCATGACTGTGCCTGTCCCGGCTCTCTGCCATGAAAGAGTCTGCATACATGAAAGTAATATCTATACATTTCAAGAGGATATAGAGACACACTTCAATCTGCTTTCGTTTTTGGGACAAGCCAGTCTCAAAGTGCGTATTTTGAGTTGATCTGTTTTAAGTATTAAAATCTAATTTGTTCAAGCCTTTCCTCTACTCTAAAAAACACTAGTGGCCCCTGGTCATTGGGATAAAAATCACTGATATAGCAGATGCTTTTATTTAAAGTTTCACAACTCAGTTTTCCATAAAGTTAGCCTTAGATGCTGACATGGCAGTAAAAATAAAGAACTACTATTTGAAGTTCCCCATTGTATCCCATAACTAATAACCAAAAATGTTTGATTCTAAGCATTCTTAGGTATTTGAGTCTATTTGTGTTTCATGCCCAATTGTCTATTGACCCTCGCGACCGATCTAAAACATTGTGCTAGATACAGATCTTGTCTTCTGAAATCATTTCAACATGTATCACTGTATAGTAATGCAATATTATAAGGTATCTAAAGTAAAATGTAATAAAATAAAGACAAGAAAACAGCAGTTACTTGTTTCTTAGATTTATTTTATTTAAGAGTCCTTGCTTTTCTAACAGGTGTTATATGATTGAGGGTTTCCTGTCCCGAAGCCAGTGGACTAACATACATGCAGTGGTTATGGAGCTCATTAATGGTTACCCACTGTGCTTCAGATGAACAGAACTTCGCACAATGCTTTATTTTCTTGCATTAAATATTTACTTGTGTAGAAAGGTCGTTGACATCTGCCAAACTGTGCAGTTGTTTGCTGTATTAATCTCTCTTGAAAGGACATAGAAATATGACTTGTTTTTAGTTTTTTTTTAAACATGACTTTACATAGGTGTCCATTAAATGTTACTGTATTTTTCATATAGGAGTCAGGTTCGAGAAATTCAAGGCCCAACTGCATTGTACAGTCAAATCATGGAGCTATTAGTCAAACTTGCCAATCATGGCCTGATCCACGGAGACTTCAATGAATTTAACCTCATGCTTAATGACAATGACCAGATCACACTGATAGACTTCCCTCAGATGATCTCCACCTCACACATAAATGCAGAATCGAGACCATCCTGATATTAAACTGATCATGATAATTATTAAATAATAAGCACTGGTACTGAAATTAAGTTTTTAATTCTTTTGCAAAAGCTACTTCGATCGAGATGTCAAGTGTATTCAAGTTTTTTTCTTAAAAAATATTTAACTATGAAAGCGAACTCTATCCAACATTCAAAGATATCAGGTGATTTTTCTAATAGCGTGCTTTTGTCATAATCAGACTTTAGATCAGGGCTATTCAAATCTTGAGGTCCAGAGGATGAAGGACTCAGTGGAGATTATGATGATGACATCCCAGAGTCTGCTGACGATACACATCAGGTCGCTTCAGAGGACATTTTCAGCATGGAGGAGTATAAACATGCCATGCTTGAGCTGGAAGGGCTAAAAATGAGCAAGGAGACTGCAATAGAAGCAGACACAGAGGAACATGATGGAGCTCAATGTGAAGAGGACATCACCTCAGAAGACATTCAGACAGAAACAGTTTCTGACATCTCCAAAGAATTGGAGAGGGAAGAGGAGAATGAGGTAGAGGATGAGTGTCCTGATTTGGTTGACCTGTCTGAATCCAGCAAAGAATTCAGGCCTTAGGTAAGCTATCTTTTTTATGTTATTTTATATGATGCGACTCATTTTTAATACCATAACTTGCTTGAGCATATGTAACCATTTCATACTGCTATAAAGCTACAGTTCATATTTTACCTTGTATCCTAAAAGGAATATTGGGAAATTTTCATCATTTCTTCATTGTTCTTGCACGTATGTGTGTATGGTTGAGCTTCTATTTACCGTATTTGATGTGCTGTGATCATTGTTTAAATGCGAATAAGCCTAAATTAAAGATGTTCATTATATAAAGTGACTGTAGTCTTTAAATGGCTAAACTGCTTGACACGTACAGATTACACTTACACTGTCATTATGCACTTTTTGAAGCTTGAAAATGTAGGTTGTGTGGACGTTCAGTGGATGGACAAAATGTATGAGACTGAGAGAATATAAAAATAAAATAAAAATCTTTAAATGTAATATTAAGGGAATACGGTGATTACAGAATTTTCATTTTTGGGTGAACTATCCCTTTTAAAAATATATCTACTGACATATCTGCTACCTTTAATAAAGTTGCCTAAATGAAGCATTCTTCAAGTCATTTATGTTATGGCATAATTAGTATCAGGACTGCAGTGGAAAAAAAAAAAAAGTTATTTTTTGCTCTTTTTGATGCTTGACAAGCCTGTGTTTACTAAGATCTTAATGATGCATTTTCATTATGGTGTGAAGTATATTCCTTTATGTAAAACCCTTAATCTTACATATAATGATTTGATGCATGTGATCCCCAGAGATCAAGTGAGGCTTGAGAATGAGCACAGGAGGAGAACCACCAGTGAGATGAGCTTCTGAAGTGTTGGCAGTTGATCCACCATACCACCAGTTAGTACAGCCCTTTAATATATTCATTCTAGGTCTAAATGTTTACCCCTGCAGACACAAAATCCTGATTTTTTAAATTTTTTTTTTTTTAGTTTGAATATATAGATACAAAAAAAAAAAAAAAGTTACTTGGGTGTTGCAAGATTTATGTTGTATTAAAATAATGAGTTGATGTCCCCCAATGTAGGTGGTCATCAGACAGAAAGTGAAGAAACAGCTCACCAAACAGCAGAAGGCTGCTCATAGAAGACCTCTTCAAAAGGGTGAAGCAAACCTGGTGACCAAGGAGAGGAGAGAAAATCAGAACAACATCAAGAGCAGTTTGGAGACGGCTTACTTCTGGGGCTGAGGGAGCCCTGCAATCTTTTGATGACATGACTAAAGAACTTTTTTAGAACATTTTTCAATTATTTCTGTATCTATGAAATTAATATAAAAATCCTTAATCCTGCCAGATAAATTGTCTTTAGCCTTATTTATGGTTATGCTACACAAAGGTTTGACCTTGTTTTATATTTCAGATAATGAAGAATTGTAGTCAATTAAGAATTGTAGTCAATTACATGTTCTGCATTACATGTACAGTAATGGGCAAAAGTCTTAGGCCATTGGCATTTTCAATAACGACCAAATAGTTTAAAGCCAGTCATTTCTATCTTTTAGCATTACGGTGTCAGTAGGAAATATAATTTTACATGTCTATATGTTGCTTTTGACATTTAAGTGTAATAATCCAGTTTTGTAAGTGTAGTCTAAAAACAGCCAATGAGCTCCACACAGAGATGGGACCTCACCATCATCCAGTCTGTCTGGCATGACCAGAAAGAAAAAACTGAAACGGACTAAATCCAGAATAACTGAGGCAACGTCTCCAAGATGATTGAAGAAATTGACCTCATGCACCACAGTATATACAGGACTTTTTTTTTTTTTTTTTTTTTACTTCTCACCTGAAGATGTGCATGACTTAACTCTCTGCTGCCTCCATGTACTATAGTCCAGGGGGGTCCAATCCAGATCCAGATCCTGCAGGGCCATTGTCCTGAGTTTAGCTCCAACCCGAATCAAACACACTTCTCAACTAATCAAGGGCATACTAGAAGCACCTGCGGGACAGAGGCCCTCCAGGACCGAGTTTGGACACCCCTGCTGTAATAGACCATCACTAGATAATATCTCCTGTCTTTTCTTTAATTTTAGTGATCCTCAGATCTGGCTCAAGATCCACTTTCCTGCAGACTTTAGCTCCAACACTAATCAAATAAACCTACCTGTGATTTTCTAATGATCCTTAAGACACTGATTAGCAAACTCAGATGTGTTTGATTAGGGTTAGAGCTAAACTGCTCTAGAGAGGCAGATTTGAGGATCACTGTTTTAATTCCTTCTTCACCTATAGTCATGCATTATATGCTTAGTCCAAAAGAATAAATCTAATCAAATATATATACACACATTGATGTATCTGTCCCTTCAAAGCAAGCATAATATTAATAATAGAACATTTGATTAACCTCAAAAAATTGTTGCCTCCAAAATGATCAAGTTGTCGTCAGAATATGCCGTTTTTAAACGCCTTTTATAGGAGTGATAACTAGTCATCTACTATAAAAAGACATCTACGAGTAACACTGTAAAATGTTTTAAATTGTATATACTGTATATTGTCTACGCCTTTTGTCCCTTCCTGCTCGCCATTGGAGGGTGGAGGGGCACGTGATCAGTATTGCGATAGCGTCCAAGAACAAAACAAACCCTGAAGCGCTGACAGCTGTTGGTTAAAAGACTAATGTCACGTAATATCACTTAGGTGAGTTATGCTAATCTTCCTTTCACCCGGGATGATTCTGAGATGATTTTGCTGTTTTGGAGAGCGAATCGCCAGTGTTAGCAGGGGTTATGTGGGTTCATCCTCTCTTCCCTGCAGTCCTGTTATATCTATGTCGGTTAACTATAAATATAAGCTTTCTTCGTGGAACTAAGCAATTAATATATCCACTGTTAAGAACAGAAAGAAGGCTGAAACAGCTGGATATGAACTACTGCTCGGGCTCTTCAGTGTTTTGTTGCTGTCAGTTGGCTTCACATGTTGATATGGATATAGAATTTCCGCTGCGTTTTTTACTTTTGTGGTTTCATTTTCTTTTCTGTTAATGCCTTAAACGCTGTTAGTTCCATGTAAATGTTATTGTTTTATCTGACAATTTACTCATGCTCATGTAATAAACACGTTACTTTAATTCTTGAGGGAAATATCTATCTATCTTTATATCTATCTATCTATCTATCTATCTATGATTATAGAAGTTTTTACAAAAGCATATGTCATCCTTGAAACACAAAAAGGGATGTTGCTGAATAGGCGTGACCTTTTTCCCTTTCATTGCATCTTTTTTCATATGAAATTGAAAGGTAACTGAAACTGTTATAATACAGAGCATCTCATTTTGTGTTCCACAGGAAGAAACCGTGTTTTTAAACTCTCGTTTTAAAGCTTCATGATTGTGTGCTGCAGGGTTCGGTGTGGATCTAGAGGAATGGAGTGATTTTATAACAATGAAGTGGAGACCTGTGTGGAGATGGAGGCTGTGAGACCCAAAAAGTCAAAGTCCAAATCCAGTGGGAAGCCACAGGTGAAAACCCACCAATATACATTTCTTACTACACTTTAAATCTTGTTTTTATTAAAGATGCTAATTTCTCATAATCCTAAATGGTTATGCTTCATTAGCAGGTCAAACAGAAGAGACAGTCAGACAGTGTTAGACAGCCCCCGGGACCTTCTAGAGAAGTTAATGAGCCAGTGCCAGCTTCTGAGTTCACTGATGTCCCCCTCAGCCTTTCTCATGTGCCTCCAGCTCCTGATCTGAAACTACCCGTCACTCAGACCTCACTAGACCATACTGACAAACCTGAAAAGGAACAAGAGTGCTTGTCAAATACGACTGGAATAGTAAAGAAACCGCTTTGCAATGAAGAGAAAGAGCATAAAACGCCATTACAAGACACTGCACCTTGGGTGGAACATGCTTCAGCACCAATTGAATCCCAGCAAAGTGATCTCAAGACTCTTTGTGCGAAACTTGAGCCACGTAGTGTCCCTTCTATATATCCATCTATCCTGTCTTCCTACTCTGAGCCTCAGCTTTTGGAGGGCTCGTACTCTATCACCTGTGGACTGCTAGATGCTTCCTTTATGCCAGTGGCCTCTGAGAGACAAGTAGCTCCAGCTGTTCTTCCTCTGGCTAACCAGGAATCCTCCCTGCCCGCCTTGGTCCCTGTGGAGGCCGCTGATGTGGAGAGACCAAGGGAGAGGCTTTACCCAGAGCTGCCCAGGACCTGCCAGTCTGTGAAGCCCTTCACTAGCGAGCAGCTACGTACATGGGAACCCGGTTCTTGGTTGGGAAACGTGGAGATTCTTGAAGCAGAGTTCCAGAGTCTGGCCCACCAAGAAGGGCATGAGCTGTACGAGCTGCTGCTGAGCTACTGGAGGTGCCGCAAGCAGCTGACGCAGGCCCAGACCGAACTACAGGCTGCCAATTCTGACTGCAAAAATGTGCAGAATCGCCTGTGGAGCTTCAAGGATGAAAGGCTTTCATTACAGGTGAGTCATACCTGTGTATTGGTCTATCCATCTTTCTGTCTGTCTATTGTTCTTTTTATATATTTGTCTATCTGCTGTGCCTTTTATCTGTCTGTTGTTCTTCCTTTCCATGTGTCTCTTTCTATCATTTATTATTGTATTTTTACTCTTTTTCTATTAAAATGTCAAGTATATCTATCCATCTATCTATCTGTTCTTCTATCTGTCTATATATTTGTCTTTCTATCTGTTGTTTTATCTAAATATTGTTCTATTAAATCCTATAAACTTTTAAATGTCAAGACAACCTGTCTATCTTTTTGTAATTCTGTCAGTGTCTGTCTGTGTATCTGTCTTTCTGTATCTGTCTAAATATAGTTATATTAAAGCCTTAAACTGTGAAATTTCAAGACTGTCTTTTTAATTATCTAAAAAAAAAAAAAACCCTTTCTACACTAGTTAAGGCAATATGAATTTCTAGAGTCAAATCCCATTCAAAACAAGTAGTGTGATCACTAGTCTAATAAAGTTTTATAGTATGTCCGTGTCAAAACTGTGGACCCGGCTGTTTGTTTAAGTCACACCATGGCTGTAGCATAAAAATACATTGCATTGCTCTGTGTAATTCATCACAAACACACCTGTTTGCTTTCCAGGGTGTATGTGCGGATCAGGCCAAGGTGTATGGCTACCACTGCTACCAGCAGGTGACACTGAACAAGGCAGCATTAGCTGAGCTGAAGCATCTGTTTTGTGCAAAAGCAGAAATTCTCCATCAGACAGTGGCCCTGCACTCATACACCTCCATCCTGTCCCGTCTGCAAGTGGAGTCCTATCTCTACCGCTTGCTCAGCAGTAACCCCACCACCAAGAGTCTGGCTGTGCAAGAAACAAGCACAGGCAAGTTCTCACTGATAAGTCTAGACTGTACATGAAACACAAATCATTTGCTAATGAGTACAATGACTTTCAGTAATACTTTCATAAAGTACACTGGTTGTTTGGTCTGATAAAACATCAATCTCTGACAAAAGTAAAACAATTTAATTTTAAGGCGAATTAAATTACTAAATGATTTTGATGCATATCAAATCTGAGTTTGTGTATTCAGTAGACACTTCTCAGTCTGTGATTATAAATGTCATGCTCTCTGTAGAGTTTTATGTGGTTTGTGTTATGTTGAACTTCTCAGTGAGTCCAAAGTCTCAGCCCTCCTCTCTGCAACCGCTGAAGGAGAGCATCAGTGTGCTGTTCATCTTCACCCGGCGGGTCCTAGATGATTCTCAGTTTCAGGCTGACATCCATCTGTGGCTTCAGAGGCTGGTAAAGACCCCCAGTAACCAGCTGATCAACTGAACATGACATGAGATCACAATATAAGAAAATATTAATTAAGGATTTAATACTGTGTATAAAAATGCAAAACAGCTATTTTAACTAATAATATTTCACAATAGTACTGTTTCTACTATATTTTTGATCAATTTTTTTTTTTTTGTAAGCATAACAGACTTTAAAAAACAGCAATCTTGGAACAATAGTGTATTTAATTAATTTAATGCAAGCTAAGCTTACATTCCTCCAGATTTAAAAGGAGATGTGTTCTTCACCATCCAGGTATCTGTGCTGCATCAGGTGGGTTCTACAGGAGATCATCTGTTCATCCTAAATCACCTGCTCTGCTGTCCGGCAGGAGTGGGGAAATGGGCTGTGCCATTCCTACAGGTACCGAAGCAGAGCCGTGATATGTGACGCACATGAGCTGAAATAGTGCCCTAGTAAATGTTAACAAGGAAATTAAAAAAGTATTGTCCGCTTGTCTTATAGTAGTCAATGAACCTACTTTGCTTCCATAGATCAAAGTATTGGATAACCCATCTGGAGTGTATCACTTCATGCAGGCCCTGGCTATCCTCATGTCTCCAGCAAGGTAAAGATTAGTTTTACTGGAAATTGACCTCACGATCCATTGAATTTTATTCTTTTAATATCATCTCTATTATTGTTTATATCATCATCATTCTGACTCAAAAAGCTATTACTTTGGTTTAATACATTTATAACAGAAAGCATAAACTGATGACAAAGGCATTTTAGCTTTGCCTTGTCAGTTACATTGAATATGGAGTTGTGTGTTTGACATGCAGGCATCGTGTAGACTTCCTGGGACACATGACGCCTAGTGAGGCGAAGGGCAACAACAGTCGTACAGGACCTGCATCTGGTAACTGGACGCTAGTGGATGAGGGTGGAGAGGAGGTGAGGGTCCAACCTTAAAACCGACATTTCTGCTCAGCCCCTGTCAATGCTTCCTAAGAGATTGACTGAACTCAACCTTTTTTTTATGCTAATTCCTATTAAAGTATGGAAATGAAAAACATAAGTTTGTAATTTTTTTTTTTTTTTGCTAATGGCTTCAGACCTCACTGCATATATTGACGTCAGGAATCAATATATGTATTATTGTGTTAACTTCTGATTAGACTTCACAGCCTGCTGTTTTGAGCCACTGATATTTCTTAGGATTGAATTTTGACTTCTGTCAGCAGACTAAAAGTGTCACTATTTTGTGACTCTTATGTAACCACCAACAACAGCCTTTTTTGTGGTTATGACTGTACACCATACTCCCATCTGATGCTTGCTGTAACACTCAGGATGAAGACCCAGAAACAAGCTGGATGCTGCTGTCTGAGGATGATCTAGTTTCTCTGTTCTCTCAGTTTCCATATGATGAGCTCTTCAAACACTTACTGGGTATCTGCTCTAAAGGTGAGACTGTTATAATGCCACATAACTGAGGGAGACAGCCATGTCATTTGTCATTTGGTCAGTAGATTGTATAGTGATCAATTGATATTTATGGAATGGTTCACCAAGAAAGGCACATTTTGTCATTATTTACTCAACCTCATGTGTCTTTTCTCTAAGAACACAAAAGAGGAAATATTGAGATATGTACCGGCCATTTTTGTCGAAATAATGAAAATCCTTCGAACAATTATTTGTTTATTAAAGTTGACATTTTATACCATTTCTGATTATTTGAACTGTTAAATGTCACTCTTGCCAATAGGCGACTATCAGCCTGAAGCCACCACCAGTCAAAAGATGATGAAGATATTTGCATTTGCGTCCTCACTGGTCGAACTGCTTGCTGTCGGCTTGCAGACTTACAACAGAGCACGTTATCGCCAATTTGTGAAGAGAATTGGTTACATGATTCGGTTTGTACGCATTATTATTTTAATTAAGCCTTTTTCAAAATGTTCATCTTGAGCAGTCCTGACAAATTACAGATAATATTATTAATGTGTATATTTTTGTTGGCATTATTGAAACTATTCAGTAGGCTTTCATAACTAGATACTGACATCACATATATATATATTCTAGGATGACTGTCTGTTATGTTAGTGACCACTGGGCGCAGTACATCAGCCTGTCAGGTGTGAGCAGGACCACAATGCAGGAACAGTTGTTGTCAATGGAGAAGCTGCAGGTGGAGTTTGACCATCTCTTCCTGAGAGCAGTGCTTCATGTACTCAAGGCCAAGAGGTATAGAGTAATTCCAGAGCTGGGTACTAACTACTTGTGCACATGCTCCAGACATCAAGCTTTGGTGTTTATATGAGAGATATTTGTTCACATCTGGCCTACACTGTGCCCCGCTCTCTCACCAAACGATTTCTTGTCGATAAAAGATTCCAACTAAAGCAACACTTTACTATGCACATCTCTTTCTGAAGCGGTGTCTGTTTAACTAACCCTTTATTGGTTGACAGACTAGGTATATGGCTGTTTATGTCTGAGATGCCCTATGGCACGTTATCCAGCTCCATGCTGTGGAAGATCTTCTACATTATGCAGTGTGCAGAGATGGACGGTCTGGAGAAGCTAAGCTGTAGCCTGAGTGCTGAGGACTGTATTCTGGGGCTCAGAGGTGAGATAACAAGCACATCTAATGCTTGTGAATACAAAAAGAATAGTTTAGAGCAGTGGTTAAGGCCTTCCGTCATCAAAGACAATATATGAAGACTCATCTAAGATATTTGTTTCTAAGTCTGCTGTATTGATAAAGCTACACACTTTAAGTAAAACAATTATAAATACTTAAATTCTGCTTAAATAACAATGTTTTTCAGTGTTAAGTCTTTTTTTTTATCAATTAATTTACATTGGATTTTCTGGTCATTTGTGATTTACAGTTTTTCTAAGACCATAACCATGGTTTTACATAAAAGAAGTAGTTTTTATTTGAATAAATTAAAATATGCCAGCTTATGTCTTGATTTGTAGCTCTTTTAGTTTGTTTTAAATTATTTTAAGTCATCTTGAGACCCCCTTTGGAAGTGTGCTGAGGCCCCCGAGTGGGTCCCATTCTCCTGGTTGAGGACCACTGGTTTAGTGTGTGTTTATTTATGTCCAGAACCAAGCCATCAGGAGAAGTTTCAACACTGGCTGTCAGAGATCAACAGCTCAGATGGAATCTGCCTTTTGACAACGTTTGCACACATGGCCCAGCCCAGACGTACCGAAGTAGACCCCGAATTTGTCAGGAACGTAGTTCTGGAGATATACGAGGTGATTTGATACTTTTACTGAAGACCTTTATGATGAATCCGTCATCTAAACATAACATCACCCAGATGTTTTAAATGCAATAAATGTTCCATTACTCTTTTCTTTAAGGTGTCCTATGTTAGTATCACCACCCGTGAGATCTTTTCTAAAGTTGGGCGGGAGTTGCTTGCAGCTATAGCGACTGCCCACCCTCACATCATCTCTGTGCTGTTGGAGAGACTGAGAGAGACCATAGAGAAAGTGGGCATGGTGAGTCAAGTACGGCATCTGTCAGTCCACCAACGACGTAAGAACTGTTTTAAGAGTCACTCTTGATTACTGATCTCTGTTATATCTGGATGATCAGAGACTGATGAAGAACAACAGTTGAGCAAGCGGCACTAAATTTGCATTCAGGACTGCTGTTGTAGGTGAAGCAGAACGGAATGCAGTCTCAGGATGCATTTTTTAAATTTGAACTGCTCAATCGTGTTAAAATCGTGTCAGTCAAGTCATAAGATGCAGATTGAATTGTAGGTGAGATTCCTATTAACTACAGCCAGTGACAGTCTTCTGTTCAATGATAGGGACGTAAAACAAACCATATATTAGCTTCGCTTATCTGCCACATATGTCTTTGAATGATCTTCATTTGGGGGTTTACTCAGCAAATGCTGATACATTCTACTAATTGCCCTAATTATAATTATTTCTCCAGGTGTCGCTGTACCTGTTCAAGGAGTTGCCAGTGCATTTGTGGACGCCAGCTCAAGCTGAGGTGGGCTTGATCCGAGGTTGGCTGTTGAACTTCAGTCTCACTGCTGTGGAGAACAGATTGGCCTGCATCATACTAGAAGGCCTCAACTGGGGATTTCAGCCTGTGAGTCTCGGTCATGAATATGGAAAGACAAGCGCTGCTTAATTATTTAACAGATGCACTATGGATAGTTTACTTTTGTGCTAAACATTGATATTCCCTGATGAGGCGTTGATAGGCCTGATACAAACTAATTCCTCATGTGGTTAATCTAACTAATAATTTAGTTTTTTATGTTATAAGGAGTATAATTTCTCTCTCGCCAACAGAATGGTTGCCTCTTTCTACCAGCATCTTTGCACAGAGAAGTCGCACTTTTAGTGATTGAGGCATATCAAAAATATCTCACAGACAAACCATATGGTGGCATCATCTCAGAAGGCATCAAACAGGTGCGTTTCACATACTAAATAAAAAAGGCTCTTTACATTGATTGTCATCAGCATTGATAAGGCTTTGTTTCTGTGTGTGTGTCTGCGGGGTGTTAATGCAGAATAAAGATACAAACCATATTCATCTGTGTATAAGGTCTAGTTTGCAGTGGTTCACCTTCATTTATCAGCAGAAATAATAGCCACAAGTTTAATAAGCCACTTGTAATAGTCAATGGTATCCTAGTGCCATCTGTCCTGTTATCAGCTCACATTTTCTGCATGTTAACTCTACAGGTGTCTTACCTGGCTAACGTGGTGCGGCTTGGCCAGACTCCAGAATCCTCCTTTAACCAGTGGGCCTGGGACCTGGCTCTGAGGCTAAAGCTCCATGCCAGTGAAATAAGTCCTCAGGATGCCTGGTGCCCTCTTCCCTTGTCCAGCGTCCCCAGTGTGCCTGAGATCACAGATTCTCCTACCATGCACCCAGTGTTCAAAGCAGTGAAAGCGGGCATCCCCATCGGCTGTTTTCTGGCTATTGACATGACCACCAATGGACACAGGTTTGGAAAGAATATTGTGACTCTTTTGATTCTAATAGATGAAGTGTTGTGACTGATTCATCATCAGTAGTGTTTCAAGCTGGGTGAAAATTCAAATGTAGTAACATGAATTCATTTTCAGTGTTTTGTATTTGACAGTTTGGAGAAGTTCTGCAGTGACGGCATATCTCTGCTGAAGACTCTGGTTCAGTCGCGTCATCTCAAAGCTGTAGTGCACATTCTGGAAAACATTCTTCCTCTGGTCTACCACCACCAGTTCTACCTGCTCAAGAATGAACAGTTAAGATTATTTAGGTTTACGTTGTCATATTTAACACTTTCTGTCCCTGGAATGTGTTTTGTATTGAATTAATGAATTAATTTATTGCTGTAGGTATACAAGTAATCCCAGTGCTTTTCTCCAAATGTTAATCAGGTTTCTAAGTTGTATCCAGCTCTTCTTGCAGCTGGATAGTGGGACTCAGGGTGTTACCCAGCAGGTCACACAGAAGGTGGCCCAGCATCTGATTGGTACATCTACATGTGAGAACATCAAACTCCTAAACAGTGTTATTCAGGTGGGTTAAAAGACTTTCCATATATACAGGGTGCTTATTCATTATATACGATGCCGTTTTAGTGCCACGTTGAAAAGAAAATCTAAGATTACTAGAATAAAGTCGAAATGCGACGAGAATAAAGGCGAAATGTGACGAGAATAAAGTCGAAATGCGACGAGAATAAAGTCGAAATGCGACGAGAATAAAGTCGAAATGCGACGAGAATAAAGTTGAAATGCGACGAGAATAAAGTCGAAATACTACGAAAATACTACGAGATTTAACATCAGCTCACACACCCAACCGACACTCATTCAGGGGGCGCTGTAGCTGTCTTAGTTAAAGCTTTTTTTTAATACAGAACAAATATATTTGGGATCATTAGCAGAAATCATACCATGTGGCATACTCGCAGATACAGTATGCTTGGAAATAATATTTCATATCTTCCATTGCATTCATCATTTGTAGTGTGCCAGTCATCCAATAGTAATAAGATTCGTGCTTTTGATAGACTTACTTTTAATGTCTCCGCTTTCAAAATCGGTTTTATAGCGAAAGACAAATGATGTGTCTTACAATAATGTTTTTTCAAGCTCTTTAATGATCAGATCGCCATATTTCTGTGAAACATTCATTGAATTAAACTGTTTTCTTTGTGAAAATTCCAAATATGCGAAAATTTATTCTCGTAATTTTTCGACTTTATTCTCGTAATATTTCATGGGAAGATCTTATTGTCCTTCAGGCACACATTCTGGAGAGCTCCAGGCCTGGACGTGTCGGTGCAGTAGCTGTTCTTGAGTTCTGGCTTCAGGTTTTGACAGAGCAGAACCTCTGGCATCGAGACAAAGCTGTTCTCTTCCTTCAGGACCATCTGTGCCGCGCGGCATTCCTTCACCAACAAGAGGAATGTCTCCAGAAACTTCTCTACCAACAACATAAGGTTTTTTTCTTTTCTCTTGGCTGATGTTTAAACTGCCTTCTTTTAACAAACCCCTTAAAACAAAATACTTAGAAATGTTTTTTTTGGATTTGCCTTTTAGAGCGCTTTAGGTTACCATGGAGACAAAGGTTTGCTTTCATCTCTTATGGGCTGGATAGTGGCAGGAAATGTTACTCCATCCTTCATTGAGGGCAATTCTCTCACAGGAGAGGTATGTGCAGGTTATTGCTTATACAGCACATCTAGATCTGATTAATTTTAGCCATTAACTCCCTCTCTGTTTTTATTTTGTCTTAAGGTGTGGTTTGCTTGGTTGGTCCTCAACATGGAGACAATGTTCGAGGAAGACTCTCAGCTGCGACGCTGTGTGGAGCATGAGCTCCTCTCGAACCCGGCTTACACACCAGATCAGGCTCTGAAAGTACGCTTTCATTCTGCTCTTACCTTCTCCTCTCCAGTACAATGATCAAGTGCACTCACATTAAAGAGAAAGTTTTGAGCACATCTGAAATTATCAGGGAATGTTTAAATTGGTGGTTCTTTAGAGCATCGGTTCTCAATTCCAGACTTCATGACCCCCCACCCTCCCCACTTTATTATTTAACAGATAACCAGCTCATTGGAAGAAAGCTCCGTGCATGAACTGTGTTCTGATTAACATTGTCCCTACACAGTGTTCATTGCTCCCTACTCCTTGAGCATGGGTATCCAGTTTACTTCACTTTGAACATTCATGCAGTTTTGATTTGCCGCACGCCACAACCTGCAGCATCTTCACACACAGATGAAAACTTTGTCCTACAGATTTTAATACCCTTTGAATGGAAAATATACACTCCCTTTGAACTGGCGGAATATCTTGTGATGTCCACTTCGCAGGGCATTTATGGTGACGTGGACTGGAATTGGAAACCACTGCTTTTAGAGAAAAACTCATCTACTTGATATATCAGTCCTTTCCTTATGAAGCCCCTAAGGAGACATGGTGATGAAATAAACATGACGTGACGAAGAATATTTCTTTTTTTTGTGCAAAGGATTTAACTCCGAGTTTTTCGGGGAAATGCAAAACAAAAAAACGTTTTCCTCCCAACTTATTCCCTTAGAGGCTATTTATTTTGTCCTAGTGGTATTTAACATAGTTAAATATTTTTTAACTTTTAATGAAGTAATTTCACTGATTAAAAAAAAAAAACTATGTATCCATTAATCATGAAAAGTATCGTCATGGAAAGATAATAGGAATAGGAAAATGTTTTCATAAATTCATAGTACAATAAACATGCAGTTAATTAACCTGTTTGTTTTGGGTTTGTAAGAAAGCCCAGGTGCGCCTTAAGCTTCAAGTCGTCCCGTCCCTGCAGAGACTGATGATCTATCGCTGGGCTCAACAAGCTTTAGCTACCCCTGCAGACCATCCACTCCTGCCTTTGGTGTGGCAGAAATTTTTTCAACTTTACCTCCGTCAACCTGGACCAGAGTTTGGGTACGTTAAACATTCTGTCTTTTTTTTGGCTTGTTGTTGTGAGTACTTTCACTACCTGGCTCTTTAAAATGAAGACTTCCAAATGTTTTAGATACTAAAGTGCAGTTGTTACTCAATGCATGTTGGATTCAAAGAACATGTTGTACATGCTATAAGATGTTCACCCTGTTCCTCTTTCCTTCTTTTTTTCTTTTTTTTTCTCCCTCCCCCTCATTTACCTTTTTGTACTCCTTTCTTGTTGAGAATTTCTCTCATTTTAATTCTAAGCTTTATGTAGCAGCACTGATGAATCACCAAACTGATGTTCCAGAACAACTTCTATCATCTTCTGTCTGTTATGTGTTTAACATGCTGTCAGATGCATTTCATGTCCTGTGTTTGTCAGTATATAAATATATTGTATCTGCACAATATACATTTTTACAATCTACAATCCTTCTAATGAACGGATTCCAGCACACATCAATATTTTGTCTTTTTTTGTTTATTACTTTCACATTTTTTTGGGATAATGCTCTGTTTCAGGGTCCCGATGACCCACTCAAGGTTTATTTTGCATTAATGATGACCGAATTCATTTATATTTTGCATTCGAGTAATGAATATTATTTGTGAGTTGTGTTACAGTGGATTGTTTGATTATGGGTATTTTTGAACCCTTGCATCTGGTTTGTATTATTTATTTATTCTTTGACACCATCAGGCTGGAGGTGAAAGGTTGTATTGGGAGGCGTTTCTTCCATAGTGCGGCCCATCTGTCCTTGTTAAAAGGTCTCAGACAGCGGCTGGTGGAAGTGTCTGACTTCCACCACGCTGCTAGCAAGGCTTTGAAGGTGCCCTGCTCGAGCAGTGAATCCAGTGATGGTCTGCTCCCCCCAGGGACGCCCATCACCCAGTACATGACCTCTCCTGAGCTGCACACTGAGCTCGTGCGGTAATCTCCAGAGTTTTGTTCTCTTAACATCCATTGTTCTATTTACTGTTGAGTACTATTAAGAGATAAGTGACTACAGCAACATTCTTGATACTGTTTCCAAGATGTGTTCTTCATTTGTATTTTTTGTACCATTTTAGGTTATGTTTAATTTGTGAATGGAAGCCTTATCATTCGACCATATGTTATGACATGTTAGAACAGAAAAAACATTTTAAAATGCCAAACTCTTATTATTCAGGCTCTTCACTGTGTTTGGTTTGTGGCTGGATGATGAAAACCTTCAGAAGCAGGAAATTTACTTGCCCTCTTTGCCAAAGCAGTATGACACCCATCGCCTAGCCAAAATCATGCAGGGCCAGCAGGTGAGGGTTTGTTTGAGTCCAGCGGAGAGCATTCTTTCATTTTTATCTTTAAGAGGTCTGAGCCTTCATAAGGATTTAGTAGATGGTTTTGAATGAAAATGTAATTTTAAAACAATTTAAATATTAAATGTCAAGCTGTCTATTTAACAAATTTTTTTATGTTTTTGAAAGTAGTTTCATTTCATCGCCAAGGCTGCATTTGATCAAGAATGTATTGCAATTTAAAAAAAAAATATATATATATATATATATATATATATATATATATATATATATATATACATTTACATTCACACCATGATTTTTTTTCTTTAATGAACAAAGTTCTAAATAATTTTGAAATTTAAATCTTTTGTTACAATGAAGATGTCTTTATTTTCACTAAAAAGTATTGATGTATTTAAAAAAATGACTGACCTCAAACTTTTGAACTTTCAAACAGTAGTATTACTGTTTAAACATGTTAAACATTTTATGTGTTTATAAATTTGGAAAATATTCTGCCACATCTGATACAAGAGCTGCATTTGCATTTACATTTAATTTGGAATAAACACTTGTAATGGTAATGTATGGAAATCCCTCAAAACATTTTTTTTAAATGTCACATAAATTAGCTTTTATTGCAATTATTTTATTTTCTGTTCAGATGCATATTTTTAGGTGATACTGAAGATATTTTTGACACAGTGCATAATGAAATATGAATTGATGCCAGGTCTGTGTGTCACCTTCATCTTTAGGAGGTGTGGATGGAGCATGTGGACATTGAGCGAGTCCAGCATGAGCTGCAGGAAGTGCTCAGTCTGTGGTCAAAGGTCAAGAGTGAACCTGCGATCTCCCAGAACACCAACTTCTCCATCTTCACTGACTTCATCAATCCTCTGGCTGGTACTGAGCCCACTTATTTATTTATTGCAGTCAAAATATGAAATTAGCAATGTTACAGTTGTTTGCTTTAGGCACATTTAATTAAAACTCACACGACTTTCTAAGTCAGAGACTGCGTTCATGTATAAATTCCTGTATTTTTTTTTTTTTAGCAGGTTATAGTTTTGCATAATAAAAATTTGGCAGTTGGAAATTTAGAGCATCATGATTGTCACAGTTTTTTCCGACAGCAGATTTGACTTGTAATTTATTCTAATGTATTCTACATGTATTTATTTTCAGCAAAGGAGCGTATTCTCACTCATCTGAGAAAGCATGATGCTCCCCAGGGGGCGCTGTTGCTTGTGCCTATGAAAGCTCCAGTGCCTGACATTCCCACTGAGAGCTTGTCTGACGAGAAAATCTCCACTGCCTTAATTCAGGAAGACCTTGCTAAGCTCCAGCATCAAGCCAAGTAAGGCTCAATACATTTAACTTAAATTTAATGTAAGCACTCACTCTCTCTCTCTCTCGCTCTCTCTCTCGCTCTCTCTCTCTTTGAAGCATGTATTGATTGATAAACTGATGTCAAAACTGACGTATAGTCTGCAAGTGCATGTTAAGTAAGTCTCCAGTGCTGTGTAAAATAACTGGTGCCTCTCAGGTAAGGTTACTCAGTGATATGCTCTAGTGTTGTATTTGCATCTTCGTATGTGTTAAATGGTGTTTTAAATCCCGACTGTGTCCTCTTCTCAGGTTGGCAACGGTCCGGGAAACCCAGCAGGTCGTTCTAGACAGTGAACTGTTAGAGGTGTTGCCGCAGCTCTACATAAACAGAGAAGACCAGCTCTCTATGCAGTTAGAGTGCCGTGGCAAAGGCGGACAGCCCTGCCAGGGTCCCGCACATATCACTGTTAAGGTGAATATCTGCCATTTTTTATCCTTCTGCTGTGTGCTGTTTGTAATGGTGTACTTTGTGCTTCTTGGTTAAAACATTGTACACACATTTTTTAAATGTTTAAAATCATGTACACTCACTTGAGACCTCAGTTATATTCAGGAGCCTAATGAAAGTTGTTTTATTGTCAATGAAGTGGGTCGCCCATAATGCGGGCGCAATATTGTGATCTCATGACCTGCTGAATACTATTCACTTTATCATTGTAAACACCCATTATTAGAAACTTGTGCAAGGCACTAATCATGACTGACTGCAATTAGCACATTTCTGCAATGGTATTGGTAACTGAGATATATTTTGTATAATAATAGTAAAGTGGCTTACTAGGTGTCAGCGTCCAAGATTATATCATTATATCATTATATCATGATTGAATTTGAATAAAGCTAAAATAATATTAATAAAACATTATGTGAGAAATGTAAACTTCAAAAACAAAAAAAATGTACATTTTGCCTGGGTAACTATAAAGTACTAATATGTCAGCCTTTTTGTCTAAAGATGAAGACCCAACTCTACGCATGTTATGCAAGACCCCAGTTTCAAAAACATGTTTTATTGTATTGCCCCAGTTTTAATGCAAGTAGAAAACCTTTTTATGAAGTATGCTTACTCAGCGACTTTAGTAAGATTTTACTAGAAAAAAATGTTGATTGTTTTTTAATCATAAGTTCATTTCATCGAGTATAATTTGAAATACTGTATTTTTGTGTTTATTTGGTTTTTATTTTGTGTTAATGTAACTCTTGTAATATTCAAAAAAAAATTCCATGAAGATGCTGACAGGGCAATAAAAATAAATTACTAATACTTCTACTATGTCTAACCTTAAGTCAGACCCACTGATCAACAGTGGTGATGCAATCCAGCCTGTGTCCAAATTCCATCTAACTGTCTTCCTGTCTTCTCTGCATTAATATTATAAACAATTTTGGCAGCCCCTCAGAAAATCCTACATTTTCATGAGCTCCCTCTCCCTGATTGTGTGCTGCAGTACTCAAGAATGCACAAACTGGGTCCAGTGCAGAATCAGATCCAGTGCCTGAAGAGTGATATTAAACAGCTGCAGGCTGATGGGATCAAGGCTCCTCCTCAAAGTCTGGCTGAGGCGGCCGTGCACACAGAAAACTTCATCACGTCAGTACCTGCTCAAATCGGTTTCTACACATTCTATTTGTGCCACTAAATGTAAACATCATGCTTTCTTGTTTAGGGCCTTGGTTAATGCTTACAAGCTAAATCCTTCCCCTGGCATCCTGAAAGTGGGCCTCACTGCTTTCTATCAAATAGTGTCCTTTGTGTGTGAGGACACACAGAGACATCCACCCACTCGCCAGTTCTTCACGTCATGTATAGAGATCCTTGGTCAGGTATTGTTTTCAACCCAGTGAACTCTATTGTTATGTTACTTTATTTATTTAGTTTTATATTTACATCTCTTATGTCTTAACTGTTAGCAATATATAAGCTTGTCTTTGGCTGTAGGTCTTCATCCGGGATGTCCAGTCAGAGTGTAAACAGATGCTGAAGACCATCCTGCTCAACAGACACCTCTGTAACCTTCTCTCACCCTACTTCACTCCAAACGCCTCTCCTGCAGAGCTGGTCTCTCTGTACCAGGAAGTGGTCAACACCCTCCACATAGACAGTGGTGATGTCGTATTCATGCTCCTCACAAAAGTAATTCTTCTTTGCTGAATAATGTAACAAACACATTGCAAATGAAAGCGTTATGAGTGAAAAGAAATTGATGTGTGGAGAAGATTTCACTGTTTTGTTCGTAATTATGTGAAGCAGTGCTGTCATATCCTTGATCGCAATTTTATTAGCATATTCCCATATCAAAACCCTCAGAGTAGTTTATAAAATGATATCTGTGCAGAAATTGTGGGAACATAAGAACAATAAAATCACACATAAATTACGGGACATTTAGCAGTCTTCAATTACCTTCAGCTGGATTCTTCCCATTGCCCTCTGAGAGTCAGATTTTTTGCTTTTGGATGTGTAGCTCATGTTTGCAACTTTTGAAAATTGAAATGAATAATCTGCTTTATGTTTCTAGTTTGACTTAACTCAGTGGCTGTCGGTGACCCAGCCTCAGTTCTCTGAACGTAGCCGACTGATGGCGATAATCCATCAGGCTCTGTGCACCTGTGGGCTGGAACCTGAGCCAGAAGTCCTCATGCCCTTCAACATCTTCTGCAAGCACTGGACTGAACTGCTGCTTCACCAGTTTCCAGACCACTACAGTGACTTCCTTCGTCTGCTCATGCAGAGTATGTCTTTGCTTCACTCTGATCCAGAGTCATCCATTGTTTGTTTTAGTTCAGTGTCAAATGAACACAGATAAACCCTCATTTAATCACCTTATTGTAATGGTTCATTTTTTTTCATTTACTTGCAAACCTTTTAGGTCACAATCACTATTTCTTAAACAGTAGCAAATGTACTTGCGTTAGATATTCTTAGTATCACAACTGCAAATGTCCACTGTCTGCTAAATTAGATTTATATTTATGTAAAGTCTAAATCAGTCCAGATCTGCTTTTGTAGATTTAATTATCTATACTTTTATGTCATATAGTAATTTTTCATGTGTCTGTCTAAACGTCCTTCTTTTGCCCTGTTGTGGTAGTTTAGCATGATGTTTGTAATTTAAAAATTAAATGTAAAAAAATGCCAAAAACTACATTTGATTGGTTTGCCATGAGTGAAAATATACTTAAAATTCTATATTTTTTTTAAATGCTATTTTTTGTTCATAAAAATTGACTGAAGAATAATTGACTTTCCTGCAGGCTCTTCTGTGCAGCTTCTCAGTCCAGAGTGTTGGAGGACGTCTCTAATTGTGCTGGGATGTTCTCCTCATCCTAAGATGAAGACAAACAAAACCCGCTCCATCCTCCTCTCCCCTCAGCAGGTAACGCAAAACACTCCTTATTCATTCAACATGCTCTTTTATTCTTAAATACTTCAAACGGAGCCAGAGAATTATGATTGTACTTTGTTTTACTAGGTGGATGAAACAATCGAATGGCTCTCAAAGTACTTCCTGAAGCTCCGCCTGTCTAACGGAGACTTCAGGAGCTTTGGTCTCCTCTCAAAATGGGGGCCGTACATTGAGGAAATCAAGATGTTTTGGGAAGATTTGATTACCTACGTCATTGATCTGGAACTAAACAACTGCAGCAAAGAACCAGTAGGAAGTCCAAGACTGCTCAAAGGTACAAATATGTATTTCTCTGTTATGCGTAGCAACCAAATATTTATAGTGCAGACAAAAGTTAGGGGTCAGTAAGATTTCCACGAAAAATGTATCACAGTTTCCAAAATCACTTTACCATCACAGCAATAAATTACATTTCAACATTTTTATTTTACAATATTACTGTTTTACTGTATTTTTGATCAAATAAATGCATTCTTGGTGAGCTTAAGAGACTTCAACTTCAACAGACACCAAACTTTTAACTAGTAGTGTGTATATATCTGTATAGCAACTATTTGTATAATTCAATTAATGAATGTAAAATTCTCTTTAATGTAGTTCTTGAGAGCCTGCATGCAAAAATGGCCAAACTGTTTGAACCATGGATTCTGTTCCTTGATTCTGACAACACTAGGTATGCTTTGATGAGGCTCAGCGGTTTGGTTATTATAGCACTGATGACAGAAGTGATGAGTAACAACTCTCTTGTGTATGTCTCAGTCATCCGCACTGTTCTCCCTGGCTTGAATCTGATGCCGCAGCTGCAGTGAGCTTAGTGAGCTTATATGCACGCTTGATGGTGACTTTACATGAGAAATTCAAAGGTAAACATCCTTGGAGAACAGGACAACACAGAAATGTTGATTCTATCATCCATTTTCTGCTCAATCTTTTTTTCAACCATTGAATGCATTGTTCGGTTCAAAATCCTTGTGATCAGTATGACATTTTGAAATCCATAATGTTTTGGTGCAGATCGCTTGTTGCCAGGACAAAGAGGAGCTCTGTGGTTTCATCTCATGCATTACTGTGAGACCTGCACCTCTCCCAAGATGCCAGAGTACCTGCTGTACACATACCACACTGAGTACAGCCGTTTGCCGTGGAAGGACCTGCATCCAGATCAGACACTAATGAACCAGTTTTTCAATGTGAGAGACTTACAAAACTCTTAAATCACATGTATTACTTGTACATATATTATCTCTATAGTGTTTCAAAACCATCTAGAGTAGACCTATGTACACCATCATTCAGGTATTTGGGGTCAGTGAAATTTCTATTTTATTGTATTTTAAAATGCAAGTTATTCCTGTAATGGCAAAGCTGAATTTTCAGTGTCAAATGATCCTTCAGAAATCATTCTATTATGCTTATTAGGTGCTCAAGAAACATACGTATCTTATTATCAGTGTTGAAAACGGTTGTACTGCTTAATGTTTTTTGTTAAAATAGTGTTATATTTTTTCAGGATTTTTTGAGGAATCGAAAGTAAAAAATAAACACAATTTTGTAACATAAGAAGTCTTACTGTCACTTTCGATCAATGTGTAATGAGTCCTTCAATAAAAGTTTTTTTTTTTCTTTAAAAACAAAAAACAAAAAATCTTACAGACACCAGACTTTTGAATGATAGTGTACATGCAGTTAGTCACTTCCAGTGTAGTCTGACAAATAAATTGGTGAAGATAATGGGTTTTAATCTTCCTAAGTCTTTCTTGTACTAACTATAAGAAAATATGGATACTTTAATAGATGATTGTCAATAAATTATTTGAATTTCATGCTGTTCAGGTGGAGAGGGGAAGCCCAAAGAGTTGTTTCCTGTTTATGGGAGAGCTGCTGTGTGAGGTGAACTGGGTCAGTGTACTGAGTGACGCTCTCAGCCCCTCAGCTCAGACTATGGTGGTCTCTGTCCTCTATCTGATGGTGTTTCTGGCCAAAGAGGATCTCAGCAAACCTGTGAGTGTTTGACCTGCACCGGACACTTTGTGCAGCATTGGTCTGCTCACTACCTCATAAAACTAACTCTTCAGTCAGTTTAAATAAAGAACTGCTCTCTGAAGCTCTTATGCACT
Organism: Carassius auratus; assembly: GCF_003368295.1. Lineage (NCBI taxonomy): Eukaryota > Metazoa > Chordata > Actinopteri > Cypriniformes > Cyprinidae > Carassius > Carassius auratus. Next base: position 16,158,213 of record NC_039247.1, on the reverse strand, counting down.
ACAGTGATTTTATCTGCACTGTTGTTTAATTCACTGGTTTGCACGTGTGCCTTGTGCTGCTTTATTAATTTTATTGCTTTAATCTGTATCTATCTGAATTTTTATGCTATACTGTTAGTGTTATCTGTATGCACCAAGGGTCTGAGAGTAACGCAGTTTAAATTATCTGAATGTATGTGCTGTTCATATGGAAGAATTGACAATAAAGCAGACTTTGACTTTTTTGACTTTGACTTTGAGTGGTCGGTCACCTGTTTACCTTAAAATGGGTGCCTATTAGTTTAATCTGCTATGATTTACTTCTACAGGAGTCTTCTGTCCTCAGTCTCCTGGACCAATCAGATTCTCTGCCTTGGCACCTAGTAGATTTTCCTTCTTATCAAAATGTTACACGTTATGTCAGCACACATTACCCAGCATCCCTTGTTCTCAGTCCTGATACTTCTTCACAACATGTCATCAGACTGCTAAGAATGGCTGCTGGATTTGAGCCGACCACACAAATGTTACATCACAAGGTTAGATGACACACTATTGCCAAGTAATCTGTAAAATAAAAAACTACTTTTTTTACAGAATCGTGATTTATATCTCTTCTTTGTTTTGTGACTGTTAGGACATGACTTTAAAGTGCCAAGCCTTCCTTCACCTAATAGTGCAGTTCCTGAGCTCTCTGGATCAAAATGGGAACATCAGTCTGGCATCTCTGGAGATAGAAATGGAGAAATTACTGGAGTACATTGTCATTTTCAACCCTCCTGGTGAGGAGAAGGTTTCATTTCTCTTTCACATTCATTTTCTTGTCATATCCCTCAGCAGGCCCTTCAAGAATATTGCATAAGCATAATTTGTAATTCTGTGTAGCACTGCATTTTATAAGAATGAAAGTAAGTATTTGCTTCAGTAGCACTTAGGCTATGTTCACACAGTTCTGGTTTGTTTTTTAGATCCAATCCAATCAATACAAAGTCAGCAGTTTGTTCAGTTAGTACCCAGTGTATTGGTTGCAATAGTAATGACAAAGGAATCAGTACAATGCCAAGAGTGAGGAAAGAAAACAAAATGAGTGAATACAGATACAGACAGTATTGCAAATTAATGTATGCTAGATATGTATCTTTTCCCAAAAACATTTAAAATACCATATACTGATTTGCATCCTTGAGTATTTCCTGTTAGAGAATTCTAAATATATATTTTTACCACATGTATAGGTGCATAGAGCAGAGCTATAATTTCTGAATTCGATGCAGGAGCAGATAAGGAACATGTCTATTTACCATCCATTCTACAACTGAATCTGCTTTTAATCCGTTTTTAAACCAAAAACAAATGTAGTTTGTGAAAAATGTATTCATTCATGCATTCAATTAATATTGTGTATTATTATTACAATTTAAAATAACTGTTTTCTGTTTTTTATATATCATTTTTTTTTTTTTTTTTACTCCTTTGATGGCAAAGCTGAATTTTCTGAAACCATTACTCCAGACTTGATCCTTCGGATGTCATTCTAATATAATGAACAGCAGACCAGCATTAATTTGAAATATAAATCTTTTGTAACATTATAAATGTCACTTTCGATTTAATGCGTCTATGTTACCAAACCTAAACTTTTGAGTCATAGTTAGTATTGGTAATACATTATAACCGCTAGTTACTAGCCATTTTACTATTACTGTTGTTTTAGGTAATCATTTATTTACAGAAAATGTTTTTTTTAAACGACGTCAATGTCGAATCAGCATCTTAACACAACAAAACAGGCAGTAACGATATCTCTCTTTACGTTGAATGAACTGATCTTAATGTATCTGATCCTCACGTTCAGAGACAGACCTCCAGCAGCGGCACATGGCCACATGCAGTCTGTTTGCTGAGATGCTGACTCTGCTGAATGAAGCTGGCATATCTACAGCAGAGGGACTCGGGACTAAACTTCACTCCTGGGTGGAAAAGCGAGCTCGGGGTCCTTTGGTTCTTCCCCTACTAACCGCTGCGTGCAGATGCCTGGCCTCAGTGCGTCATATGACACGCACCACTGAGGCCTGTATTCTCTCCTACTTCACTGATGGTAATAATAGCTCAAACGTGTTCTGGGCTTAGTTACAGATTTTAAACTGTGCTTGTGTAAGGCTTTAGGAATTATTCCTTTCCCTAATCACATTGTTAGGATCAGAAAAGATAACATCTGGACTGTATCAAAACATTTCCATGGAACCATTACAGAGTACAACAAGTTTTAGCATCTTATAAATCTTAAGTCTTAAATATCCACAACTTCTAGCAGTATCATGTGTGTTTGTTCTTTTCAGGTGGATGTGCTGATCAATACTCTGGTTGGGGGCCCATCCTGGTCTCTCTTCAGGTTCCTGAACTGACTGTTGAGGACTTCATTCAGGAAAGCCTGAACCTGGGCAGTTATCTCACCCTGTACGTCTACATCCTCCAGAGGCTGAACCTGGAGCAAACCCTCCTGAATGAGAAGAAGATCTTAGTGCTGCTCAACACGTGGATCAGTCAGGTCTTTCCTAGGTAGTATACACTATCATATGAAGTGTGCTCTTTCATATGGTGAAGGACACACACAGAAACCCAGTTTTGGAAGTAGTGTAGGATTGCAGAGTTAGTAAAGAATTACTGTGTGAGTGTTTATGACCCAAGCGAGTGTGTCGTCTGTTCCTGCAGTGGTCCAGCTGACGAGGCAAAGCTGTTTTTATGGTGCCATAAATTCTTGGAGCTTGTGCAGATCCTGGTGGATCAAGAGGACGCCTCTGCACTTGACACACTGATTCTCACCTTAATGGCGTTCCAGAACCGTCTAGCCCAGCTCGGCGAGGAAAGACAGAACTCAGGCATCTTGGGAGCCATTGGCTTTGGGAGGAAATCCCCACTTTCTAGCAGGTGAGAGAAGATTGAGAGTTGTTGAAAAACTACTGAAATCACTGTTTTAGTTTGAGGTCCAGAACGGAAGTAAATAAAAGAGGAAAGATGAATTGTGTGAATTGCATCCCTCACATTTTCTGTTCTTTCTGGTTTTCAGTTTTCGGGTTGTGGCGCGCAGCATGTCAACATTTTTGCTGGTCCAGGTGCCCTCAGAGAATCAGCTGCGTCTTCATCCAGGCACAGAGCTGCAGCTCCCAGCTAAAGCCCAACAGGTAGGATACTCCGGTGAATGGGATAAATGTATAGCCTCATCAACAGACAAGATGTACAGATTTTCTATATTATTGGCAAAGTTTAGGACATTTTCTATATTGAATTTGTATAACTTAATAGAAATAAAAAAAATTAAAAATGGAACATCATATTCCAGTTTTGCTGCTTTTGCTTTCTATCTGTTAAATGGGGATATGTTTAAGATATTTGATGATAATTAGTTATAGCACAAACAATTCCCTGTAAATTGTGCTGTACCTTGAATGACTGCTCTCTTTTTTCAGGCCTTATCTGTATTGGAGCAAATGCCAAGTAATAAGCAGTATTCAGAGCTGCGTGTGTCTGTGAATCAGGCCGTTCAGTTCATCAAGTACCCAGGTCACTGTCTGTGTGACAGCAACCGTCTTCTGACCCTGCTAGTCAATGCACTCTACACTGACCTTCATTACCTAGACATCATACGTTAGCTCGAACCTCAAAACAAGAGTTCACTCCGGCTGTCAAGCTCTGCGAAACCCACCGAAAACTCCTGGAAAACAGGTCTAACTCCAGATGAGTTTAAGGGGTTTTCTGGAAAAGGACCCTTTAAAATCATGGGTTTAGACTCAGAGGCAGTGGTCATTTTTTAAACTGTGCAATAAGTTATATAAATAAGTTTTCTTTCTCACATGAATACCACACTTGCCCTTCTTTTTTTCTTAAAATTCCGTCCTTAATGTATCCAGATCTTCAGTGTTTCAGACCAGGAATATCACATAAACATGTCCACACAGTTTATGGTCTCATTATAATATTATATTCACCTAGATTTTATGTACATGATTTTATGATATGAGGATGTTTTAGACCTCCCATGTTGGGGTGATATTTGATGGTGTTCCACTGAATCACAGTCGCAAAGTAAATATACCTCATGTCATAGCATGCTTTTGATTGATTTGTACAACAAATATTTTGGTGAATTAACAAAGTATTACATTTCATTTCAGTAGATTCTTTATGAGCTCATGCAAATAAACTAATAATGGCTGGACATCTACATTGTAACGCGAAGAAGTGTATTTTTTAGAGACCAATATCTTTTTAACTGTATTTATTTGTATGGAGGTGTTGCCAACAATGTCCAAACAAGATGCATGTGATCTGTCTGATAAGTGCTCTTAGTTTTTTACAGAAGTGCTCCCTTAAAGAATGTTTCCTTTCCTCTTTTAAAAACTTTGTTTTTTCCAGAGTAAGATGGTTTTATATTGTATAGGCATATGATATTGAATAAATGTGCTTGCTGCTGTATTTGCTTTGATGCATAGAGATAATTTCAGAACTAATATTAATTTGAATTAAAGAAAATCTATTTCTGTGCTATACTATTGCCAGCATGGCATGTCTGTATATGGTTGTAATTTTATTGACTTAAGTTTATAGGTCAGCCCTTCTGGGGATTCACTGCATGCTTTTATAATACAGTCTGATACTTCCTCAACCACATCATTCAATGGTTTCCATAATACTGTAGCATACCCTGTTGTGCATTGGAGTTTTGGTAAGTACAACTGGTTAGATCCTCCACAAGTGTACAGATGTGCTCAAACATTAACCATAATCAAATCCCAAAATAAAATTAACATGATGTACATATTGTCATTGACATTGTCATGCTATTGAAAAAACAACACATAAAAACAAGCACAACAAGCATAAATGTACAGGGGAAATAGGTCTAATTTGGAATAGAGCATGATTTACCTTTAAGTTGTTTTCAATGTAATATTTTTCCTCCTGTGCCATAATTGCTCTTTTGTCATCCATTACAAAATACAGTGTCAAATGATGTTGTGTACATAGAAATGTAAATGATAATCAAAGTCAATAAGTATGGGATAATGTACATCAGGCCGGTTTTTTATTGCAGAACAACCACAGACGGAGATCAGGACCCCCAATCAGAATCAAGTATTCCACAGAGCCATGTAATAATCTGAGATAACAACCAGCTGCATGTACATTATCCCACATTTACAATTTTTATTATTTTTTTTTAAGTATTTTTAAATAATTATAGTATTGACCGAAAACATTTGTCTGCAGAGTGTTTCTATCAAAACTCTTAAAAGTCCTATAAGTAAAGGCCATGCTAATGTGACAAAATAGTATCACTTCTTAGGCTTAGTGTAAATCAGAATTTACATACCAGGATATGGTGGTTGCCATGGCGATCTCATCCACTTTAATAGATGTTACAGAGGGAGTGTTATCAGGGTACCCAGACAGCAGATGGGAGACTGAGATGTGGCATGCCAGTGTCTTTTCTTATGCTTCACAGTTTATACATTCTGTATCTGTGAATAGTAGCTGTGCTGCAACACGTATGCACATATTCAGAAGTCAACAGAAGAGAATCAAGAATGTTTATGCTGTGAGTTCTGCCTCAACTCCCTGAGGGTGTGCACTACTGTTAACATGTAAGATCTGAAGTTTGCTATAACCCAAAGATGTTTTCGTCCTCAAAAGTATGTTGATACAAATAGATAGCAGCTTATGGTGATCTGACCATGTGCCGTCAGCTAGTGAGGCTTGTGTCTAATGCAGTGCCAGCTGGACTTCTGATGCCTCTCCCACAGTCTACCACATTTAATTACACAGCCCACTTTTATTTATTTATTTATTTCTCCTAGTCCTGTAGCTGTGCAGCCTTATATGACAACAGCTCATTTTTAAGTGAAATTATATTTACATTTTATACTACCATTCAAATGCTTGGGTTCAGTCAAATTTTCATTTTTTTAATAACCAATGCTGATTATTTTCAATCTAAAATACAGTAAAGAGAGTGATATTTTGAAATTATTATAACAATTTAAAATAACTTATCTATTTTAATATAATGTAAAATGTCATGTATTCCTGTGATGTGTTAATCCGTTTAATGACATTTATTTCTTTAGTGTTAAATAATCCTTCATAAGTCATTCTAATATGCTGACTTGCTGCTCAAGAAACATAACTACAATTCAATTTTAACATTTAAATCATTCAATTCTCAATTAATATATGTTATTTAAAACTAAAATTATGATCTAAGATAATAATTTCAAAAGCTTGAACTTCTTTAATTGTCTCTGTCCATATTTACAAAGATGCATCAAAATATTATTCATATTGTGAAAAGCTCAAATTTGATCTTTATGATCCATTTAGTTGTTCTTCTTCCTCTGTCTGTCTGGCTATTCTTCAGAGTTTAGGGCAATGTAAGAGGCTCATTGGTCCATTTTCCCTCTCTAGAGTGTGTTTGTGGTGGAGTTCAAAGACTATTGACTGGTAAATAGTCCATGTATATTATAGAAACAATAAATCCTGTGCTGAAAACTGGGTGAGTGTTTGCTGTGCATTGCACTTATATGGGAGATCCTATCTGCAATTCAGCACTAATGAAACACATGACACATGAGGATTAACTGCCAGTTATTAGTGATGGATCTCTTTTAATATATCAGCCAACATTATTTGCCATATTTTCATTACTAATTCTGAAAGGTTTTATTGAGATGAATCTTCCTTCTATGGGCATTCACAACCCTCTTTGTTTTGAGTTGTTTCTCAGCGATCATCTTGTGAGTGTGTTGAATGAAAATTGTACAGTGTTGGAAAAGCAGTGCAGGCCAGTGAGCCTGAACAGGAGCAGAGAGTCTGAGTCATGGTGCTTTGTTACCAGAGGGAAAGTGTCATGAGTGAGAGTGAGAACATGGCTCAGAATTTCGTGTCCACTCTATGACACTGTATATATTATTATCAGTATATACCTTAATATTAGTTACTCTCTAACTTGGTGTTATAAGTGAAATGACCTGATGGGTATGTGATTAAGAAGTAAAAGTTTTTTTTACAAGGTAATTACATAAATGCTTTGACTTTTGATTTGATTTTAAATGCCTATGAGGCATCACGATGTGTTATATGAGCAGACACTCGCCTCATAGAAACAGAATGTACTTCTATGTGTTTTGAAACCCATATTCTGCAGCCCACATATATTTACAGCTGGAAAATACCAGCTTCAGAGACAGCAGCAGTTGTGTCATCGTCTTGTTTCTGAAGTTCTGAGGCAAACCTTCTCGTATTTTTCTTAAAGATTTGATAATGAAAGGGACGAGAATCGCACAGTCCCTGCGGCACCCCATTTTCAGCTGAATCATGCTAATAGATTAAACTGTTGTACTTCAGGAATGTATTTTGAGTCAAAAAGTACTTTCTATGTGCAAGTGTTACATCAGTTGTCAGGAAATATTAGATATTTACTTAAATTAAAATGGAGCTGTTTAATTGTGTATTGACTGATTATATAAATTATTATATTTGTGTGTGGTGTTTGGATCTGGGGCAGCTATGGAAACCATTCACCTTAACTATACAAAAAACAGCAACTTGACATTCTGCTAAATAACTCCTTTTGTGTCCCATCAGTAGAACGAAAGCCATACGGATTTGGACCAACATAAGGATGAGAAAAGACAGATTTTTCATTTTTTGGTGGACAGTCCCTTTAACAGTTGATGAAATGTAGTTAAACTACAGCAGAGAACATCATCAGTTACACTGTCATCTCGACTCTCCCTAATATAACGTTTGGTATTGTTCTGTATTGACAGATGTCAGTGGTATCAGAAGACAGAGGCGGAGAGAAATATTACTGTCTAGCTCTTGGTCCAGTTGTCATGGCTACCGTTATGCTGTCTGGTGTTGAGGTACATTATGTGTGAGAAATTTGTTCTGTTACCCGGTGTTCAAATACAGCATCTCTCTCTCTCTCTCTCTCTCTCTCTCTCTCTCAATCACTCTCTCTCACTCACTCTCACTCTCACTCTCACTCTCTCTCTCTCTCTCTTTCTCTCTCTCTGTCTCTTCTCCCCATTTGTACAGACAGTGTTCCCACTATGTGTGACCAGAATAATGTACATTGTGTCATACAGGTGCTATGCTATCCAGAGAGAAATCAGTTTTTGCAAAAAAAAAAAAAAAAAGCCTCCACTTGTATATGCCACCCTTGGACCGCAATAAATCATTCAGTTAGACATGGGATTTTATTTGTTTATCAAGTCATGTGGAGAGCTAAAGAGGTGGATGGACAGTGGAGGTACAGTCTTTAGGGCCGGTTGACCTGGAGATGCTTGTCTAGCTGTGGGATGGGGTATTTCTTGATGGAGCAGCGCCCTTAGGGGAGTCCTGGACAGGCCATGTGCACCATGACAGAGCAAGCAAACTGCACGTGTTATATCCATATCTGCCCTTACAGCTTGCAATTAAATAATAATAAAAATAAGTATTTAACTCAGACCCATCTTCTCATAGCATATAAAGTGTTAAGTGACTATCAGTAATATAGCAGTCACTACACTTGCGTTGTCACCTGTGGGAGGTTCTGAGTCACTCAATCATTTACATTTCTCCTCCACACTCAAGTGCTATGATGATTCAGGTGCACTTATTCCCATCAGTCCACCTTTTCCAGCCTGCTCTTCATTTCTGTCTATTTAAAGATGAGAGCTAACTTTATACAAACAAGCAAGACATTTCAGTCAAATGAACTAATAAATGAGATACAGCATATGACTCATCTGCTTGTTAATAAAACAAATTTGTTATAATATATATATAGAGAGAGAGAGAGAGAGAGAAAGAGAGTGAGAGAGACAGAGAGTGAGAGAGACATTGTTTCTTAATTCAAACAAATACAGCATGTTTTACATTTGACATTGTTTTGCTGTTCAGATATTGAAAAAGACTGAACTGTTACAATATTAATTATTATTATTATTTATTATTATTTTTTGAGCACTGCCAAAAAAAAAAAAACTGATTTAAAACTCCCTCCTTATTAATATGTTAATAATTAATTTTTATAGCCAAAAATTCATCAGTCATCTTTTACTCATCCTCATTTCATTTTTTGGGTAAACTATCCCTATAATAAAAGTAAATAACAAAATAAACAATATAAACTCTCTAACCCCTTCATAAGGGACCGATGTCTGCCATCCAAATGCACAGAATGAATGAATATGCCCAACTCTCAGATCATTGCATAACATGGATTGACTTAAGTGTAAATATCTAGTTTTTGATGCATCCAGAAACTGCAAAATGAGCAGCTAATATTTGTAAACAGTTCAAAAGGTTCAGAGGAAAATCCTACAGTGTCAGATGTTAACTGGCATAACAACTTTCCTGAACAGTCTATACACAAAGCTGGCTGAATGTAGAAATACCTTCAAACTGTATGTGACCTTAAAGGAGTGAGATTTCAGACATCAGTGGAGAGTCTCGTTCCCTGCCGTGTTAATGTAAAGCCTGATCTAGGGCCATACAGCTGTATCCAGCCCACTTAGTCCTGCAGGCATGAGTGCCTGGGTTCAGTATGAGTGAAGAGCAAATCCTGGGAAGTGAAGTGGGGCATAAGAAATAGAAATCAATCACTGTGTGTATTAGGTCACTATATGCATACACTCTCTACTTTTCTCAAAATCAAAGTTTTCATTTGTCACATACTGTATGCCATGTTTTTTTATAGTTAAAAGCACAGCACAGACACACATGACACACACACACACACACACACACACACACACACACACATATATATATATATATATATATACAGGCACACACAAGTACTGTATTTTTTCTTTTATTGTAAGCACACTTTGTAAGATATCAAAAATATCCACGGAGGCAGTTATGTTTTGGAGAGGGACTGGTTTCTTGGACTGTTGCCTGAAGTAATGTATTTGTGGAGTGTGCGGGGCGGGGCGTATTTAAATTAGAGGCGGAGCTAATGGAATGGAGTAGAATGTCATGCTGCTGTAACCGGCAGACTTTCTCTCGGTAAGCTCCGTTTTCAATTTTGTATAACTTTAAAAATACATCTAGATCAAATATGTGCTTGCGATTGAAAGTTTCTATCATTTCCAGTAATATATCACTGTGAGATTTTTAAGGCTAGTCTGTTTTTAAAAAAAGTAAGAATCGCCGGCATTTGACAACTTGAGTAGCTCAAATAAATAAAAAATACAGTGTCGGTTTATAATTAATAGTAATGACTGATATTGATACAATAACTCAGCATGTCTTTATAGCTGACCATGAGCATCAGGCTCAGTCTAAAACATTTGTATGGTCATCTTTACTTGTAAAAAAAAGTGCTTGTGACTCAAATCTTTGGTGCCTGCTGCTCGGACAGCTCAGAAGGTTTTGAAGCACAGCTTCAGGTCTTGATTTCATCTCTGCTTGCGTCTAATGTTAGAATGTTTAATTGCACCCTGGTGCAGGCGCGGATAATAATAATCATAAAAAAATACAAATCTATTTTTATGCGAAATATACATAAAGAGGTCAGGCTTGTCTAACTGACGTCAGTCAGATATCACCTAGTCAGTCGTCCGTTATTTTTCATTGGTGGTCACCATGGCATCATTAAATACCGGAGAGGGATACCGGTAGACTGATGAGATTTTGAGGATTTCCTGTCTGATCCGGCTAACCGGCATCCCGGCATTATTGTCCTGCAGATATTGTAACTGGTGAGTTTCGGTGAATCTGTTCGTGTATTGTCGAATACAGTATATGCTATTGTCATTGTGTTTATTTTAAACAGCCGGTTTTAGTCAAACCGTAAAAAAGATAAAACAAGCCTAAATGCAACATGACATTCTTTTGAAAGCATGTGAGTTTGTGTTTAAATCGCAACTGGTCTGTATAATAGCAAGTCTTTTAGTGTTCCTCGAGCGGTGTGCAGTCAGTGTCGCCCAAACGACACACGATGATCAAGGTCTGTTCAGACCCAAACCATTTATAAGTTCGCGGAGGAAAGCTTGTTTTCAGGCAAACTCGCTTGTAGCTCGTTTACTACATCACTACGAGTAAAAAGAGGCATAATTCGTGTACCAAAAACGTTTTGCTCGCGAGTTATTGATCCGGAAAAGTCGAATCTGTGAATATCTTGCCAGTTTTACCGAACTCCATTAGTTCACGTCGTTCACGGTACTGTGTAACACTAAAATCGTTCTTGGCCATTATGAGATATATAATTGAAGAATATTGCTGTGTTTTATTTTTGTCTGCTGTTTCTCTCTAATTAATATCTTGAGCACTGACCGACTGCAGCAGAGGCTCTAGCCTCAAGCACAAGTCAAGTGCTGCTGTTCTTTAGATAAGGCTGTGGATAGAGATTATGAGTGTGATATATCACTTAAAAAGGTATTATTGACTTAAATAAAGAAGTCATTAATATCAAGTAATTTACGTGTAAACACACACCTTGGCCAATTAATTTGTATATTTCTGCCCTGTCAATGAAAATAGCTCTAAATGAAGAGAAGCGAAGCTTCAAGTGTAAACACTCAAACAGAAATCCGGAGTGGAACAAAACAACGCATAAGAGGAAAGCAGTGAGAAAGAGTTCCCTCGAATTCAAAGCGATCTGTAATCTGTCGGCAGCAGATCCACTTCGGGTTTTACATTTCACACTACTGAGTGAGAAACCCACTCTGAGCGTTCATGGAGCTCGAGAAACACAAACGCTTATTACTTTATTGTTTACCTTGCTAATTTCCACCTTTGTTTTGTAGAGAGTTTGGTGCTTCTGGAAGGACTCTATCTGTAAATCAAAGCCATGGGGAAGGATTACTATAAAATCCTTGGCATACCTTCAGGCTCTAATGAGGATGAAATCAAAAAGGCCTACAAGAGGATGGCTCTAAAGTTTCATCCAGACAAAAACAAGGATCCCAATGCTGAAGAGAAGTTTAAGGAGATAGCAGAGGCTTATGAGGTACTGAGTGACCCAAAGAAGAGAGTCATCTATGACCAGTACGGTGAGGATGGTAAGTATGGTTGGGTCCAAGTACAGAAGAACCACAGCCAAATATCTCATAACCTCATCAGAACCTTCTATAGCTCCTTTCGCACAGTTATACCAGTACATTGCCATAAAATTACTGGAACAACTTTAATACAGAATTTGTTGTGCACACATGCAAGGACATTCCACCTTTTAACCGGTAAAGCACCGTTCACACATCAATTTCAAAATACCGGTAAATCCTGTGACATCATTAACTGTAAATGACCTCTAAACGGCTGTGCCTCCTGGTGTTGTGTTTGTAAGCATGGAGTTTGTTTGTGTCAAACATTCACATTCATGCAGCCGCATTTGGCCAAGAGACATCGAATGTAGCTATTTCTTTATCTTATACTTGTAATCTTATGCAGTGTTCACAGTACACAGAGCACATTACCGGTAATTCACTGGTAATTTTAGAACTTCTCATACTGGTAAACTGCCGGAAAGAATTTACCAGTATTTTTAAAAAGGTCCCATACATATGATTCTTAATGGTGATTTACCGGTAATTTACCAGTAAATATGGTATTACTGTGTGAAAGGGGCTTTTGTAGCAAACTCTGCTTTTAACCCCTGGGTAAAGTACGCTTCACACATGTAATTTAAAGTGGTTTTAGCTATGTACAGTAACCCAGATTTTAGGAATATTTAGTGTAAAATGTCAGATTATGAATACCCAGGATTCATATTCAACCCCAAATTAAGTATGAGTAGTATGAAATATGAAACAAGGTAAGGCTGTGCAAAAAATCGAATAAACACAGTTCTGTGTTTATACCAGATTGGATAACCCTTTGTTGTGGCTCATGTGGCTAGACCACTGTTCTTTATCCACTGTCAGTGCAGCTTCACCACCTGTTTTTTTTCCAACAACCAAAATAACTCCCTCACCCTTTAGGACAAATGCAAAGACTAAAAACATGGCACTGTTCCAAAATAAGAAAAATGTTTGTTGAAACAAAGAAGGATTTGAAGTCTTCCTACTTATGTAAACTCTAGGCTAGATGCCAAACTAAGCATCTTTACACCTGCCAATTCCTCCTTCAGTGATGTTACTCATTGCAAGGAATCCCTTTATGTTTTAGAGTCTAAGCATCATTTCTTTTTGTGCAGCATTGTTCCATAATGCTTGTAAAAAGAGCCATTAGGTCCAGTCAAAAGGCTGTGGCAGCAGCAAGCTAATTTGACTCTATAAACAGATTCAAACTCAGGAATTATAAGGTTCTATCTGCGTTCTGAGTAGTTTTGAGATATTGAGCTTTAAAGTTTTTGTGTTCCATAGACTTCTGTAGATAGAACCTTTTTGTTTGTGCAATAAAAAATCCCAAAATGTACACAACTTAAAATAAAACATCACATAATGTTAATAAAATGTCACAGAATAAGAATATGTGAATAACTCAATTTTGAAAAAAATGTCAGATAGAACCTTATAATTCCAAGGGGATGATTTAATATGTCATCTTTCTTGTATTCTGAATAAAATATCGAAATTTGAAACTTCCTCATCATTAAATTCTGTTTTTATTCTCAATTTGTACAGTGTCCCAACTTTTTTGGAATCGGGTTTGTATTTTAAGCCACCAAGAGAAGCCAACTAAGGGACAATAACAGGAATTAAGTAGCCTTCTTGTTTAAGAGTGTATTTCTGTTCTTTGTCCAGCAGTTTGAATTTGTAAACCAAACTGAGTGGGGGTGAAGAAATGAAAGTGAGAAAGACTTGGCAGGTCTTATTTTGAGCTTTACAGCAGTTACAGACTAAATCAAATGCTATTCCATGCTATGTCGTGGTATAGGCTAGCACTTGATAATCATCCAGCAGGACTTTACAATTAACATCTCAGTTGCCAATTATATTGAGTCTTTATAGGGTTCTGTTATAATTGTCAGACCATTTACGTGTTCTTCTTTTTTCACTAAACAAATAGAAACAGAGGTGTTAAACATTTAAAACGATCATAGAGGTGTTAAACAGTTTGACTGTTTTCATTTTTTTGACTCTTTTAAACAGTTATACTGATACAGTAAAGTAGGTGTAAACTCTTAGTAGTATATAGTTCAAAGAATCATCTTGAGGTTAACATCCACTGGTATTGGTTAAAAGGTCCAAGTGGGTTGTGTGTCAATGTACTTGCTTCTTTTGAAAAAAAAAACCCATTTATTCTATGCAGTAGGACATAATAGTTAAAAGTCATTCTATTTTTGTTAACACTTTTATAGAAAGTGACTTAAATTTAATCAGTCTTGAGCAGAATTGACTCTTTGGCTCGTTTGCCAGTGCAGTCTTAAATCCACTTTTCTTGCAAAGCTGTGGCAGACTCACTAAGTTGGCAATGCTTTTAATAAGGCTCAATCAATCCTGGGTGTACTTATGAAATGACATAAAGCTATATCTTTTTAAAGACTTGGGTGTCATAACTGAAAGTTAGAGTGTTTACTAACCTCAAACTGTCACAGAAGATGCTCACCTGTGGAATTAAGCTGTCTAAATAAATAACTTGTAAATGCAGAAATCCCTGATGCAAAGTTCCTCCTGTGTATTTCCATCCAGGCTTGAAAACAGGTGGCACAGGCTCATCTAGTGGACAAGGGACTACATATCACTACACCTTCCATGGGGATCCACATGCCACCTTTGCTTCTTTCTTTGGAGGCTCCAACCCCTTCGATATATTCTTCGGTTCTGGACGCCAACGAGGAACCACCAATGGCGCTAGTGACCATGTTGGCGATCATGACATGGACATTGACATGGATGGAGATGATGATCCTTTCAGTTCCTTCAGCCACTTTGGCTTCAATGGTATCAATGGTTTTCACCACGGTGGAGGTCGAAGACATCGTAACGAGCCCCTTCACAGCAGCCGAAGGAAAGTACAGGACCCTCCGATGGTACATGAGCTTAAAGTGTCTCTAGAGGAGATCTTTCATGGATGTACCAAGCGGATGCGAATCACTCGGCGACGGCTAAACCCAGATGGAAGGACAATGAGGACAGAGGACAAGATCCTTAACATTGTTATCAAAAGAGGCTGGAAGGAAGGGACCAAGATCACCTTCCCCAAAGAGGGTGATGAGACACCTGAGAACGTTCCTGCTGATATTGCATTTGTACTAAAAGACAAAGGGCACCCGCGCTTCAAGAGGGATGGATCTAACATCATTTACACAGCCAAGATCGGTCTTAAGGAGGTATGTGCTCTTCATCTTTTGGATATAGTTTGTTTTCAGGCCATTTGGTTTCCACCTTTTATTTTCACTCAAAGTATATTGGTTAATAGCCAGAAATAATACTCAGTTTTTTTGCACCTGTGTGCTTTTTCCCACTCTCTCTTGGCATTCCCTGACTGGATGTCAAAGCAGACTGGGTTGTTTTATCAGTTGGATTCTGTAGCCCAAGAATAGACAGAGTCAGACTTAGATTAGATAGGTCTCAACACTAGACTATCCTTTGGCCTTTGTGCCCTCAATTAGATGGACTTACAATGTAAATTAATGGGCTTCATTTGGTATCAACCAACCTGTGCCCTACCATTTCATTATGAATCATATTATTGCATAACTTTATAAAGTGTACATAAATATACATATACATGCCCAACCATGTTAATCCAAGATAGCTCTAGGACTCAATAGGACACATTATGTTTGGTGACTGTAGAGTCCCTCTATGGCTCAACGTCACTGCTGATTTTACTCTCTCTCCCACTTCAGTGTGAGAGCACAGGAATGTCATGGTGCGGTGTCATACGCCAAAGCAGTGTCCTTTCTTTGAAAAAGCGAGTTGAACCCACCTTGAAGAGTTGAACTACGCAGATAAAATTGTCATGTGACTAAACTAAACAAGTGTTTTTTCAGGTTGCACATGGAATGTTCATTTGCAAGAAAACTCTTACTGATAATATAATTCAATTTTTTGTCCACGTGAAAATCATAACTGTAGTTGAAAAGTTAGATTTCTGTGAATTGTATTTGTGTTTTATCCAGGCATAGTTTTAATTATGAAAGTTAAGGGTGTTTATGACAGCCTGACAGGATTCAATAAAGCTCCAAGAATTCTTTTCCAAGTTCTGTCCCATCAAATGCTGGAACATGATGCTTTTTAAAATTTTAAATATTTTATTAATGTCGGATATGTCGGATATGTTGTAATGGGATTTTCATGGGCTGTTCCACTGAGGATAATAACTACAGTATACAGTAACTGTATATATTTCTGTTTTTCTAGTGACTTAGAAAACCACTGTCAGTTAATGCTTTATATTGACAGTGACATCAGCAGAAATAGCTTTAATGTCAGTTTTGAATGAACATGATGTGTTTCAGAGCACCAGTGCGATTAATGGTGAAAAATTTTTCTTGTTTTTCTGTTAACTTTACTTTTTGACAACTTTTACTTTGCAGCTCAGCCAGACCAGTCAATGTGTCCATAAAATGTCAAGCTCTACAGCGAAAAGAGCATTTTTTTGCCTATTTCATGTCAACCATGATTTAAAATATCTGAAAACATTTACAGTGCCTATTTTAACTGTCTGCTAATCTTTTCTGAGATGTTTTCAGAACAGTGATTTTCTTTTAAAGGTCTTGCTCATTAGATGCCCAGAATGAAACTTGATAAGTGGCAGTGAACATCACAAACTGTTTTGCCATCTGGTACCATCTCATGCATACTGATGGCAACTTGCCCCACAAATTTTCATCTGCCTGTTTATTGTAGACACATTCAGAGCAGAGGACAGATTTAGCATGGTTCTAGACTGTTCTCAGGGACGCATTCCCTTGAATTCAATATCACTTTTCATTTAGAGATGAAAACCCAAGATTTATCATGATATAATCTTTCTTGATAAAATGATATGAAGAGGCAAACAGGAGTAACACTGTGTTCAACGATACAATCAGAATACTTTTCAATCTAAAATACGTCATCATTTAACATGCCGTAACACTAAGGGGTCATTTACAAGAGCATGTTTTCAGCCCAACACTGGAAACTTTTTATGCGTTTTTCCTGTTTGTTTACATGACAACAGCATTTCTGAGGACTGAAAATGCATATATTTTTTAATGGTTTTCAAAGTGCAAGTTTTTGAAGACGCCACCATTATCGTTTCTGTGTAAACACCCAATACAGGAATCTTTGAAAACAGTGACGTTATGCACATGCGTATTACATGTTAGGTATGTAGACATGCGCAGGACGTGTCAATTTTAAAGGTAAGTACGAACAAACTTACAGTACACAACAATAGTGGAGTACATGTTACTGTTATTGCTGCTGCTCAAGAGTTTGCTAACGCTCCTTTAGCAAGTGTGAATTTACTTCTGCAGTATAACAACCAACAGAAGAGATGCATCATATAAAACATACAGTTGTCACTTCCCTACAGGTTCTGTTTACTAACAAGGTGGCAGTGTTAACTACTGGCCTGTCATACGTAATACAGCTTTTTGGCCATTTTTGCGGATATGTTTAATCGCTAATCATTATGCAAATGTTGTTGTGTATACATGAAACTTTTTTAAAAAGCTAGGGAAATTTTTTTTCTGTTTTTCACTACATTGTTGCTGTGTATACATCGCCTATCGTGGCAGAAATGTGGGATATTCATATCAAATTTTATCATGTTATGAATGTACATATGTATTAAAGAAGTAATGGAATATAATTGCTAATAATATCTAATGCGTTTGTGTATTCATACTAAAACGTATTTACTGTTTTTCATACAAATACCTAGAAACCGTATAGTTAAATTTTTACCATGGTATTGAGATGCTGTATGTGTGGTTTTATCTAAATGTATGCTACTATGGAAGAACAATTGTTAATTCAAATAAAGCTCAAATAGTCAGAATAATAACATTTCACCATATACAAAATTAGATGGTCATTTTTTTTACAATGAACATAAATGTACATCTGCATCTCAAGCTACTGTCAAATGTCCATTTCTTAGAGAAAAACTAAATGTAAATGAAAAAATAAATGTTATTAATATTGCAGCCTGCACTGCAAACGTTGCTGAAGATATGTGTCATTAAAGTCAGACAACACAAACCTGCTTCATTTGACACAAAATCACTAATTAGAACATGCAGGAACTAAGCAATTATTTTTTTATATTAATGTTAATTTAATTAATTAAAAATGACTGGTTAAGTGGTTAAAGATTTCAAAAATGTGAATTTAACGATTCAAACTTCCTATACATCGGGAAGAAGGAGGCGGGAACCGGCGCACAATCAAAAACATTTTAATAATTCAAAAATAAACAAAACAGCAAACAGCACAAATAAAAGCAAACACATAAAATAATGTCCCAGGCCTGGTCCTCTCTCGTCCTTCACGGTCGTCACTCCAGTTTTATATCCTTCCATCTCCTACGTGGGACTCGATACTGGCAGTGGGGCGCAGGTGTAGCTCATCTCCAATCACTACACCTGGCCTCACTCCTCGTTCCCACGCCTCTCGGCCCCGCCCCACTCGCCACATACCCCCATCGCCCCTCGCAGGCCGGGGGGTACCCTCGAGACTGCGCTCTACCCCCCCCCCCCTTCCCTCCGGGGGGGACCGCTCACGGGGACCTGCGGGAACCTGGGGGTAGGACAGACGAGGCGAGAGAAAAGGAGATGGAAGGAGGAGCGTCAGGGACGAGAGAGGGGAGAGAAAAAAAAAAAAAAAAAAAATCCGGTTCCCAGACGCACTGCTGCTCGGCCCTCCACCGGCTGGGTGATCTCCTCCGCGGTGCCCGGCGGTGGCACTGGACGGCCCTCGGCGGACGGCACGACACTCCTCCGCCGCCCGGTGGACGGCGACGGCTCCTCCGATTTTGGGCAGCGGCAGGAGTCCCCCGTTCCCTGCCCCTCCGGATTCCCTCACGGAGGCGGCAGGCTCCGGCCCCCTGGCGAACGGCGCCGACTCCTCCGCTCCCTCACGGACGGCAGCCGCCCCTCCATATCGTGGGCGGTCGGCAGCGAGCTCGCCCGTCCCCGGCAACTCGCTCCAGCCCACCGCCTCGAGCGTCCATGGCGGCACATACCTCGCCTGCTCGAGGGCACCGCGGATTCACTACAACAGCGAGGGATCTTCAGCAGCGCGTCCCTCCTTCTCCCGGGTTTCGGCACCACTGTAACGATTCAAACTTCCTATACATCGGGAAGAAGGAGGGGGGAACTGGCGCACAATCAAAAACATTTTAATCATTCAAAAATAAACAAAACAGCGCGTCAGCCCCTTACAGCGACTGACGCGCACAAATAAAAGCAAACACATAAAATAATGTCCCAGGCCTGGTCCTCTCTCGTCCTTCACGGTCGTCACTCCAGTTTTATATCCTTCCATCTCCTACGTGGGACTCGATACTGGCGGTGGGGCGCAGGTGTAGCTCATCTCCAATCACTACACCTGGCCTCACTCCTCGTTCCCACGCCTCTCGGTCCCGCCCCACTCGCCACAGTGAAGTGTTTGTCATGTTCTAAACATTAAGAGTAGTTTAAAATAATAGTTAATGGCCTGCTTTCTACAACTTTCACTTAGGAGCAAAATCTGCATTTAAACTTGAAAGAGATAAAGATTTGACATTTATCGTGACAATTATTGAATTTAACTGATATGAAAAAGTTTATCGCAATTGTTTTTGTGTGATAATTCCCCAGCCATACAAACTAATGAATGTGCAAACATGTGACATACACTGTCCTGAAACTATATGTCTGTGTTTACATAGCAGTTGTCAGACTACAGTCCTTTGGAGTCCTAAATACAGTTCGGCTCTTACACGTTTTGATTATAAAAGACTGACAGCAATATTACAGCAAGTTGGGAATAGTTGCAGTCAACTATCTACTTGTCTGTGTCGTCACTGACATACTGTATTTATTCCATGATCTTGCTAAGTGGCTTTGTAATTATGGATGTAGTCTATATATCTCTCTAGTGGAAATGTTCTGTAAACTTCATACTGCTGTCCAGATCAGTGACAAACCTTTGTCACACCTAGCTTTGCACCATAACAGCATCTATTTTATTTTCAATATCCTTTAACAAGACTATGTTCAGCAGCAGAACTTTGGTTTGGTTGGTTGAACTTTGGTTGTTTAATTGTAGTTGCTGTTTGGGAAACATCATCATTAGCCAGAGTTGAGGAGATGCCTGGCAACTTGTCATGCTCAACTGTTTTGTGAGAGCATCAGCTCCCTTCTTTCCATGAATCCCATGGCTCCCATCGCCCAGCCCACACCGCTGCTGTCTGTAGGAAGGAGCTGATGTCATGGCGAACACATTTTCTCATCCCTTGAGACAGCTGCAAAGCAGAGCTGTTTGGCAATATTTGTGCTTGGTATTCACAGAAAGTTAATAAAAAGCTTTTCCAGCATAAGCTCACATGCAATAACTGCAGGCTCTTCTCTGCACACAGCTAGGCCTCAATCTTTAAGCCTCGAATTGATCTATTTTGTCTTCTTGATATATTCGTTATCTGGATATTTTTTAAGGAATAGTTTAGCCAAAAATGAAAATTCTGTCATCATTTTCTCCCCCTGAAGTTGTTACTAACCTGTAGGATTTTTCTTCTTCTGTTGAACATAAATGAAGGTAATTTAAACAATGTGAGTAACCAAACTGATCAGGATGGTTCAGGTGACCACATGGTCACTGACCCCCATTGACTTCCATAATATGGAAAAAATACTATGAAAGTCAATGGGGACCAGAAACTGTTTAGTTACCAATAAAAGAAGTATAAAGTTATATAATGTTCCAGAAGTAATTATAGGAGGATCTAATCATATCAATTTCATTTCAGGGATTTATAAGTGGCTGCTTTCCTTACTCCAGTGTCAATTACCCCAGCACAACCTGTAATTCTTTATTTATTTATTGCTTAAAAAAATACAAAAATCTATTTATACTGTTATCAGATGGTCCAGGAGGGATCTTAGAGCTTGAGCTTTTCTATAATAGAAAGTGCAACAAATCTGTTAACCTTATCCTACGGTGGGATTATATGAACCACTGAAGTCATGTAATCTTATTTTTCTCTTTATTTACAGGCAAACATTTTGGCATATCTTTCAGGAAGCCCAAAGTATGCCACCAGTGTTTATGGTTTGCTTCTTTTTTTATATTATTACTCCAGCATTTTTAAAGTGTTCCATCTGTGGAAGGAATATAATTTTAGTTTCTTGGCAACTTCTGATTTGATACACCACAGCAATTTATGTCCTCAGCTGATTTTTTGGTTGCTTCATTAGCTCTGTGAAATGAGAGCAGTGGCCAAAATTAACTTTCTGTGCACTCAGCTACCCCTTCTGTAGCATAACACACACACACACACACACACACACACACACACACTTGGACATCCCCACATGCTTGCACACATTTACAATCCAAGTCCGAAATTCACAGATCTTGCATGCGGTTTTTTAATCAAATATGAATCAAAATATATTTAAAATATTTGTTTTCTATTTAATCTCTACTTGAATAATCATAAAACTATTTAAATTGTATGTACACTGGAGGTCGAAAGTTTGGTGAAATTAAGATTTGTAATGTTTTTGAAAGTTTCTTATGCTCACTAAGGCGACATTTTTAATAAGAAATACAGTATGAATGGTGCTGCATAATAATGTTGTGGAAACCATGATACACTACCATTCAAAAGTTTGAAGTAAATAAAAAAAGAAAGGCAATTAATACAGTTATATTAAACTGTAATAATATTTTTATATTGTTTTTTACTTTATTTTACATCAAATAAATGCCGCCTTGGTACACATGAGAAATATCTTTCAAAAACTGTAACAATGCTACAGTAAAAACCTGTTAAATTATTAATGGGAAGTTATCCTTTATACAGTGAAAATCTGAAATACATCTAATTGAATATTAATATCTATTATACAGTAAAAAGAATCTTTTAATTTACAGTAAAAAAAAAAAAAAAACATAAATTGACATTGCCAGAAATCTGTGATGCTTTACATTTGATGGTTTATCATTGAAATAACTATTTGTCTTCTTAGTTTTTCTTATCCTTTATGTATATTGCTGGTTTATATAACTTCTTTATGTTAATGTTTATAGCATTATCTTTGTTATGGTGTTTTTTGTGTGTATTTATGTTTATGCCACTGTGCACCTTCTATGTAGCAGTATTTACCTCCGCTTGTGTAAAACTCTTATTTTAAAGACTCTATGCGGGAACTTTAAATATTACACATACTTTTGAAAATCCTGCGTTTAGTTGATCCTGCTATAAAGTTAAACAACAGATTTCGGAAATTTGGTATATTATTTCGATTAATTATTATTATTTAAATTTTTTTCATTCAAGTTCAAACTTTAACACTTCAAATGTTGCTTACTTGCTCCCATGTTTTTTAAAGTAAAGTTCTTACAACCACTACTGCCAACCATAAATTGTATTGATTATTATTTTTATTTTTATTTTTTTTACAACAATTTACCATGTATATACACACACTTGTATATATATACTTACTATAAACTATATACTGTACAAGTGCTCCCTGTGCCTGTAACTTCACAGAGGCATCTTACACTCGGTCTCTATATCGCCATGTAGACTTTGTGTTTAAGTGTTGAAATACCATCAGCTGCTCTCGCATTGACTTGACTTTGCTTTGTTTTTATAGGCATTGTGTGGCTGTACAGTGACCATTCCCACCATTGACAACCGAGCAATCACATTGCCCTGCAACGATATCATCAAACCAGGCACTATCAAGAGACTACGTGGAGAAGGCCTACCTTTCCCAAAAAATCCATCTCAACGCGGAGATTTGATAGTGCAGTTCCAGGTGCGCTTCCCGGACAGAATCCCAGCCCAGTCCAAAGAGATCATCAAACAGCACCTGCCACAGTCTTAGAGGACGCTCACTGGATACACTGTAGGGTTACGTTTCTCAAACACGTTTTCAGCAACAATACAGACGCTGAATTCAAAGACGGACAAATATGTCTGAAGGACCAGAGGCTCATTTGAAATTTTGTTACAGTTTTACTTAATTTATTATCAGATTCTCTGGACATGTGGAACGCTGATTTTTGGGATGTTGAAGTAGTTTGTAATGCCAAGGCCATGACTTATAACCAACCTTATTTTTAGAAATATTTTTTATATATATAACTTCCAGACAAAGCAGACAAAATGACTGATTTGTTGAATGGAAGGTTAATGATTTTGTTGTAATGATGGAGATGAGGACAGCTGGCTATTGACTCTGGAGTTGAATGTGTGTTATTTTGTAGCAGATTAAATTCCTTTCCCTTATTATATTCGATAATCTTGTTTAAAAAGAAGTATTCTGTATAGTGTGGAAGATTTTTTCAGATTTCGAGCACCAACAGAGCCATTTGGTAACAATTTGATATATTTCCAGTCCCTCAGCAGTCTACAGGTGCTTTCTGGTCGTTCTTGAAGTACGAGCTACGGGCAATTATGGTAAACCTTTGGTGGGATGATTACAGGATTTTTGAGTGCCTTAATGTGGCTCAAACCAGCTATTTTAGTTTTACTAGCATAGATCTAAGCATATCATTAAAACACAAATACTAATTCGATTATTTTGTCATTTCTATACCCAAAAATAATGTATGGCAGTAACCATCAAAGGGATAGTTTACCCTAAAAAGTATAATTTGGCCATGTAGTCATCTTCATGGTGCTCTTCATATATGATGTTATTGTTTCTGTGAAACATGAGGAGTTAGCTGGAAGCATATCTAGGCTGATTTTCCAGACAATGACAAGGAAATGATGGCTTTGACTGTCCAGCAGTCTCTCTCTCTCTCTGTCTCTCTCTCTCTGACCATAGGCAATATCTTATATAGACAAGTTATATTATAGGTTATATAATAAGTATTTGACACATCACATGGATCATACAAAAAAAAAAAAAAAACTTTGACCTAGACTGTCAAGTTAATATGGACACAACATTTTACAACTTGGTAACCTGACAAATCGTCCTTGCTAACAGTTATTCATAATTTCATTGACTGAGAGAAGGAAACTTTCCGTGAATAAAAACTTATAAGTTTGATAAATAATAAGTTCTGGTCTGTTCCTGTGTCAGGTTGTTCTGCCAAAGTTTGACGGCTGTGGTCAACAACAGCTAATATACCACCTCTTGTGTTGTGGAAAAATAACCTCATTTTCACATGTGGCCAACGTGATATTTAAATAATCATTGATAAGTTACAGCTCTTCGAAAATGCTCATTCATTTACGTTAATATACACCCCTCCTCGCGCATTAAAAGAAACACAAACATCCTCCGAAGTACATGACAGTCTCCGTAAGTTGAATTTTCTTTTAATCCTATATGAAAAAAATGAAAGTGAATAGAAAAAGCATCTTACTTTATATTGATAAAAATGTTTGAGGATTGATCTGATCTGATCTGACACCTGTGTGAAACTGAAACCTGTTCATTGTTCAGTAAGCACAGCTAGGGCTTTTTTATGAAGACATGAGGGAATTGTTTTTTGAACAGCTTTTTAGCAGTTCCATATGTACTGTATTTCACACCTTTAAATGTATGCAATGTGAAATAACTTGCAATAGTTATCTTTAATTTGGTTTAGATTTAAATAAAGTGCAAAACATCCCTTTTAATCTATTTGTGATACCATCTTTCAGTAACAGTAACAGCAGCCTTTGAGTTACAGCAATTTTCATATTTCCAGGGATCCTTCCAGGATATTTCTTATACAGTGGTAACTATGTCATTTAATCATTACTGTATTTGGTGATAAAATGAAAGTGACCTTTTTAAGGACAGGTGTCATGTTGCTTTATTATGTGCTGGTCTCTGTTTGGGTTGTTGTACCACTGTACTCATGAGACTTTTGGACCTCCAGCCACTTCTGTGTTGAATTTGAACATCAAATTTAAAAAGTCAGGTTTATTGCATCTGTCCTCGTGTATGAGACAGTATTAAATGCTGCTTTCTGCACCCCATGGGAGGATAAATCAATGCTGAATGCAAGCAGTGTGTAAGTTTCCTGTGATTCAGAGAGATTCAGGCTTTGAAGAGACAGTGTGTGTGTGTGTACAACTGAAATCTTTCAGTACAGTTTTTTTGGTGCTTTATCAATAATTTATATAAATAAGTTCATACTGTGCATGGAAATGAGCTGACCACAAACTGACCCCAAGACACTTTGCATCATATCACTGCATAAGATACATTAACCTCCAAAAATCAGACGACAAGACTGAATTCATCAGCTCTAACAAAGGAAATATAGATCCAAAAAAACACTGTGATTTTTAAACATCAAAATCCAAAGATAAAAATCAATTGAAATAATTAGTCACAGAGAGGAAAAACAACTTTGAATCCTGAAAATACTCCATTTCTGAGCTGAAACGGAGAGCAGGTCTGTAGCCACCAGACATTCAGGAGGAAACATGGCCTGCAATATTCAGATTAGTGTCATTAATATTTCGTACTTCTTGGAATTATAAGGTTCTAGCTGACATTTTTGTCAAAATTGAGTTATTCACATATGTCAGCTTATGTTTATGATTTTTTTTTTAAATGTTGAAACATTATAGGACTTTTTATTTAAAAAAAAAAAAAAACAAGTTTGGTTCTATTTTCACAGTTGAATGGAATTGCTTAAACTTTGAAGTTCAATATCTCAAAACTACTCGGAATGCAGACAGAACATTACAATTCCAAGGGGATGATTTAGTAAAAGAAGGGAGGGTCTGTGATGCCCCTTACAGTGTATAAGAAACTTTTTAACTTTTTGTAACACCCATCGGGCATTTCCTTAACTAAATAATGTGGTTATTTTTGTTTGTGCTCTCCAGAAGTGTTGCTGCCTCGTTCATTCTCCAGCCTGATCTCACCAATGAGAATTAGAGCCCTCACTGTTTAACACCAGAATACATATTCATATAGAAAAAAAGGTAAATTAAGCAAAAATAGAGTACTGAGGCATTCTGCTGGTATTTTGTCAATGTGTCTAAAAACTAAAGCACATCCTATAAATACAAACACTGTAGTTTCAAGTTTGCATCCAGTACAACACTGGCACGGAATAGATAATTACAAATGATCTGATTTCTGCAGATTTGCACATCAATTACGAAAATATCAGTAACAATAATAGTTTATGATTTTTCTCTCCCATTGCCACATACCCAATGAGGTGTAACAATAAATACACTACTCACAGGATGTATATTACAAAGGTTCTGAGAGCACATTAGACTGCCAGTGACTCCCTGATCCAGAATGTTCTTCAGGGCTTGGCAGGGTTTTTCCCCCTCTGTGAGGTGACTAAGTCATTTGGTCTGAACACATAAGGGAAGTGGAGAGGGCCTTGAGCCAAGCGCGCTGCCAGGTCATAACACTTGGAGCAGTTGTGAGACGGACAGTAATAATACGCTGACCCTATATCTGTCCAGCAGGAGGGCCGTAACAGCTGAGAGCGCTAAATCTGAGCATGTGAGAATGTGACAGACTCTAAACTGTTGTGATATAATGCTCCATTGTTAGCACATCCCGAATAAACAGTTACCATTATCTCCATTCCCCCCAAAGCCACACTGACAAGTGATGACAACAATACTGTTAAGCATGATTAAATGAAAAAAATTTCCTCAGATAGCTGTAGCTCTGTGGATGGTTTTGGTTAATGTTCAGCCTTTTAGGAAATTAGTAAACAAAGACTTTGACCTCTGTGTATAAAAGCTCAGTAGCTGTCAGTCTGATTCTGCAGACTGGAGCATTATCAGAGGTAAGGTATGAACTAAATCACGCATTCTGTAGGTTTGCAAGCTTCAGCAAAATATTGTCTGTTTTCTTTTCGTCTTATGATGTTTAATATACAGTGGGTCTATTTTTTAAAGAAATTAAGACTGAAATAATCAGTTTAATTAAAGGCAAAAGTTAGAAAACCTCTGGAAAAGAGCAGGAAGACTGAAGATCACTGCACTGTTACATGATCATACATGGTTTTGTAATACTATTTTTATGTTGACTGATGTGACATTTTTAAATTTGAATAGTGCTTAAACTAGAATTACACTACAAATAGCTTATTTTGCTATTTGCTTAGACAGCAAATTAAATGAAAATACAGAACAATTAACACAATGCTTTCGTGTGATGTTTTTTTTTTTTTTTTTTTTGTCTTTGATGTGAAGAAAAACGTGAAAACTAAATGAAACCATGACAGCAACAATCACTCTCTCCACGGGCCAGCAGATGCCAGCAGTGGGCTTAGGGACATGGAAAAGTGCCCCAGGACAGGTCAGACAAACTATACTCAAGCTGCTAAAAAGCCCCAAATTGTACTGTACAGTATGCAATGTATCTTCTTTGTGTGTTTATTAGTTTATTTATTAATTGTGGCAGAGCTGTCTTACTGTAGGTGAAGCAGGCTGTACTAGCAGCTTTAGACTGTGACTACAGACACATTGACTGCGCAGCGGCTTACAGCAATGAGCCAGAGGTCGGACAGGCCCTGAGTGAACGACTTGGAGAAGGAAAGGTACCTGCAGATCAAACTATACATGTAATGCATCAAATACATTTTACTATAAATACTTCACACACGTGAAAGTTTTACTATTTACAACTACCATATAGCCTCTGAGGCGAGAAGACATTTTTGTTACCTCCAAGTTGTGGAACACCAAGCACCATCCAGATGATGTGGAGGAGGCCTGCAAAAAGTCTTTGTCCGATCTGAGGCTCAGTTATCTGGACCTGTATCTCATGCACTGGCCAATGGCCTTTGAGTAAGTCTTTGTGTTTCCATATCTAGCTCTTTCACCAACATACTCCTCTTCAAATGTTTTTGTAAGAAGTCTCATGCTTATCAAGGCTGCATAATTAAAGAAAAAAAAACCGTAATATTATGAAATATTTCCATATAAAATAACTGTTTTCTATTTGAATATATTTTAAAATGTAGTTTGTTCCTGTGATGCAGAGCTGAATTGTCAGCATTGCTCCAGTCTTCAGTGTCACACGACCCTTCAGAAATCATTCTGAAATACTGATTTGCTGCTCAAGAAACATTTCTTATTATTATCACTGAAAACAGTTGTGCAGCTTAATATTTTTGTGGAAACCTAGACAAATTTGTATCAGAAATCTTTGATTGGTTCAAAAGGACAGAATTTAAAAAAAAAATACAAATCATTTGTAACTCACTTTTGATTAATTTCATGTCCTTGCTGAATAAAGGTATTAACAAAATTGTGTTTTCAGTGATTAAAAAAAAAATCTTACTGACCCTAAACTTTTGAACAGTAGTGTATTTGAAAAGAATAGGCTCAACTGGATTAAATACATTATTGTGGTGCAAGAGTTTCAATGTAAACAATGTACAGTGTAACCAGTTTCAATGTGTACAGGTGTGTATTAAGTGATGTGACATTCAGCCAAGTATTGTGACCCATACTCAGAATTCGTGCTCTGCATTTAACTTATGGGACCAAATGTGGGCATCATTTTAGCTGAATGAATGATTTGAAAATGCAAAACGGATGTGTTTTAAATACTTCCAGGAGAGGAGATGAGCTGATGCCCAGGCGACCTGATGGCACTGTTCGGTATGATAACACTCACTATAGGGACACATGGGCAGCCATGGAGAAGCTGATTGACCAAGGCCTGGTAAAAGCCATTGGCTTGTCAAACTTCAATGCCAGACAGATTGATGACATTCTCAGCATTGCCAAACACAAGCCAGTGGTCAACCAGGTATGCAAGAGTGATAAATGCAAAGACTGTACGATTGGACTAGTCCTTGGGTTAATCTGGCATTAACAGCTAATGTTATCCCTGCACAACAACTTTACCTATGCGGCCGTTTATCAAACTTAATGTCATTAACTGTTCTGTTGTTTTGTTTATTTGAATGAATAAATGTAAAAACATGAACTATTAAACTAAAAGTTGTTTCTTTCCAAAATATTTTCAGGTAGAGTGCCATCCATACCTGGTTCAGACTCAGCTGGTCTCTCACTGTTGGCGTCGAGGGCTGGCAGTAACAGCCTACAGTCCTCTGGGTTCTCCTGATCGCCCATGGGTTACACCTGGAGAAGCACATCTGCTGGATGATCCAAGGGTGGTTGGTTTGGCCAAGTGCTATAACAAGACCCCTGCTCAGGTCATCATCAGGTGAGGATGTTCAGAAGATTTAGGAATAGGCCCACATTGACGGCCGAGTATGGAGTATGGAGTATGATTTTTGAGTGTATGACCATGTTCATTACACACTTCTGGATTGGTTTTGTGTCATAGATGGCACATACAAAGAGGTGTCATTTGCATCCCCAAAAGCGTAGATTCATCAAGGATCAAACAGAACATTGAGGTAGGTTGGTAAAAGACTTTAAACCAATTTTTTAAAGGTTAAAATACTTTCTCGTTTCATCTTACTGTCCGGAGACAACTGTAAGAGGTTGACATTCATAAAAAGTGTTAAAACTGTGACTCTTTGCCGGCAAAATATTGATCTGTGATTGGCTGGTGATGCTCAACAGTGACTCAACCAATAGCATGAGTGTGGGGCGGCTCTGTTTGTCCAGGAAACTTGTTTAAAAGCAAATCATTATTTTTCTGAATCCATTGGACATGCTTGCGAGAGAATTTCCACACATACGCTTAAAAACATTATTCATCCTCCAAGACTCATCATTTCAGCACATGCACCTGAGCTCCTGCATCTCAAATACAATGCTTTGGCAGGTTATTTAACCTCTGAGCCTTTGTGTAACCACATTATGATTTAAATAAAGCCCGGAGGGGTCTAAGAAAGGTTAAGGTTAATAATCGTTAATGCTTGTTCAGAAAGTCAACAGAAGACATACAGAGACACCTGGAGGACAAGAGCTGTAATGGGGACAGAGGGGGAGAGTTTCCTCCAGAAATTACTTTTTTTTCCCAAATAAATTTAGGTCAATATTTAATGAATATATTTCACTCTATTTTAACTGTTAAATCTGTCAAAATATGTATATGTGTGATTTTAGCGTGTGCTTTGTGATCGGTTAAGAGACATGAGAACCAAAGAATGACATTTGACATCAATCAAAACTGCTGTGCCATGATTTATTTATATATATATATATATATATATATATATATACATACACACACACACACACACACACACACATTCACATGTTTTTTTTTTTACATATTGATTCAATTAGATTTAGGAGTTGTAGTGAAGATTATGTAAATATAATCATTGCTCCCCTTTGCACACAGGTGTTTGATTTTAAATTGACTGAAGAAGATATGAGGGTGATTGAATCCTTCAACAGGAATGAGAGGCTTATCATTCCAACTATAATAGTGAGTATGAGAAGTTACTGTATTTAACGGTTTCGAAATGTCTATTGTGGCTGAAATGTTTTTTGTCACTCCACAGATAGATGGACAAAAGGTCTGGAGAGATGCAAAGCACCCCCATTTTCCTTTCAATGATCCGTATTGATAAAGTGCAAAAGAGGTTCAAACCTTAGAACTGAACAAGGCATGTCTTCAATATACAAGTTACTCATTTAAATAAATAAAAATAAATACAATTTCTGTGTCTTTGTTTTCTTATAATTGTTATGGTGACCCATAATAATAGATTTTTTTTCGGCCAATAAAGTTGAGCCAAAAAAATAAAATAAAAAATAAATAAAACAAAACCTATTGAATTATATTCTCTTTGACCTAGAAGGTTTAATAAAAATAAAAAAAATTACTAATCACTCAGTTTTTAAAGGCACAATCGTTTTAAGCTGTACTTTCACAGATGCCAAACATCTACAAATGAAACACCACAACTCTAGGTTCATTTTGTGAATTTTATTTAACATTTCAAACTTGTACATTATATGCTACATTCATAAAAAAATGAAGTCATTAGCAATTATGTTTTTTGTTGTTTTTTTTAAACCTTTCAACAGCCTAGCATTAAACCCCACCACTAAAGCTGCTCATATATCTTGTGAAAAGTTAATGAAATCACTATCGTGTAAGGTGTTCACCTGAAATTCACCCCCACCCACAGAATGTTAAGATCAAAGTTCTCAGAAATCATCCTTTCACAGACCAGAGCAAAACACAAGCAGCTACATGCTTTTCTCAACAGAGGGGGGTGGACAGAAGAACGAGGCGAATAAAAAACAGGGGGAAAGGACATGAGAGGAGAAGCGGAAAATAGTAAACAAAAAGCACAGTCCTAAAAATGTGGAATTTTTCATTTTTTGTCTTTTGTACATGGCGGCCTGTATGAAGAGTGGCCTGTGAGGGTCAGCCACGTGGTCACATTTATCCATAAAGATCATCATCGTTGTCCTCATTGAAGATGGGGCCTCCGCCGCCACCAGAAGAGCCCTGACTTGGTCCACTTCCTCCTTGGTTACTGGATGGGAATCTTATTTTTCAAAATATAAAAATAAAAGGCATTTAGCATCTTGAATCCAATCTGAATGCATTGGAAACCAAGTTACAGCCTGAAAATCTTATCCTATTAATGTTCTTAAACCCCAGAGCTCACATTATAATCCAAGAGCAAACCAAATAAAAAGCTACCACTAAAGATGATTTAAGTTCTCACCTGAAACTGCCAAAGCCTCTGCTTTGTTGCAGGGTCTGTGCGAACATCTCGTATTTGCGTATGTCGTTATCACTGACAGAGCGGCGGGCAAAGCGCATGGCTTCCTCAAAATGGTCCTTTCTAATCTCAGGCACAGGGTCATCCTCCTCCACCTCCTGAATAGACAAATCCACCAACGTTAGAAAATCCAGACTATCATGCCAGTTTTAAATGCATCACACCATAGTATTTAGGACTGCAATTAAATAGATTTTAATTTGCCCAACTTTGGAAAGAAAGCCCTTAAAAGAATGAAATTTCACCATTGCAGAAGGGTTGGTCTGCCTCTCGCGTTCCCGTCTGATTTCATTCTCAATGGACTCACGGATGGCCAGTTTACAGGCTCTCTGACAGATCTCAGTCAAGTCAGCACCAGAGAAGCCATTGGTCATCTTGGCCAAGTAGTCCAGGTCCACGTCCTACACAAAAAGGAATACATTAATACCCAATAATTAAAAAATATTTGTTAACACTTTACAATAAGGTTCTTTGGTTAACATGATCTAAGAATGAACAATACTTCTACAGTATTATTTTAAAATGTTATTTTCAACATTTACTAATTGATTATTAAAATCAAAAGTTGTTCTTGTAAATGGGGCATCATGATTACCGTATTTTTCGGACTATAAGTCGCACCTAAGTATAAGTCGCATCAGTCCAAAAATACATCATGAGGAAAAAAACAAGTCGCACTGGACTAGAAGTCGCATTTATTTAGAACCAAGAGAAAACATTACCGTCTCCAGCCGCGAGAGGGCGCTCTATGTTTTCAGTGTAGACTACAGGAGCACTGAGCAGCATAGAGCACACTCTCACGGCTGGAGACGGTAATGTTTTCTATTAGTTCATTTCTCTTTGTTAATTTCTCTCGGTTCATGTCAAATTAATTTTGATAAATAAGTCGCACCTGACTATAAGTCGCAGGACCAGCCAAACTATGAAAAAAAAGTGCGACTTATAGTCCGGAAAATACGGTAATTGAATGCGATTATCATGGGAATCTTAATGTTAGTAAAGCCAGTTCTGTGATTAGTAATAAATCTCAATCACCTGCTTTCAGATGGAGCGGCATGTACTGCACAGAGCTGTAGTTCTCAGACAAGCTACGCAAGATCACGTTCATAAAATCACTGACAATATTATGAAGTGAAAAAGAAATCATTCTGCGATTATGAACGCGATTTTGCGTAGCTTGTCAGACAACTACGGCTCTGTTTAGTAAATACCGTTCCATCTGAAATCACATAACTTGTTTTTACTCCAAACCCACTTCATAACATCTGTCAAGTGTTTGAAATAAATCATCCTGTGAGATGATGTGGCTTCTTCTACAGAAGTCACAACACATTTCCTAATATTCTAAGCAGTGATAAAGGCTATGTTGAATAGCATTGCATTATTATATACTTTATTAAAATAAAAGTTATAATAAGAACTGAAACCATATATTGTTTATTCCGCTACAGCTAGAGGCATTTCCTGGGTTTCTTCTGTGAGGCACATTTTAATTTTCAGCACGAGAGCGCCCTCTGGCCTTCTGATCACAGAACCGTGCTTCACTGAAAGATACACGACAATTGCAGCTTCTGCCTAATCGCTATGTATCGCCTTTGTGATTTAATTTTGATTAATCGGGCAGCCCTACTTGTTAACATTAATGCACTGAGTATGAATAAACTATCAATGAAAGACTATTTACATTAAAGAAATACTGTAATAAATGTATTGTTAATTGTTTGTTCTGACTAATGAAACCTTATAAGTGTTACCCACTATTTAAATAAAAACCATTAAAGAAATAATACACACACACACACACACACACAAAACATTCATTTTGACCTTTGAGATTGGAGACTTCCTGAGGTTAGCTTTGAGAATGGACATGCGAGACTTCTCATCAGGCAGTGGGATGTAGATGAGCTGGTCCAG
Source organism: Carassius auratus (assembly GCF_003368295.1). Taxonomy (NCBI): domain Eukaryota; kingdom Metazoa; phylum Chordata; class Actinopteri; order Cypriniformes; family Cyprinidae; genus Carassius; species Carassius auratus. Next base: position 16,124,560 of record NC_039247.1, on the reverse strand, counting down.
TCGGCCAGGCCTGAGGATGGCAGGGTCAATGATGTCTGGTCTGTTGGTGGCCCCAATGATGAAGACGTTCTTCTTGCTGGACATACCATCCATTTCTGTGAGAATCTGGTTAATGACTCTGTCAGCAGCGCCGCCACCGTCACCAACATTTCCTCCACGAGCCTTAGCAATGGAGTCCAATTCGTCAAAGAAGAGCACACAAGGAGCAGCTTGACGAGCCTGGAGGACGACAATGAGACAGCAGGACAATTTTTAATTGGATCGTTCATTTACATGCCATTTATAGTTGCTGCAAGAATAAAACAAGATCAGTAGACCTATAGCCACTGAAAAGCATACTTTTCTTAATAGACATTGAAAATGTAATAAACAGTACCGAGTCAGAAACTTCCTGGCAGACAACCCAAAATGACATACCTTGTCAAAGATCTCACGGACATTAGCCTCTGATTCTCCAAACCACATGGTAAGCAGTTCTGGGCCCTTGATTGAGATGAAGTTGGCCTGGCACTCATTGGCAATGGCCTTGGCCAACAGAGTTTTACCACAGCCTGGTGGTCCATAGAACAGCACACCCTTGGATGGGGTCATGCCAAACTTAAGGAATTTGTCTGGATGTTCCACTGGGTACTAAAAAGTACAGAAAAAAATTGGTGAAGATGTGTCAGAAGCAGTTTTAAAATGTAGCTGTTGTCAGAAATCCAGAACAAGACTTGTGCGCTTCGTACCTGCACCAGCTCCTGCAGCTCTCTCTTGACATCATCGAGGCCACCAATATCCTCCCAGCTGATGTTGGGCACTTCCACAATCGTCTCTCTCAGGGCAGAGGGGTTGCTCTGGCTAAGAGCCCACTGTTAGGTAGAAGATAGTGACGATCAATGCCTCAAGTTCCTGAATGCAATTTCCATTCAGATGGTTGAGAGTAACAGATAAAGATCCTCACCCTGAAGTCATCCATCGTCACAGCCAGGGAGTTCATAACCTCAGCATCAATGGTCTCATCCTCCAGATCGATGAGGTCCATTTTCTTTCTGATGGCTTGCAGGGCAGCCTCCGAGCAAAGGGCAGCCAGATCAGCACCCACGTGGCCATGGGTCTCATTTGCCACCTAAAGGCAAATGGTGGAACATAATTGAGATATGAAAAAGCATTTTGGAGGGATGCATTTAAAATGACTCAAAAATCAGAGGGAGCACAATTAAACGGGCATGACATTTCTGCTTGTGCCCGAGTAAGGAGACCCAGTTTAAATGAAAGTGAATCATCACTGAATGTGCTGCCATTCTCTGAAACACACCTGCTCCAGATCAACATCATCTGCAAGCTTCATGTTCTTGGTGTGGATCTGAAGTATCTCAAGTCTTCCAGTAGCATCTGGAATACCGATGTCCACCTCTCTGTCAAAGCGCCCTGAAATGAAAAGTCAGAAAGCAGCCCGAACATCAACTTAAAACGTCTTTGCAAAAAAGTCAGGTCTCTTTATAAAGCAACACTGGAGCAAAGAGATCTGACCGAATCGCCTGAGAGCTGGGTCAATGCTGTTGGGTCTGTTAGTGGCTGCCATGACGATGACATGAGCCCTTTGCTTCAGTCCGTCCATCAGCGTGAGCAGCTGAGACACAATGCGCCTCTCCACCTCACCATGAGTCTGATAAAAGAGATGAGAACCATTTAGTGAAATCTCCCCTGATAAGACATACATGCATACATCTCAGACAAAAAATTGCTTAAATGATGGGGAATTCAAGGTTTCTTTTCAATAACATTTAAAATTGAGCAAGCACTTGGAATTATTTAAATATTCAATTAAAATAAAAGTACATTATGGCACAGTTTGGTTAAAAACGTTCTCGTAGTACAAGCTGCTAATAATGTGTAACACTGAAGTTATTCTACTGGATTCTAGTTAAAGTAGAATCTTCAGGATTAAACCAGGTGAGGTGATCACAAGAGCAAGTATGATTCTGAATTAGCCTTTATTACTGGATTTTCATTCATTTTTCTAGTTTTAGTAACTTTGTGCTTTGTATTCTTTGTTAGCAAGACATTTCCTTTTACACTTTTTTTTATTTCAGTTAGTAGCCAAGGTGGCATTTCAAAAACATATTTGATAACAGCTTTATTTTAATTAACAAGTGACTTTAGATTTAGCTTTAGTTAAGACCCTGTGCTCTTGTCAGTGTTTTATTGTTGTCTTTCACACCGTGAGAGCAGGGGCGGAGATAAAGAAATTGTAACTGTTAAGTTCTTAGAATAATGTGCCACACAAAAGGCTACAAATTAAATCATAAGCATAAATAATTAGTTAAAAAGTGATGATTATTTGTGCTTCTGTAATGACAAAGATTTCTGCCTGTGAACTTCATCAGAAATCTTACCTTCTCTCTCTTTGGTGCAATGGCATCCAGTTCATCAATAAAGATGATGGCTGGTGCATTCTTCTCTGCTTCCTCAAAAGCCTTGCGCAAATTGCTCTCAGATTCACCTGCCAGTTTACTCATGATCTCAGGGCCTGGGATCATTAAAAAAATGTCAAGACTTCACAATGTGCTTAAGAGTTAAAAAATATATAAACATACAAGTAGCCATTAAAGAAAACCAATTGAGCCACATTTATATTTTGTGCTGTAATCCACACCATTGATTAGGAAGAAGAACGCTCCAGTTTCATTAGCCACAGCACGAGCGATGAGAGTCTTTCCAGTTCCAGGAGGTCCATACAGCAGAATACCACGGGGAGGCTAAAACAAGAAATTATTTGAACCTCAGACTGCGAACTCATAAACCTAATTTGTGCAAGTCTCAGAGCATAGATAATTACCTTCACTCCAATAGCCTTGAAGAGAGCTGGGTGTCTCAGAGGCAGCTCCACCATTTCTTTGATTTGGGCAAGCTGTTTCCTTACCCCTCCAATGTCATCATAACCCACCTCATTCAGAGACTCTTCCTCATCCTGCAAACAGGTGTTCAGGTACAAATCACATACACTTCATCTACCCTTCCTAAACATGGACCATTTTAAACACAGTGAAAAAATTAGAAACGTGTCAGGCTACAGACCTCCCTCTTGATGGGTTCTCCCTCACAGTGGATCACGGTGTCTGGGGCCACAATACAGTACGGGCTGGGGTCAGTCTCCACCACTTTGAACTCCACAGCGCGCATGCCTCCTCTGACCAGGAAAATATCACCTACGGAAATAAAGCCAAACCAAATTTGTTAATATCAAAGCACTTAAATTTGTTTTATACAGCAACTGCAGTTCATGCGGTCTTTGACAAACCACAAACTTTTACTAGGTCTTTTAAAACACAGCTGTCCAAAATTGACATGCATGACAGATTTCAAATCAAATCTATCAGGTGACAAAGCAGACTTCATGCCAAGCATCGTGAACCTGTTTCCACAGAAGAACTGAAATGTACAAGGAGAGAAAGACAGTACTGCATATAAAATCTAATTATGTGTGTGTGTTTATTTTTTAATAAGTCTCTTACACTCACAAAGGCTGAATGTATCTGATCAATAATACAGTAAAAACAATTTTAAAATACCACCATTTTACATAACTTTGATTTTAATACATTTTCAAATTTATTTATACCTTTGATAAGCTGATCTTTCCCCAGCCATTAATAAAATGGAAGTATTTTATAACAATGTCTACTGTCACTTGATCAATTTAATGCATCCTTTCAGAATACATTTTTCCAAAACAATAAACCATAATAAAATAAATAAAATCACTGACCCTAAACTTTGACAGTACTATAAATACATTAAATGAATATACACACACACATTATGTATACATACATACATACATACACACACACACACACACAATAATTTATAAATAAATTTACCTTTACGGATTGGCCGGTAAGCCTCCAAGAAGTAAGGTTTAAGATAGACCTCAAACAGGTTGCCAGTGATGCCCTCCACTGTGTCATCGATGGGTAGAACATGAATTCGCTTTCCATACTTCACATCCGGACATGGCTGAATACTGAAAACCAGAAAGATCACCAAATAAATGATACATCTAACATTTATATTCAAAGGTACATTTTTAAATACTAAGTATTATAATCAATGTCAATGAAAACTCTTAAACTGCTGACAATACTCCCAGGATTTTTCAGTCTGCACATATGTAATGAGAGCTTAAACAGAAAACAGTCTTACCTGATGACATCACCAAGGCGCACTCTGAGGTTGTTGCGGACCACCCTGTTCATGCGCACCTTTTCATCAGAGCAGGTGTCATCGGACAGCACGATGCAAACGGTCTCCCTCCTCTTCTTGCCCTTCAACAGCACTGTGTCCCCCCTAAAGAGCTGGAGCTCATCCATCTTTGCCTAAAAGAGAAAATATGATGGGCACATACAGTGGGTTCAGAAAATAAAATCACCCCCCTTTAAAATAATCACATTTTGTTGTTTTGCAGCCTGAAATGAAGACCTACATAATTTGTTTTATCCAGCTGCATTGATCCAGTTGCTTTTTTAAGTGCAACTTGTAACTTCCAAATGAAATACAACACCAAAAAAAAAAAAATGAATGATTGAGTTGGAACAATTATCATCTCCTTTTGTCATTATTTTGTTGAAGCACCTTATTCTTTAATTACAGCCTTTAGTCTGTTAGGATTTGTCTCTACTAACTTTACACATCTAAACTGCGATATTTACCCGCTCTTCTTTGCAGAACTGCTCAAGTTCAGTTAAATTTGATGGAGAGCACTTGTGTACTGGTCTTCAAGTAATTCCACAGATTTTCAGTGGAGTTTAAGTCTGGGCTCTGACTAGGCCATACAAGGACATTCTTCTTTCTCTTCTTCAATCACTGTTTGCTCAGTTTTGCTGTGTGCTTTGGGTCATTGTCATTTTGGAAGGTAAAGATTCATCCCACTGACAACTTTCTGGAAAAGAGCAGCAGATTTTCTTCAAGAATTTGATGGTATTTTGTCCTAAATATTGTTCCTTCTATTCTTACAAGTGCTCCAGTCCCTGCTGCATAGAAACAGTCCCAGAACAGGATATCATGCTTTTCTGGAGGAATGCTGTTATTTGGATGGAGAGCTGTATTGGATTTCCGCCAGACATATCATGTGTCATTAAAAACAAAAGTGTTTCCACTGTCGGGCCAAAAGCGGCAATTCTTTTAGATTTAAATATTTAAAGCATGAAAACAAACGTTTTTTTTTTTCTGACATGTTGGGGTTTATATATTTCGCTTGGACCTAATAAGTTGCATTGAGTAAATACAGTTGGATAAAACAATCTTCATTTCAGGCTGCAAAGCAACAAAATGTGATTTTATAGGGGGTGATTATTTTCACTACCCACTGTAAAGACCTCATACAACTGAAACAGGATGATCTATTTTTATACATTCTAAAAAAAAACTGAGCACTGTACCTGAGAGAGAGACACAACACTGTTGTCTTCATTGATGGATTCATCAACAATCAGCCTATTTGGCCTGCTCTTCTGCTTTAGAATGGCAGTGGAAAGATCATCATTTTTGGATCTGTGAACAAAAACAACAATTGATTCAATACATATTTAATACAATACATATTTCATATATTTTGAAGTAATCAAGTGCCCTCCTTGAAGGTTTGCTGATGAGGGCCCTCAGTGGAACATAAGATGTTCAGCAGAATAACAGCCGGTCACCATTCATTTTGATTGCCTACTATTAACAATGTTCAAATTCACAGGTGGTTACCAGACAGATAGTTGCTTTTTTTCCCCAGTATCACTAAAGTCGAAAGCGAAATAAGTTACGTTTCAGATCCATTATTACTTCCAAATAGTGAGAAGAAATAAAAGCATTACATCATATCCGTTCAGCTCAGAGAAGATTTCACAATAGAGTCGATGGCTAAGTGCATTTCTGCTAATATGCACATTTGTCAACCTCAAGTAATTCTAGAGCCTTCCACAAAACACTGGACTGAAAGCCGTGATGATCCGCCTTTAGGTCAGGATGCGCTCGTGAGCAAGGCCTTCGTGCACTTGATCCCGCATGATACAACAATTTAAGCGGTTTATAGGGTTTTCTGAAAAGACGGTGGACAAAACTAAAACAGTTGTTAGACAGACGACAATATGCTGCGGCCAACAGCGCGTATGTAAATAAGCTAACAACCTTATCACAGCTAACGGACATCACACGTTAGGGCTTTAACGTTGTATAAAACTGAACTGTACAATTCACTCCTTCACAAAAGTGTATTTTCGTCGTGTAACGTTACGCGATGTAGCCGTATATTGTACAGGTGGATGGATGGATGGATGGATGATTTATGAAGAAACAGAGGGTGATGTGAGAGCTAGCAGCAGTTAGCCATCTCCAGCGGCCAATGACACAGCAAATGCTGCTGTATGACGTGAAGTTTAAACCGCCGAGATACACGTATTTTATTACTCCTTACTTGTTAAAGTTCTAGATTCTGATATAGTTCGTATCTGACGTTTTAACTTCACATCTTGTAAGTAGTTTTGTGTTTGATGGCTGAAATATCCAGATCACGGGATTCATAATCACCTGCTGCTATATGTTACGTTACACAAAGCCGGTTTGACGCTTTAGCTGGCTTTGCTGCTTATTATTCACGGTTTCACTATTACCGAGGATAAAAGGTGTTAAACGTTACATGTATGAAGCGGTATTCGGGTCGTTTGAGAGTGTTGTGTTTATCCGAGCGGTCGCCGGTGACACCGGTGGGCCGAAAGCCTCCATCAGACGCGGAGATGACTCAGTCCGGTTAGCTTACATGCTAAACACAGCTAATCTGGGACTTAGAGGCGATTTAAAACTCTCGCCAAAGTTTTTACGGTTGATGAGAACGTTAATATGTGTAGAGGACGAAATTATATAAATTTACATGTGCGCTCGGATGAGAAACATATAGCGTATAAACTCGCTCTTTTCATTGATGCCGTTTATGATGCGTTCGTTTTTTAGCTTCATAGCTAACTGTGGAACTCAATAAAAAACAACTATGATCGCACTACATATCACACAACTAAAATTGTACTTACTCTCCACCCGAAGCCATATTGCTTCTCCCGAAAAAAGATATAAATATTTGATAGAAATTAGTAGCCCTCTTGAGTAACCGATTCCAACCTTCACACTAGCTGTTTGCCTCTGCACTAGATTAGCTTGCTAACATCAACTCTGCGGGGAAAAAGTTTCCTCGCCCATGGAACAAAGAGCCAATCAGAGCACACGTTGCGATTTCTTGCGCTGACTGATTGGCCAATCGCGGTCCGAATGTTGTAAAGCACAAGTACCACTGGTCCGGGTGGCAGTCACAGTTAATTGTGATTGGTTAAATTTCTGCTGCGTTGTGAATTGTCTCTTTTGGATTGGCTCGGGACGGTCTGATCAAATTGTTACTCAGCTGAGCCGAAGTGTCAAAATGCCACTAAATCGTCAAATAAATACTGTTGGGGACCGGTCTTAAGACAAGTTTTGAAGGTCTTGGTCTCGTCTCAGTTTTGACCTTATTTGTACTCGGTCTTGTCTAGGTCTTTAAGAAAGAAAGACCAAATTCAGGGATGTCACTAAATTTCCACCACTGAATTATTGTCAACATCATTAATTCGATATTAAATAAATTAAAAACATTAATTAATAAAACTTTCTGCTTTAAATGCAATCAATAACTTATTTCGAATTTTATTAATTTTGATACTGCTGTGTCCGGCCAGAATTTAATGGGGAACTGTCAAAAATGTCACCAAAATTAATACAAATGGCCAAAAAGAAAAAGAAAAAAAAAGATATTATTGCAAAAAAATAAAATAATAATAAATAATAATAATAATACAAAATAATAATAATTACTTGAGATCTTGTTTTTCATATTACGTACAATTAAGTATCAGGAGCTATTTTCATGAATATGAGCAAAACGTGATCTTGACTTAAGAAGAATTAAGTGAATTACATTTAAGACTCAATTTTATTTATTATCATTATTTTTGGTATTTCAGCAAATAAAGTCCATAGTAGCCTATCTGTTGCATTTCTGAGCAACACACAGCATTCGTTGATTTATTACTCTGATTCAATTCAGTTGCTTTGATTTAAACAAATCTGTTAAATAATGGTTTGCCACCAACTGGTGGTTTTAGTTTGACATTCATATTGTGTTTATTTTTCCATCATATTTTTATATTCAAAATTATATTTTAAAATATAATAATTCTCAACAATATTTATGCAATTGTAATCACATCAGTTCAGATGAAGCTTCTGTGCCGTCTCTGCAGTGCTAAGATGTATTTTGTTGTTAGTGATTTCATTTGATTGGAAACATTGTATTTACTGATTAAATATTACATATGTTCCAGACAATAAATGTGGATCTTTCAGATGAATTTCAGGAGTGCTGGTTTGGCCTTGTTTTGGTCTCAACACACTCTGGTCTTGCTCTTGCTCTTGGTTTAGGTGGTCTTGACTACAACACTACAAATAGGCCACATTTCCCAACAAATTAGGTAATCTCAAAAGGACACAAAATGCCAAACATATGTATTTGAGAATATGTTGTCTAATAATATAAATGAGCAGTAAAGATGAACAATGTATTGAATGCGTAAATAATGTGACTCTGTGGGTTGAAATAAAAACGAAGAATTTAAAGTTAAAATAAAATACTTTCAAATCCTTTTTCATTATAAATATTATTTATTTGTCACGATCATAGATAAAATGGTTTCATGTCCATTCCAAAAACAAGATGCTAATCAGAAAAATTTGTAGTGTAAGACATACAAAGAATCTGATACCAGTCTGGATGCATTCTCTTGAGCTCAAAAATCATTTGCTCTAATGAGTGGAATGCAACGTGGTTACATCTGAAAAGGAAATAAGACAACACAAACTGTTTTTCTGTACGTAGTTCTGGTTAAGACGCACCAAAACAATGAAATGGTGCAGTTTAGCTGAATGTAGTAGGGAGCATCCTTTCAGACATCACTCATGTCTTTTTGCCTTGAATATACTCCTCGATTTTCTTCTTCAAGTCACTGAAGTCAAAAGCGGTCTCATCTGGCCATAGCTGCAAATACAGCGGTAGCTTTCTGAAACCCAAGTCAAAAGATTACTAAACATTCACCATACCAGTTGCATTCTTTTAGATTCCAATGATGTGTGACTTTCATGTGTAAAAGTCATATCATGATATAAGTATATTATCACAAAACAGAATGATCTTGACCTGTCTAATAGCTTACATTGACTTAGGTGCATCTTTAATCCTGTGGACGTCTCTCCAGTGTGCTGATGCTTCCTCTCTACGATCAAGCCTCCACAAGACCTCAGTCAGCCACATCTCGGTATTCTTACAACCTAGTGAAATTCAATTCCACATGTGAATTTGAGAAGAACAGTGCAATGTATCAGACTTATCACAACAAACTCACTATAATGACAGCATGTCAGGTGAATACCTTGTGTCATCTGGAGACTGACATTAAGATCTCTCAGGGCTTCCTTTAATTGACCTCCTTCCAGAAAGCAGAGCCCTCTACCAGCTAGTGCTTGCCCTTTTGCTGCTTCCACAGTCACCATTCTTTCAATCATCGCTTCACTGTTTCCAAAATGTTTTTGTTTCCAGTCTAAAAGTTGGATGAAACCATGTAAGTAATGGTACATGAAAGATAATGAAGACAATGGAGCAAGTGCACACATCAAATGTGGCCTTGGTAAGCCAAAGAGAGAAAAACAGCTTACCGTAAAACTTCAAATAATAGCCGAGTCCCAAATAGACGCCTGTCTCTTTTAAACGCCTGGTGAGACGACAGGTTTGGGTAAATAAAGGCCGGTCTCAAATAGAGGCCTGGTCTTTTTTTTTAGTAGTGGGTTGTATTTGATCTTCTCAAACCCGTCAGATCGTCTGTTCTATGTTTTGATTAGATTTCACGTGACAGACACAACAGCAGTTCATGAACGACTCACTATGGCAACATAATAAAGAGGTTAACGAACTTTCTTTAAGTCTTCAGTTCCCTTATCGAGTCGGTCTCTCGACATTACGTATGGGGAAATCCATTTCCTCGAAATTATGAAGTCTGATTGAATAACTCTTTTGCTTGCAAATAGCCAATGGCGCCCTCGCCCTCACCTGATTGGCTGACAGCCATCAATATAGGTGACGGTGGGCACCAAAACCCTCAGAATCTTTTTTCTTCACTTGAGTCTGGTTTCGCCGTGGATTCACGCATACAGAGCGGAAAATTGTGGAAAATTATCCCCTCTCGCGTTCCGGTGATTTTACTTTTAAAATGTCTCTTTGCCGCATGTGTGGTGGGCCCATTGATTTCCCGGACGCACACGAGCAGTGTGTGCTGTGCCTGGGTCGGGCTCACGCAGAGGCGGCATTCGAAGGATCCGGATGTCGTGCCTGTGAGGAGCTTCCCATCAAGATCCTTCGTGCAAGGCTGGCCGTTACCCGTAACGGTGGCCCTGTATCTCCTGCCTCTCCCCCGTCCGCCGCCGTCGAGCCGCGAACCGGGAGACTGCAGAGTGCTCCGTCGACAGATTCTGTCGAGGTACTGGCATCGGCCCAACGCCCACGCCACCCTCACGTGGAAGATCCCCTCTCATACTCTGAGGCCAGTTACTGCCCTCCACTAGAAGCGCGGGAAATGGTCTCGTTTGGATATGACGAGGACGACGCCATGTCTACTAATGCCTCAGACCCGGGAGCGTGGTCCGAGGCCCCGTCTGAAGCCGCCCCCGCCTCGCTGGATGCCGAGCTTATGGCGATCCTCACGGAGGCGGTGGCAGATATGGAATTGGAGTGGACAGCCCCCAAGGAGCTGCCGTCTAAGAGATGGATGGACGGTTCTTTCCTCGGCGCGGGCCGCCAGGCTGAAGCCCCGCAGAGACCCGCGCCTTTTTTCTCTGAGGTACAAGAGGAACTCACCCGGTCATGGTGCTCCCCTTACTCAGCCCGAGCCCATGCACAGGGGACCCAGCTGCTGACGACGGTGGAAGGGGCGGAGAAATTAGGATACGCGCGACCGCCTCCCGTCGAGGATGCTATCGCGGCCCACCTCGCGTCTTCTCTCGGCTGGAAAACCGCCTCTTTGCCTTCTAAGCCATGTCTAGCTACTGCTCACATCGCCGAGAAGGCGTACATATCTGCTGGACATTCAGCATCTGCCCTCCACACGATGGCAATCCTGCAGGTCTTCCAAACTCGGCTCCTTGGGTCCCTGGATGAGGGAAGCCCGGACCCAGAGTCGCTCAGGAAGCTGCGCACGGCGGCAGATCTCACTCTCGCGGTGTCGAAAAAGATAGCGCAGGGAATCGGCCGCAATATGAGCAGCCTTGTGGTCCTGCATCGCCATCTGTGGCTGACGCTGTCCGGCATGCGCGATGCCGAAAAGAGGCAGTTCCTGGATGCACCGGTCTTTTCGGTGTCGCGGTGGAATCTCTGTCGGAGAAATACGCCGAGACCGTCAAGCAGTCTAAGATGATGCCTCAAGCCCCCCCTGCAGCGAGGTCCAGATCTTATTCGGCACAGCGCCAGGCGGGAAATACCAGGCGCGCGTTCCCGAGCGCGGCAGAGCGTCGTGAGCCAGAGCCACCATTCCGCCAGAGGCAGCCCAGGAAGCCCCGTTTTGGTCCTAAACCGGCCTCTAGCAGCCAAGGGCGCCCGGCTGGCAAGAAGGAGCAGCGTTCCTGATGCTCGTGCCAGGGGGAAGAGAGCGCGGGACGTGTTCGTCGGACCCGCGGCGAAAAGGGCGTGTTCCCGCCCAGAGTTCGTCGAAGATGTGAATGTTGTGAGAATGTTTTCTATTACTATTACCCGCTACATAAGCGAAGCCTCTCCTCCAAGAGACGCTTCGCAAAGCGGAAGCTCGGGGAAACCCGAGGAGGTGACTATGTATGTTCCCGTGCAAGAAGCCGCAAACGAGTCACCTGCCACTCATATAGCGGTCAACGCTTCCCCAGTGGCTGGTGCGCACGCCCCGCCGCAGCATGCATTAATACCCTCCGTATTGAGTCATCTCAGCGCGTGGGCGACGCTCCCCGCGGCATCTTATTGGGTGATCAACACGATAAAACGCGGCTATACGCTCCAGTTCGCTCGCAGACCACCCCGCTTCGGCGGTGTGATTATGACAGAAGTGTCAGAACAGAGCGCCCCGCTGCTACGAGCAGAAATATCCTCTCTCCTGGCCAAAAAAGCAGTAGAGATAGTGCCGGTGGAACGGAGAAATTCCGGTTTCTACAGCCGTTATTTTCTAGTTCCGAAAAAGGACGGAGGTATGCGCCCCATCTTAGACCTGAGATTACTGAACAAAGCGCTCGCGAAACGCACGTTCAAGATGATAACTGTGAAGCAGATCCTCGTGCACATTCAGCCCGACGATTACTTCATTGCAGTGGATCTAAAGGATGCTTACTTCCACATCCAGATAGCCCCACATCACAGGCGCTTCCTGCGTTTTGCATTCGAGGGTGTGGCGTACCAGTTCAAAGTGTTGCCGTTTGGGCTCGCTTTGGCTCCCCGTGTATTTACAATATGCATGAATACAGCGCTCGCTCCCCTGAAGCTCAGTGGAATGCGCATACTGAATTATCTCGACGACTGGTTAGTCATCGCACGGTCGAGAAGCGCTCTCGAGGAACACAAACACAGACTCCTCGCCCATCTGACAGGTTTGGGGCTGTCTGTGAACATTCAGAAGAGCACACTGCAGCCGCGCCAATATATCACATTCCTGGGTATGATACTGGACTCGCGCTCTATGACCGCGAAGCTGTCAGAGCCGAGAATCCAGTCGATTCAAAATACACTAGCCCTCTTCATTCAAGGCAGAGCTATCCCCTTAAGAACGTTTCAGAGGTTGCTCGGTCTGATGGCGGCCGCAGCCTCCGTCTGCAGACTGGGCTTGTTACACATGAGACCGCTTCAACACTGGTTACAGAGCCGAGTGAAGCCGCGGGCGTGGAGAGCGGGAACGGAATGCCTTATCATAACGCGTTCATGTCTCGAGACTCTGGCGCCTTGGTTCGGCACGACCATATTCGAGCAGGGTGCTGCTATGGGCAGAGTGGTCAGACGTGTAGTGGTCACTACGGATGCTTCACTATCAGGCTGGGGAGCCCTATGCGATGGCAGACCAGCATTCGGTACATGGACAGGGGACCAGACGCGCTGGCATATAAACTGCTTGGAGATGGAAGCGGTTCATCTAGCGCTGCAGAGTTTCCTTCCGTTTGTGAAACACCGTCATGTTCTCATCAGAACGGACAACACGGCGGTGGTGGCGTACATCAATCACCAGGGAGGTTTGCGTTCGCGATCCCTGCAGGGATTAGCGAGACAGCTGCTGTTATGGACAGACAGGGTACTTCTGTCGATTCGAGCAGTGCACGTACCGGGCAGTTTGAATTGCGGCGCGGACATGCTGTCCAGGGACGGCATTGTACACGGAGAATGGAGGCTCCATCCGCAAACGATAAATATGATCTGGAATCTGTTTGGCAAAGCGGAGATCGACCTCTTTGCGTCGCAAGAGAACGCCCACTGCCCTCTGTACTTCTCGCTGACAGCATCCCCCCTGGGGGGAGATGCGCTGTCGAGCGGCTGGCCAAAGGGACAGAAGAAATGGTTTTCCCCCAGTCAAGTTAATGCCGCTGGTGCTGCAGAAGATCAGGGAGGAGAGATGTGCGTTGATCCTGGTAGCACCCAAATGGCCCAACCAGCCGTGGTTCCCGGAACTGGTGAACATGTCACGGCTTCCCCCGTGGCGGATCCCGCCGAGAAGGGACCTCTTATCCCAGGCGAGGGGCACCATATGGCACCCCAACCCAGAGCTTTGGGATCTGCATGTGTGGCAGATCAGCGTGGAGTATATCAGCGAGTGCTGCAGACAATAGCAGAGGCTAGAGCCCCTTCGACGAGGAGTTTATACACTCTGAAGTGGAAAGTATTTGCTAACTGGTGTGTTGACAAAAATGAGGACCCCAGGAGTTGCGATATTTCCATTATTCTGACCTTCCTACAGGAACGTCTGGATGCTGGCAGTACCCCATCTACAGTGAAAGTCTACGTGGCCGCTATCGCCGTTTTTCGTGACTTGCTAGACGGCCATTCAGTGGGGAGGCACCCCCTGATAACGAGCTTTCTTCGGGGAGCTAGGCGGCTTAATCCACCCCGCCTTCGTCAGATGCCGGTCTGGGACCTGTCATTAGTGCTTAGTGCGCTGTCCAACCCACCTTTTGAACCAGCCGAGTTTAGTGACCTTAAAGTGCTCTCATTTAAGACGGCGCTACTGCTCGCGCTAGCTTGCGGGAAACAAGTGGGAGACTTGCATGCCCTGTCAGTGAACAGCGCGTGTATGCAGTTTGGACCGGACGATTGTATGGTCAGACTTTTACCCAAACGCGGTTATTCGCCTAAAGTGCTCTCAACGCCGTTCAGAGCTCAGATAGTTACAATTCAAGCATTTTGCCCCGAGGAGGAAGGTAATTCAGTGTCTCAGAAGTGCGCTTTGTGCCCCGTGCGTGCCCTGCGTGCATATGTGAACAGAGCTAGCCAGTTTCGAACTTCAGAGCAGCTTTTCGTCTGCTACACGGGTGCCAAGAAGGGCAGCGCGCTGTCGAAGCAGAGGCTATCACACTGGATAGTGGAGGCTGTGCGACTAGCTTATGCTTCCCGGGGAACCGCCTGCCCAATCGGGGTGCACGCCCACTCCACAAGGAGTTTGGCGTCGTCATGGGGTTGGGCGAAAGGTATGTCTATTCAGGACATTTGTTTCGCAGCGGGCTGGTCGTCTCGCAACAAGTTTGCGAGATTCTATAATCTGGACATTCCCTCGTTCGCATCACATGTGCTGTCAGTGCAGGAGGAGGGAGTTGAGCAGTCTTTGGACTAAGCTATGGGCACGCCCTACCTAGCGCGTGCACTAGCCGTGGTTCTACCAGGTCAGCGTCAGTTATTGTTGTAATAGCTGTGGTTGAGGTATTCATTCACTATCTAATGTGGTCCCTTTATTATGCCCGCATTATAAGCCGGCAGTGTATTCCCAAGCACCAACATATTGCTGCATTTTCCCCATATCACACCAGTGTTGCTTATCTGGGTGCACTGGATTACGATGGTGTAAGAGCTGATTTGGCTCTGTGCCAAGAGGTGTTTCAACCAGGTCCGGTACCCGACCTAGAGCTAACGCGCTGTAAGAGCTAGTGCTTATGCTCTTCTGTGGCTCGATGCGAGCTGGGCCGGACAGTATTTCCCACACGGCGGGGGTTTTATTGTTCCCCATACGTAATGTCGAGAGACCGACTCGATAAGGGAACGTCCCCGGTTACTCACGTAACCTTAGTTCCCTGAGAGGAGGGAACGAGACATTACGTAACCTGCCGTGTGGAAAAACCTTCCAGCCTCATTACTCTCGTTCAGTGGAAGATTCTGAGGGTTTTGGCGCCCACCGTCACCTATATTGATGGCTGTCAGCCAATCAGGTGAGGGCGAGGGCGCCATTGGCTATTTGCAAGCAAAAGAGTTATTCAATCAGACTTCATAATTTCGAGGAAATGGATTTCCCCATACGCAATGTCTCGTTCCCTCCTCTCAGGGAACTAAGGTTACGTGAGTAACCGGGGACGTTTTTCTTAATTCTCTCAATACCTCCATGGAGACAAAAATAAATAGGCCTAAGTATGATTTGACATTTTAAGCTGACAGTTTTCAAATTTGCCGAACAAAATTCAGGAGAAGCAGCGACATTTCTCGGTTGATACAAAGAGAACTGGATACGGAGCGGCTGAAAAATTCCTTGAAGGTATGCTTGCGCGTGTGCGCGCGCGCGTGTGTGTGTGTGTTCGAGGGAGAAAGAGGAGGGGATATATTTCATTAACTTCGGGGTGTTATCCTTAGGAATGTGGCCTGACAGTAGCTTCTGATAGAGGTGAGGATCACCTTATCCATTGTTTAAAAGAGGGAGAGCCGTGCGCATCTGGGCGAGAGCTGTGTTTAGTGCAAGCAAGGCAGGCAGAGTTAGCGGAGGCTGGAGAGGGAGAAGTGGAGGAGAGCGACGTGGAGGAGGAATTCGCCAATGAACTTGTAATTGAGGATCGCAGGGATGATCATAGTGATGAATAGAGTAATTTTCTATCACATGATTGCAGTTGTTTTGCAGGGTAGCCTTCATTCTTTCTTGTTGATATGTTTTGGGCAACAAGTTCATATGCTCAATGGATTTTAGCGGTAATATTGTTCTGACCCTTGCTGTCACATCGTTTCGTTTTTTTTATGCTGCCAATAATATAAGACATTTCTTACACTAAATTATTTGTTAAACACATTCGTTTAGGGGTAAGTTAACTTGTATTGTTCCTGCCATCACGGTCACATAGTTTCGTTTTTTATGATTATTTTTTTAAGCTGCCAATAGCCAAAGACATTTCTTACATTAAATGATTTCTTAAACACATTCAAATTAATTATAAATAAAACGTAATATAATGTGGTAACCTCCTACTGTCATGCTTGAACATCTCAACACTAAATTAAAGGCCTGTCTCTTATAGACGCCTGTCTCAAATACAAGCCGGTGCAGTTCGGCGATTTGGGTAAATAGAAGCCCAGGCTATTATTTGAAGTTTTACGGTACTTCCTTCCTTGAAAGCAGATTTTTAATAGATATACCCAATGAAGACCACATGATAAAAACATTT
Source organism: Carassius auratus (assembly GCF_003368295.1). Taxonomy (NCBI): domain Eukaryota; kingdom Metazoa; phylum Chordata; class Actinopteri; order Cypriniformes; family Cyprinidae; genus Carassius; species Carassius auratus. Next base: position 16,107,835 of record NC_039247.1, on the reverse strand, counting down.
GTGTACGGATAAATATATCTGTAAGGATCGTAGTACTGGGTGATACTTCACAAACAAAAACAGATATGATTTTGAATATGAACACACATCTTGTTAGAGCAACGGTCAGACTGGAAAGCGAGATCACTTACTTTTCTGTTTAATGAACACTTTAAACAGTTGATTAATCGCTCTGAAAGGAAAGAATGAGAACATAAGAAAAAGAAACATGGTTTGCCAACACAGCAAGGTATGGAATGAAACCAATACTGACATTGTACCTTGTAAAATCTGTAATAGCCTCTTTGGTGTCCTTCAGTTTCCAGTGGGCTTGTGCTTGAAGCAGATGGGCTGCACCAGCCCATAACACAAGATCTACATTTTCTAGTACAACATCAGAATCAGCTCCTTTTAGCTTTTCATCAGCATCAAGCAGCAATCTCTCAGGAAGGACGTCCAAAGTGCTGGTGATGACTTCCTCACAGACCACAAGCGCATCACAATAACGGTTAGCTTTTAATAAAGCAAATCCTGCTTCAAGGTAGACCACTGGGATTCTGGGAAAAGAAGTGCCATCTCCTTTTTGTATCTGGAACACAGACAGGTCATTCTGAATCAGTTCTAGTGTTTATAAGCTCTACTTTCAAATGTGATGACTGAAAATTTGCGTTCCTTACAAGATCTTTGCCATCTGACTGCAGTGACGCCAACAGATCTAGATAGTACTCAACACCATCTGAAATGCTGATTGACACAATATATATATACATTTTTATTTTATTTTGATTAGCTGTTTAGGTTAGGTTAGGTTTTCTAGATCTAAAAATCTGATTGATTCTGTATTCAGATTTGATATATGATTCAAGCATTTGTCCTTGTTGTGGAATCACTTGCCTGCCATTGAACACACATGTGTGTGCCAAAGTGTGCAGAATCAGAGAAGGGGAAGGGACTCTGCTAATGAAGCTCATCTGTGCACCACCAAACAGCATAGCTGGAGAGACCAGTGAAGCACTAGATGAACTTTTATCAGACTGCAGTTGGACTGCCTGTAAACAAAGCAAGAGAAAAGTATTATACAAACACTTCAAAAGGACACTACATAGCATGCAGGAACTACATTTAATGAAGAATTCTGAAAAGATGTGAAATATCCTTTTCTGTTTGGACTAAAACAACCCTTCAGTGTCACCTGAGCCATGTTGCTACTTAAATCGACTTGTTTACATCTACTTCATTGACACTAGAAGACAGTCATGAGATATGGACCTCAGGCACTTACTAAATTTTTTTATCGTTTTCAATATAGTAATGAGCCGTTATGCGTTCTCTGATATAACAAGCAGTTAACGAATAGGTCACAAAAACGAAAAATTGCTAAAAATGTCAGAAAAGCTTTTAGCATCACATCACCAATTGATTCTCCACAGTGAATGAAAGTCCAAACAGCCCATAAAAACATCAGTATAATCCACCTGACTCTAGTCCATCAATTAATGTCGTTTGAAGTGAAAAGATACGAGTTTGTAAGAAACAAATTGATTATTAAGGCATTTTTACTTGCTTCAGGCCAAATTGCCAGTCCATGATTCATAATAACACTTAATCCATAAAAAAGTCTGTCCCCCGTTGTCCTCTCAAATTAAAATCCACCAACAATTATGGATAGAAGACGTTAAAAATGTCTTAATGGTGAATTTGTATATTACAAACATGCAGCCTTTCACTACACAAGATGTGAATTGATGGACTGGAGTTGTGTGGATAACTGTGATGTTTGATCAGCTGTTTGAACTCATTCTGATGGCACCCATTCACAACAGAGGTGCAAGTAATGTAATGCTACATTTTTCCACATCTGAGCAATTTTTGAAGTGAACTTTAAAGCATGTGTGTACATGCATCTTTCAAACATGCTTTAAAGCACAAGGCACACTGCATAAATAATCAATCATTTGTGTACAGAATAACTTACTGAGTAAAGGAGATGCAAGGCCTCCATTTCTGCCTTTGGATTGCCAAGCTGTCTGAACACCAGCGCACTTTGATAAAGTGCACTATGGCAAGCACCATCCACCTCCACTGCCTTCCTGTAAAAGTGGAGAGCACAATGGGGCTGACCCTGCAGGGACATAAATAACAGAGCCACTGAGAGTGTCTGAACTCAAGATAAAAAGTGTTTGCTCAAATTCTGATCTACCATACATGAAACAGTTAATCTAATGTAACAAGCTTAATTCAATTAATCAAATATAAACCGGAAATGGTTCAGGGACTGTTTATTTAAGATTATGTCTATTTAGGTCTATTTAGTTCATTGTAGAACAGAGCTTCTTACCAGCTTAGCAAAACTCTGGCCTGTGAGGTTGTGTAACTGTGCCAAGAGACTTCTGGGACTTGGGAGGCCTTCTGCCTCCTGAAAAGCTTCAAGGGCCTCAGAATATTTTTCCTTCTTCATCTGTTCCACCCCTAAACCAGAAAACACATTGTAGGGATAATGGCAGTTCTACTATTTATTATGTTTTACATAACAAAGAAACAAGATCTGTATTGCATTTACTTCAATACAATGTTGTTGATCCTTTTCATATAACAAATCTTATATGTTATATGTATTTCTTGTGACATTAATATGGACCTGTATGTGATACAAATATTTAAATAAAGGCTTGATCACATTGTTTAATGAAATCGTCTAGATCTTAGTTTCGACAGTCCGTACCTTGACACATTACAGTGCAGATGTGCAAGAGATCCTTGAGGTCCTTTGCTGCCATGGCAACCTTTAGCGAGGAGTCTTCTTCTGTGCTCAAAGCAAGGTTTCGGGTTTCTGTCTGTAGATTCACAGGTGCTGAACGCTCTCTCTGAGAGGATATGTGAACGACAGCAGTGTAATACAGACACTTAAAAATACCAGTATTAACAGGAACAATTAAAATCATTCTTAGGTCACTTTACTAGGCAAGTTCTTGTTTACATCTGATGTGTTTAACTATAAAATACAGCTACATTACTGTTCAAAAAGATACTGTTTAAATCCATCTCAAGTGCTCCAGTAGAGGTTACTTTGCCTATTTAAAATGTTTACTAGCTTTTGGAGTGATTACCTCTGTTTTGTTTTGTTATGTTATGTTATGTTATGTTATGTTATGTTATGTTATAACAAACCATGAGTTTAATGGCCCACAAAACACTTTGGTTATATGGACATTTATGGAAAACTAAATATCTAATCTCAGGATGGGCTTTTTGGGTGGGGGGGTGGGGGTTGGGGGGAACTGTTAACCAAAGCTCATTTCAATGTACATTTACATGTATAAACACTTTACTCATTCTTGTTCATTAGATTAAAATCTTAAATCCAAATAAATATGTTCAATCTGTAATGGGAAGGTATTGTGTATAAGTATATTGTGCATTCAGAACATTTCAGGTTTGAGATTTATCTTTATTATTTAATAGGGGCAAAAAAGTAAAATTAAAAAAATAAAAAATCCCCTCACTTTCCAATTGACTGGTGGGAAGTTTTCACAGATACAAGTCCTCTAAGGCACCATTATGCTACAAAACATTTGAGATTCTGCTTTCACTAGGAGAAATCTGGGGGGAAAGCCTACATTACACATGTGATTTCAGAAATTATCAGATGTAACATAAACATAACAAGAAATAATTGGTTTTCAACCAGAGAGCCGGGGACCACTAGGAAGCTTCAGCAAACTTCCAAGGGGGACTTGATAATAATTCTTAAAATAATTTAAATAAAAACTGTCAAAAATGAATACCTTGTGATTAGTCTGCATCAGAAGAGTAAGAACCCTCTCTAACTGACCCTGCATGAGCCACAGCATCCACTGGATGAGCAGAAGCTTGTGGACACAAGGCACAAAGACTGAGGCGTCAAAAGTCTGCAGAACAGTCTCCCATAACTGAACCGGGTCAGAACAGGACACCTGAGATCCACACGCCTCTAAAGCTACAGAAAACAAAACAAAAACAAAGGCAGAGGAAATATAAAACACACAAATAACTACTGCATATATTAATAATATTAATCTTTGAAAAAATAAGACATAGTGTTATTTACCTCTTAATAAACTGTTGGTGAGACTTTCTTCTATTTCACTTGCATTGGAGAAATCCAACGAGAATAAAAACGTATTATATGAAACGGTCATTTCAAGTTGGAGTCGTTCAGTAGCTGCTGGGATTCCTGTGTAAACACAGTTATGATTATGAGCTTCTAATGTCACCTTACTTACAGACATCAAAAGTAACATGAAAATACCTTGAATTTTCTGCAGCAGTTTAAAGCTTTCAGACCAGCATCGCTTCTTAAAATGATGATCTGGTTCAAGGCCTCGCTCATTTTGCTGAAACCGTAATTTGGCAAGTGAGTATGTCTGGGTGAAGTCTAACAGTATTGTAAACAAATACACACACACACATCATGTATATAAATTAATTTCGCAACAGTACCTTCCAAGTCAAAATTATGTTGTTATTCTCCTCACTCCATCTGTCAACTAAACAGGGAATGACCGACATGACAAAAACTGTAAACAGAGGCAGTTAAAGGTGTCTAATATTTCATATCTACTGTAGGAAGCCACCGATTCTGGTTTCTGATTCAGTACCAAAGCCGCTCTCTGTCAGTAAGTTACCTTCCTCGTCTGATTCTGATTCGAACTCTCCCTCCACCGAGTCTAAACAAATGAGTAACGATAACAGCGCCGTCTGCTGTTGAGGATGTATTAGTGAAAATATGTATATGGAGCCCTGATCTATTATTTTAGACGCTTCAAAGGCGTATTGCTTCCCTCTTCAGTTCATTTTAAGAACTTGATCTCATAGATTAAATCCTCAAATAAAGACAAATGTGGAGTAAAAACAACAACCTTTTTTGTTTCATATTCCTTATTTTCAAGACTATGGAGACATCAAAAAAGATGTGAAATATAACACACACACACACAAACACACGTGTTTGTTTTTGTGGAAAGTGGGGACATCCCATAGGCGTAATGGTTTTTATACTATACAAACTGTATATTCTATCGGCCTTCACCAACCCTACACCTAACCCTAACCCTCACAGGAAACTTTGTGCATTTTTACTTTCTCAAAAAAAAAAAAAAAAAAAAACCTCTTTCTGTATGATTTATATGCGTTTTGAAAAATGGGGACATGGGTTATATCCCCATAAGTCACCCTCTCATGTAATACCTGTGTCATACCCATGTCATTATACAGAGTTGAGTCGTGATATGTCACAAAAACAAGAGCACACACACACACACTATATATATATATATATATATATATATATATATATATATATATAGTGTGTGTGTGTGTGTGTGTGTGTGGCTCACTATGTTTTAACCTGCTGTGCTGTGTGTTGAATTTTAGTGAATTTCTCTGAGACTATGCCACAGTTTTATTCAGGGCTTTTAATAGATATCAAATGTTTGTAGGTTTGATCATAAACAATAAACACACGAACTCTTTTTTGTCGTTATAGTTTGACTACATGACTCAGTGCTTTCTGTCGCAGCATCAGCATAAACTAATGCTAATTCGACGTATCAGGCTCTCTCTCTTTCACAATAGTGATGGGGAGTTCGGATCATTTTACCGACTCGGACCTTTGAGAGTCGTTCAGCAAAATGAACGAATCTTTTTCCCGAGTCATTTCGTTCGTTTTATCAAATGTAATTAAAATCTTACGTATTACTTCCCTAACATGTCTACTAGTACTTACGCAAACGTTGATCACACTACAATCAATACAAAACTATAAAGCTATAACAAACAGAAAAGATTGTTGTAACGAAAGGTAATGAATAGTTGGTTATTAATATTATTAAGTCTCTTTGCGTCTCAGACTGCATAGATTAAAGCTTATGGGTCTGTCAAGTGATGAACAAAGCCTCGAAAAACCCGAAGAATCATGAGTTGAACTAATCAATTATATTTCCGACTCAGACTGCATTGACTAAAGAACTATAGAATACTGCGCATGCGCGACTGAACGAATCACTCTCCGAGACGACTCGTTCGTTCCGAGTCACATTAAAGATTTGTTCAAAACGAGCCATCACTATTTCCCAAGTCATCCGACGGAGAAGAGCAGCAACCGTAACCGCAGCGCGAGACCGTCCTACACTTGGGACTCATTCACCAAAATGGTACGATATTTCACCGTCAGTTCACCAGGCTGCATTAAAACGGACTGAAGCGCTAAATTATATGAAAACATTTTTGTACATTTAGGACGCATTTCTTCAGTCATTATAAAAACTTATCTTATTCTGATGTCAATGATGTAATGACAGCCTGCTTAGAAGATTATTGCCTTTGTGTCAACCTTGAACTTGAATCATACTCTGAACATTTCATTGCTGTCTTTATTATAAAATGGCCAGCAAATAGAATGACGCATTCAAATATAACGTTACGTATTTTTATTCAGTGGGATCCAAAATGGATAAATCACGAGTGCAGTAAGTTCGTCATGTAACCGGCTGCTACGCGTAAATGTAAAGCACAACCGCATGCGGCTAGATCTTTGTTTTTACGTGAAAGTAATCCCTGTTATTTCATGGTTATGGTTATGGCCCAGCACGGTGCACGCGCGCACGGTGGAATAACGACTACGCCATACGCCCACGGATCTTTTAGGGGAGTTTCTAAAGGGAGGACAAACTGTTGCTAAAAGACATTGTTATGCCATTGAGCGAATGCATCATTATGCAATCCCAACGCCAAACTGCATAGATATAAGTTACAACCAGGGGCGGGATTCACAAACATCTCTTTAAGAAATAAGTTAAGACATTTCTCAAGATAAATTCCACGAAGTTCGCAAGAATGTTCTTAAGTGCAATTCTGGAAAAATTCTTAAAACATTCTTAAAATTATTCTTAAGAACATCTTATTTTTTTCTCTTAAGATATATAGAATACACGACGCACTGATAAACACACTTTATTTTATTTTTGCGCTTCCTGCAGATTACCCCAATAATCATAATAAGCACGCACATTATTTTCGTCTCGAGTTTGACTGGCATCAAGCTTCATGTTTTAATGCGCCGTGTTTTGAAAAGTACTTTCTACTTAAAAGCCTGTCTGAAGCTGGTGCGCTACGTTTCATTCATTGTTGCGCCCTCATCCGAGTGACCGCTTCCGGTGTGCGCGCGCTTCAACACCGTCCGCGTCCTGCGCATTCATAAACTCGGAATATTCCCGATCCCGTCGTATTTATAATATAATGTTAAAGCGTTCAACTAAAGTTCCCTATCTAACTCGTTTGAGAGTTGTTACTAAGTTATGAAGTCAGCAAAAAGTAGCGTCACACATTGGCTAATCATGACCGATCATGTATATATTATGTGTCATCGCTGTCATTTCAGAAAACAGATCACGAGTTAAATTTTTCTACAATATTTCATTTTAATCTGATAAACAAGTGCAGGTACAAACTAATGAGCTGCAATTGTTCATAAATGAACAATTATTATTGAACAATTGCAACTAGCAATCTAATTTACGTGATGCGTGTGCAAAAAATCTTTGATTTCCTCTTTTTTGTGTGTGTAATTTAGAACAAAAAAAGCGTAATTTGGTTCACAGTTGCTAAAAGTTGGCAAATACATTTTAAAAATAGCTAAATTAGTTGCTAGGTGATTATTTGAGGTTGCAAGCACCGCGGCTCTCCTGGAACTGCGCTCTTCAGCGCGCGCTCAGTTATCAAGCGCTAAGCGTTCATGAAATCTGCGTTTACTGTTTGAAAGCATGATACATGGGAAAATGATAGTAAAATGTTTTAACGCGTAAGAAGTTGAACTAACTTGACCATATACAGTAAAAACAGACATTTCGAATATATTAGCCTGTATTTTAAAATAAAATACACAGAAACCTTTCAATTTACGTGAGAAGACGCATACCCAGAATTACCTGCTTGAACCATCTCATAACTTGTAATATAATTATTATAATTTGAAAATATATTTAATCTTTAATTATTTCATTAATATTTATTTAATGTTTACTGCATTATCATGTGTCAGTATGGGTGTGTGTTTCTTGACTGTGTGATTATTGACTATAGTAAGGTTATTATATGGCCCTACATTGCGTAACCTGTGGTTTTAATGGTGTGAACAACATTATATAATATGACATATACAGTTCTAGTGTTCATATACAGTCACCAAAATTGCAATTCTTGCATTATCCTCTTTTTCTTTTATGTCTGTAAATTTAATAACAATAATAAAAAAATATATATTTAGCTTGTATTGAGGAATTAAATGCATGAGCTTTTTGTAGGTTCCCATCCTTTAAACTATGAGCCCGTGGTATTCATTTGTTTTGACATCATATTTGTCCCCCACACACCAGCACTCAATCATATTTACTCCACAATCAACACTCGACAAACTTGTCTTTGTCCCTCAGGTGAACTTCACAGTAAATCAGATTCGGGAGATCATGGACAAAAAGTCCAACATCAGGAACATGTCTGTGATCGCCCATGTGGACCATGGCAAATCTACTCTCACTGATTCCTTGGTGTGCAAGGCCGGTATTATTGCTTCTGCTCGTGCAGGAGAGACCAGATTTACTGACACCAGAAAAGATGAACAGGAGAGATGTATCACCATAAAGTCAACGTAGGGATTTATGTTTAAAAAGTTAATTACAGAGGAAATACCATAATGACATTTTTTGCCAACACTGAAACCCTCTACCTATGTTTCCCTCACAGGGCCATCTCTTTATATTATGAGCTCAGTGAGAATGACTCAGCCTTCATTAAGCAGTGTAGAGATGGTTTCGGCTTCCTTATCAACCTGATCGACTCACCAGGACATGTTGACTTCTCCTCTGAGGTGACAGCAGCTCTAAGAGTGACAGACGGTGCCCTTGTAGTGGTAGACTGTGTATCAGGTAAGCAAATTCATTTTAGGATATCAAGTTCACACTCTTTAATGAAGGCGGTCCTCTGAAATGCAATAAGGACATTCAACAACACATTTGAGCATTCACCACACCGATGGTTTCCTCGTGCAACCTTATAGTAAGCAAAATTTGAATTGTTCCACAGGTGTATGTGTGCAAACTGAAACCGTCTTGAGACAAGCCATTGCAGAGCGCATCAAGCCTGTCTTGATGATGAACAAGATGGATCGTGCCCTCCTCGAGTTGCAGCTGGATCCCGATGAGCTTTTTCAAACCTTCCAGAGGATCGTGGAGAATGTCAACGTCATCATCTCAACCTTCGGTGAAGGAGAGCATGGACCAATGGGAAACATTATGGTAACAGATCAGTAGCAGTTGAATCAGAAAAGTCAACTTTATGAGTAAAATATATGCTTTTATTTATCTGTTCCTTATTGATTTGGGGGGGTGCCTTAGGTGGATCCTGTGATTGGGACTGTTGGATTTGGATCAGGCCTCCATGGCTGGGCTTTTACTCTGAAGCAGTTCGCTGAGATGTATGTGGCCAAGTTTGCTGCGAAAGGAGATGAGAAAAAAGCAGACCTTCCTCCGGCAGAACGGGCGAAGAAAGTGGAGGACATGATGAAAAAGCTTTGGGGAGATAAGTAAGCATCTTGTTGGAAAAAAAAAGACACTGGAGCTGCCCATGTGATTTCCAGTATAAATTGTGTGTTTATACAAAATACTCTTTAACTCAAATCCATCTTTTTCAGGTACTTTGATCCCTCTTGTGGAAAATTCAGCAAATCTGCATCCAATGCAGATGGCAAGAAGCTTCCTCGTACTTTCTGCCAGCTTGTCTTGGATCCAATCTTTAAGGTTTGCTTTTAAATCAGTTCTTCTTATCTCTTGCTACAATGACTCACTAACAGTTCATCTCTTATTCCACAGGTTTTTCATGCCATTATGAATTTCCAAAAAGAAGAGACCCAGAAACTGATTGAGAAGCTTGAAGTAAAGCTTGATGCAGAAGACAAAGAAAAAGAAGGAAAACCTCTACTTAAGGTATATTTAAAGAACTAAACTTCTGAGAATCTGCACCCTTATTCTTCTGTCGTTGCTGACACGTCATTGTTTCGATGCCTCCAGGCTGTGATGCGCCGCTGGTTGCCTGCAGGTGATGCTTTGCTCCAGATGATCACCATCCATCTTCCTTCTCCTGTCACTGCCCAAAGGTACCGCTGTGACCTGCTTTATGAGGGACCTGGAGATGATGAGGCCGCCATGGGTGAGGCTTAACATTGCGAGGTCTTTGACACTTCAAGGATGTCCCTTTTTACCTACTTTTTCACATTACACCTTTGACCTTTCAGGTATAAAGAACTGTGATCCTAAAGCTCCGCTCATGATGTACATCTCTAAGATGGTGCCTTCCACTGACAAGGGTAGATTCTATGCCTTTGGTCGTGTCTTCTCTGGTGTCGTTTCTACAGGGCAGAAGGTGCGCATCATGGGCCCAAACTTCACACCAGGGAAAAAGGAGGACTTGTACATAAAGCCAATCCAAAGGTTTGCTGCTGTCAGTTACATATACCATATAAGACATTCTCGATTGATGATTTGAGGATCATTACCCTTCTTAACATTAAGATAACATTATGTACTCCTCAGAACTATCTTGATGATGGGTCGCTACGTAGAGCCCATTGAAGATGTGCCATGCGGGAACATTGTTGGTTTGGTTGGGGTTGATCAGTTCCTGATTAAGACTGGCACTATTACCACTTTTGAGAATGCTCACAACATGCGTATTATGAAGTTCAGTGTTAGTCCTGTGGTGAGAGTTGCTGTGGAGGCCAAGAACCCAGCTGATCTGCCAAAGTTGGTAGAGGGTCTTAAACGCCTGGCCAAGTCTGATCCTATGGTTCAGGTGAATATCTTAGCTGGGCAATAATGGTATAAACAAACTTAAGTCTTTCCAATAACAAACACAAGTTTCTTCTGCTAGTGTTTCATTGAAGAGTCTGGTGAGCACATTGTGGCAGGTGCTGGAGAGCTTCATCTGGAGATCTGCCTGAAAGACCTTGAGGAAGATCATGCCTGCGTCCCCCTGAAGGTAGCACTTCGATGACAAGTTTAAAGATATTTTGTTTTTCTTTTCTTTCCATTAAGAGCATGGGGCCATTTTTTTGTTGTTGCAGAAATCAGACCCAGTTGTGCCATGTCGTGAAACCGTCAGTGAGGAATCAGACCAGGTTTGCTTGTCCAAGTCTCCCAACAAGCACAATCGTCTGTACATGAAATGTCGGCCCTTTCCAGATGGCCTAGCTGAGGACATTGATAAGGGTGAAGTGGCCGCTCGCCAGGAGCTCAAACAGAGAGCTCGCTACCTGACTGAGACGTACGAGTGGGAGGTCACTGAGGCCCGTAAGATTTGGTGCTTCGGACCAGATGGCACAGGGCCCAACATCCTTGTGGATGTCACAAAGGGAGTTCAGTATCTGAATGAGATAAAGGACAGCGTAGTGGCTGGTTTCCAGTGGGCAACCAAAGAAGTGAGTAAAGAAAGGTTATATATTTTAATATATGCTGAGTCATTCCCACACATTAATGAGATATTACTTTGTGTTACTTTAACAGGGTGCACTCTGTGAAGAGAACATGCGTGCAGTCCGATTTGACATTCATGATGTCACTCTTCACGCTGATGCCATTCATAGAGGTGGCGGTCAGATCATTCCCACAGCCCGCAGAGTTCTGTATGCATGTGTACTCACTGCCAAGCCAAGACTCATGGAGCCCATTTACCTGGTCGAGATTCAGGTACACATGGTGGATTCCTAGAACAGAAAAAACCATGAGTGCAACCATGATGTTGTTAATAAATGTCCTTTTCTCCTCCAGTGCCCAGAGCAGGTGGTTGGTGGCATCTATGGTGTGCTGAACAAAAAAAGAGGCCATGTGTTTGAGGAGTCCCAAGTGGCTGGTACACCTATATTTGTTGTGAAGGCATACCTACCTGTAAATGAATCATTTGGTGAGTTAATAATCCAGATTCATGGCAGCGCATGATAAATTTGTTCAAAATGAATGCAATAGACATTTAAACCATTTTCATATTTACAATTAAACACGTTTGTTATTGCAGGTAAAAAGTTTTGGTCCCACTTTATATTAAGTGTCCTTAAATACTATGTACTTAAATCAAAAATAAGTAGAGTGTACTTATTGTGTTCATATTGTATTGCATAACACTTTTGCTGATATTAAGGTATGGTGGTCTGCTTAGGTTTAAGGGTGGGTTAAGGTGTAAGGGATGGATCGACAGTGTAATTGTACAGATGTAATTGCAATTATTTTTTTAAACATAAGTACAGTGAAAAAATACATGCATGTACAAAATGAGTGCATTGTACCAAATGGTTAATTTAAATGCAAGTACACAGTAGTTAAGATCACTTAATATAAAGTTGGACCCCAATTTTGTAGCGTTCCCAAATGTTATACATTTATATGTTAATTTAGAAATGGTTTCTATGGAGCCTATATTTTCCTTTATTCGTTTCTGTACAGGCTTCACTGCAGACCTGAGGTCTAACACAAGTGGACAGGCCTTCCCTCAGTGTGTGTTTGACCACTGGCAGATTTTGCCAGGTGATCCATATGACGTAAACAGCAAACCTTGCCAAATTGTGGCTGAGACCCGTAAACGCAAAGGTCTGAAGGAGGGCATCCCAGCACTGGACAACTTCCTGGACAAACTATAAACTTCTCTGGACTGTAAATGGTGATCGAAGCCATTAAACTTACAATGTTAACTTGATGACTCTGTAATCAAGTGTATTGCGTAATGTTTACACATTCAAAAGAGGTTAATTTAAATATTCAAATCTGCAATTTGCAAATAAAATCTGAGATCGGTAAACATGTCTGGATGTGTCCATAAATAAAACCAATAAAACAGCTATCCGGTCTTAATAATTCACATTTAAAAATATATTTTTTTAGACTAATAAGAAATCACGATCGAATCACTGTGCATTGGTTTACATGTCTAAAGATGTATATTTTCCATCTTGAACTGTGCCCTCCTTTTGGCAAAAAATTTAAGATTCTAAACATTATCTGTGCCATTATCAATGGAGGGCTAGGTCAATTAAAAACCTCAGCCCTGGCTGGGAGGGACAATAAAGCTCTGGACTTACAACAACTTGTGAAAAAAAAAAAAAGAATCCATAATAAAAGCATGCTTAATTCCAAATAGTACACGTAACGGGGGAACATCTAAAATAAATAAAAGTTACACTTTATTTTAAGGTGTCCTTCAGTGCAATTATAAATTTTAGTGCTAAGTAATATTAAATAACTACATGTACTTACAATGTGGTTAGGGTTACTTGCATGTAATTATGCATAATTAATTTTTATTATAAAAGTACATGTAATGTGTAACAAGGACACCTTAAAGTGTTACCAAAATAAATAACCTTTTACATGCCTTCAGAAGTTAAATTGACATTATGTTGTATGACTCATAATCCAATAAGATATATGAAATTAATTCAAACCACAACTCATGTCTATTAACTAAATTACCATTAGCAATTAAAGCAGATTTCTCAAAGACAAAAGATCCCCATCCGATATCAAAACTTACATAATCCTAAAAAGAAAGAAAAAAAGGCTAGTTTCATTACAGATGAAAATAAACATGAAATTAGACAGATTACTCCTTGTTTTGACAACAGTCATATTACAGTTTCTGAGGTGTATTTTAAGATGTGTTTAATTAGCAAAAACACCTTTAATATAAAATTACAGATTGAAAATAAATTTACCACTTCAGCAAAAGAGAATCTGATGGCTCTTGAGCAAATAACCACAAACGAATTAAAAACTGTGGGGGTCCACTAATGCATTCCGCCTTGATGTCAGACATAAACAAGTAAACATTTTACAATATACAACATACAGTTTTTTATTGCTACAACTGAAGTCTTGTAACAAAAACATAATTGCACTGGTGATATCGAAGAGACAACAAACTGAGCTGCCGCTGACAACCTGCTTCTGTTCAACTGCAGAACTGCCGATGCAAAAAAATACAATGTAGACAAGAGTGCCATTATTAGACTTGTCTGAGCTTTCTAGTCCACTCATTTCTGCCGTTTGTCTTGCTCTGCTCCTCCAATCAAATTGCTAATGGATGAGAGTCATTGTGTATTTGGCAGTTTCCCAAATTCAAAGGGAAAACGGCTTGATTCAGGTTTGCTTTTTAGAACAACATTGTTGTGGTCTCAGCCACAACATTTAGAGATCTTCGTAGCAGTCCTTCTGGGTCCTAGTCAAAACATGATTCTCGAGGTCCATAGTTAAAAGTAGATAACTGTTTTAGTGACTGTACGATAAAGGTGCGCCAGGATTCAGTCTAGTGAGATAATGTCCGATAGGCCTGAAGATCCTCCCGTGATGACCCCCGTCTCATGACTTGAGCTGCTGCTATGGGTTCCCGTCTCATACACAGCTGATGAGGAAACCAGGCTGGTGCTGGTGGTGGCACTCTGAAGGCTGTTGGAGAGGCTGTCTAAAAATATGGGGCCTCTGTAATGCTGCTGAAGAAACAAAGAAAACTAGTGGTAAACATCTGTGCAAACTATTAAATACGTAAAGTACATCCAATCTCAAGATTTCTTTGAAAGAATATACCTGTGGATCCCCTTGAATCAGAGAAAATAAATCAAGACCTTTGGGAAAGATGCGTATTGTATGACAAACATTAGTTTTTATGTTCAATCTTTGATCATGAAGGACAGCATACTTGATTAGATGGCAGACTAGATAAGTACATACTTTGCATATCTGTGGGAATAGTGGATAAGGTAGTATGGTGGAATGGAACGGAGTAGTCCGCTATTGAGGGGGTCAGGTATGATGTGTCTAGCGTCTGGACATTTGGCACCCGAACAGCGGATGGCTGGTAAGTCAGGACCCTAAAAGAGCAAAAGAACATTATAGAGGAATGGAGAATCAACTGCACTCAATGTTTTAAAGATTATTATTTTTTTAATTATTCTTTATAATTTTATCTACTGTACCTATAGTAACATTACTAACGCTTACAAGATCTTTTCATTTCTGAATTCCCATGGCTTCCCCAAATTGTTATTACTACACAATTAATAATAATAATAATAGATAATTCAAGTTAATAAAACATTTTGCAACAAAATAAAGTGCAGTATTTCATTTAATTATTTTAACCCGTTTAGCGTTCCACTGTAAACATGTCATAGCTTTCGGAAAGCTGAGATTCTTGTGATTCAAAAGACATAAACCATTTTAAGATACATCAACACAGCAAGTACAATCAGTGTCTTTGTTAGACGGCCAACAAGGATTCATGCTGTGACCCCTTTGTGTTTTCTCGATTTGATTTGATAGACACTATTAATCCCACACCTGGGAAGTTCACTTAATACAGCAGCTTCAGGTACACTAAACACCAAGTACGAAAAAAACAAATAAAAATAAATATGGAACACATAATACGGTGCAGGTATACTGTAATAGTGAAAAGTGCTACATGCTGTTGTTGTCTTCTTACAGTGAGGGTACACCAGTCTGTTTGCTGAAAGAACTGGTCAACTTCCAGCTTCCCAACAGACTACCATAGAAGCCACCACAGTGTTATAGAAAGACTTCAACCCACAAAATGACCTCAGTCGCCTCAGCAAGTGAAGATGACTTTGGACCTTGTACAGAACCTCAGTATTGTTGGAACAGTCCAGTTTACTGTTGAGGTGAACACCCAGGTATTTGTATGTTTGATCTAAATGTCCAAACCCTGGATGTTCACCAGTATAATCTGTGATGCCTTCCTGTGAAAATCCATCACCATCTCCTTTGTCTTGCTGGCATTAATGTAAAAGTGGTTTAATGCACACCAGTTCACAAAATCGAGAGATGACCTGTCGATATTCCCAATCATTCACTTTTTATACACATCCAATTATTGCAGTGTCATCAGAGAACTTCTGCAGGTGACGGCTGCTTCTGTTGTATCTGAAATCTGATGTATACAGGATAAAAGGAAAAGGAGCTAGCACTGTGCCCTGTGGGACCCCTGATCTGCAAACCAACACATTAGACACACAGTTCTTTAGCCTCACATACTGTGGTCTGTCAGTGAGGTTATTGATGAGCCATGCAGTCAGGCGACGGCTGTATTGTGTTGAATGCACTGGAGCTTTTCCAGTTAATAGCTTCCAGCTATAGTCATATTTTCAGTGTATTCAAAGCTCTATTACTAAGTACCAGTAAGGCTTACAGTGATTCTGAGGTTTGTTCGGTTTAGAAACAAACCTCAGAGTGTCACCTTTCAAAAGAGGACAAAACCATTCATATACTGTAAATAGTTCAAGTCAAGAACACATGAATTTAATGTGGGTGTGCATTTTTAAACTAATTGTACAAAAACGCTTAAGGGGTTAAAAGACTAGCAATCTTTTTCAGGTCTAAATATAACATTTCTAGAATTCCCTGATATCTCAGGTTTTCCCATCACCATGACAAAATAGATTATTGTAAAGATCTGGGTTCATTCAAAATATGGTCACTAAAAGGTTAAGGCTTAAAGAAGAGGCACACAGAAATGTCTGCTCTGAGTTCTAGTGAATCAATAAACAAACCCTTTGCTGTGCATCTCCTCAGCCTTGGACATGTAGACACAGCGCTTTTTCAGAGGGGGATCACTGTCCTCTTCATCATCAGATGAGCTCTCTAGCGTAAGGTCGATTACGTCTCCTTTTTTCGTGCTGCTGGTTTCTGCGAGTGGCACCACTGCACTTTGCCGCACTGGGACACCGCCTGAGAGGTCATGAATCACTTTAAAAATGCATCAAACATGGTAATCATTTATACAATTAGATAAAACCTAGCACACACAGAGTACTAACACATTTTTAAAGGGTAATGAACCTTACAATCAATTTTTGGGAAACACGAAGATGACACTTTCAACGTCTCCTTCTTTGGTCTCATTGGACACCAAGTCCCATCCTCCTGAAACTTGATTTCATCAACATCTGTGCAGTCATTAAGTATTTCCATGAAGAGCCTGAGAAGTAGAGGGTGACTAGTTTACTCAATGGAAATTTCTCTCTCAATAAATGCAAAACCATTCAATGATTTACTTTGGTTAAAGAGGCTGAGTGTTTCTCACCACTTCAGTTACATTCAAAGTAATCTCACCCATCTATAATCAGACTCTCATATGCGGCTTTTTTATCACAGACGGGACAGATCCAGGTGGGCTTCTTCTCATTCATTTGCAGGTATAGAGCAGCATCAAAGCACTGCAGGTGAGAACAGGTGACAGCTCGGCAGGGTACCACAAGACGCATCTTGCCAAGCTATATGAAAAGAGGATTTTTATTTTGGTTACACACAATTCTTTTTTTACCATACTACATCAGCGCACTAAACAAACAATATAAAACGTTATTTAAAGTGCCATTCATGAGTCAGCTAAGATTTTATGGAGGCAGCAACTTACTGGGCACATGAGTGAGACTCGTAAACTAGTTGTGGCAATTTCACTGTCAGGGTCTGCCGTGAGTTTTTCTTTAACTGTTACAATAGTGAAGAGAGGGTGGATTTAGTCAATTATTTCAATAATTCAGTCAATTTACTTAATATGAGAATGGGAAAGCAGAATTCAATACAAAGATAGACAATGGAAACATAAAATAAAACTAGAGAACTGTCACGCGTAATAGATCATATTCATATTTATAAGACCCTGTTTACATCTGGAATCAAGAGCGGTTTTCATCGATCTGATCACAAGTGGACAGCTCTAAATACAGGTGTGAACGGGTCTTAAAGTTTTGAGGTTGTCCACTTTCGACCACTTTCAGAGGTTGTTGAAAACACATTTGACTGGACTGTGTTCATAGTGTGGTTACTCATGTGTTCGAATGCTTTCGGACAGCCTCTAAAGACCGGCTCATCTCCGCTGACTGAGTTCATTCTCAACTTTTAGAATATATGTTAAATTAGGTTTATATTAAATTAGAAATGGATAAGTATATGTGACCCATTCAAAATGTAAGTTTTTCAATTCAGCGGTTTAGATTATCATGCGCATAAGCAACAGGAAAAAAACAGAGATACAAAACAAAATGACATATAATAGGAATATAATTAATATGCCTTTTTTTTTAAAGGTCTTTTTCGTTTCATTTTTATGGCACCAAAAGTTCAAGTTTAAAGAAGAGACTCCAATGCAGCTCCATTCTTCATAATAGATTGATAAAAAGGTGCACAGGAAACAAAAACCTTGAAAAATTAAAAACGACCCACCAAATCCAGGCCAAATCACAGAAATGTCACTTCACACGGAAATAATATTATCACAGGACTTCGGCAATTCTTACAAATGACTGGAGGTCACCAAGTAATAGTAATCCCGTGCCAATAGGGCTTAAGGCATAGTTTTCTTCTTATTGTGAATATAACAGTTTCTTCCACTGTGTTAAGGAAAATATCTGTGCAAAATTTTCTTTCAAGCACACAACATATCATTTATAGCATTGCTAGATGTTTAAAAGCTAATGTTGTTTATAACAGGGTTAGGTTATATTTTCTGATATATATCTTATTCTGTTCTGAATACCAGTAAAAATTTCAAGCAATTTTTGAAAACTTATAGGTAATGTTTTTTTCGCAATTTTGATTGATAGGTGTAGCAAAAACATTTATTCATGGAGTAAAGGTTTCAAAAATAGTTCTGGGGCTCATATGTTGTGTGAACTTATTTCACAATATCTGTTCAAAAGATCAGAAAAAGCCCACATACACTGGCCCATAGACTCCAATCAAAAGAAATCAGGACAGAAGTGATCGAAAGTGGACAGAAGAGACTGATTAAGAGCAGGTGTAAACAGTGAATTAGAATTCATAGGTATTTTTCCCCCTTTTCTCAAAGAGGGCAATGTAGTCTTACTTAATGCTCTGGAGTGGTCAGGGTTTCTGATCCCCTTCATTCTTAATCTCTGTAGTAAGAGTGGGGAGGTCAGCTGCCGTACCAAGTAAACTGACATGGAGTATGTCTGCAGAAAACAAGAGAATACATACAAATGCATGCATGCAGAAAATGCTGAAGGAGTGTTGAAATCTGAATGAAGTAAAAGGTTTAACGACACTTCACATACCTTCCCTATTTCAGGAGCCCATGTGACTACTATCTGATTGGGTACAGCAGACGACAACCTGACCAGCGACGTGATGTTCAGCGGTCTGCCGGGTCTTTTTTGCTCCACACCATTCTTAGGAGGCGGTGCATAACCCTGTGTGATAACCATATGAGGCCAGCATACATTACATACATGCTTATTTACAAAGATTTGGGGTCAGTAAGAGTTTTTTTTTTAAACAAATACTTTTATACATTATTTAACTGATCAAAACTTAGAGTGAAAATTTTCACTTTGTTACACAAAAAATTATATTGCAAATAAATGCAGCTCTTCCCTAGTTCATAAGATCTCAAAAAGGTTTTCAGTATGCAGTGTCAGCCCTTTTAAAACCCTGTGTAACAGCACATAAAACACTGCTTGAATATTACTGTCTTCTGTCAAGTCATCTGCTATAAACAATGTTCCTGTTCAGTTTATAAATTATCCATTACATAATCTCTATTTGTTGTGGGGAGGACTAAGATAATTGTATGCAATTAAATGGTTTATTTGTTGAATAGATCTCAGGTACCTTATTAAAAGGTTCGGTCAAGATCCATTTTTAAATATTATGTACACATCCAGTGATGTTTTGAGATCATGTTAAGTTGGAAAGTTCAACATTTAAAATGCCCTGAAACCTCTCTGCTGTTGCACTCCGAGCTGTTGAACAAAAGAACATCCCACAAAAAACACCGACCAGCGTATGGCCCTAAATAATAAGCCTAATAACATAGGACTATGTTGTTCTAGCAAGTCATATATATATATATATATATATATATATAAATTAAACTATTAACCATGGCTTAATAAAGGTTAATTATAACAGGACTACATACAGGCAGGGGAAAGAGTTTCCCATTGACTTTGATGCAGAGGCTGTTTGGAAAATTGTCTTCTTGTGGACAGCTGGTCTCTGCTAGACAAAACCTAGAATTGAAAAAGAAAACAGAACATCAAGAGTCAAAAATTGGGATTATGGGGACAACATCTTTGTACATGTTGTTGAACCAGATACACAAACGACAGTATTGTAAAAGCAAACACACTGAGCAGGCTTTTACCGCAGCTGAATTTGAACCATGTAGTCCCTTCTTCCACCTGGAAGAAAGTCCCTATGCAAAAGTGTAAGAAAAACAAAGAACCAAATAAGACCAAGAGTGAGAGATGAGACACATTATCAAAGTCACATCTAAGTCAATACGTTCTTACCGTGAAATGCAAACTTCTCTCACTTGTTGTGGAGTCAAAGCAAATATGAAGTACTTTTCATGATGATATCTCTGGCCAGCATGGGTCCCTTTAAAACACAAATCAGTCAAAAGGGGATTATAGTTTTAAACTGAAGACACTGGCAAAGAGGTAATGGTGTACAGCCCAGCTGATGGGCTAACGAATGGTTTACATAATTGGTAAGATAATAAAAAATAAAAAAGTTTTTAAAGAGGTCTCTTATGCTCACCAAGGCTGCACTGATCAAAAATACAATAAAAACAGTAATATTGTGAAATATTATTACAACGTGAAATCACTTTTTTGTTCTGTTTTCGAACCGTTTTCTATTTTATTATATTTTAAAAGCTGAATCTTCAGCAGCCATTACTCTAGTGTGCAGCGTTACATGATCCGTTGATAATGTGCTGATTTTGTGCTCAAAAAACATCTGATTATTATAATTTTGTAATATAAATATTTTGTGTAAACCATGGGACTTTTTTTCGGAAATCTTTGATAAATAAAGTAACAGCATTTATTTAAAACAGCAAACATTCTAAATGTCTTTACTGTTTACAGTCTTATGATCATTTAAAGAACCTTGCTGAACAAAAACATTAATATCTTTATTAAAAAAAAAAAATATATATATATATATATATATATATATATATATATATATATATATAAAGTTAAAGACAATCCAAGAATATCTTATAAAATTACCTAAGCTTGATGGTTTGATCAAGACATCCAACACGTCATAAAATGGTAGCGACTTCATCTGCACGTCTGGGTGGACGGGGGCCATGAGTGACGCGGGCTGCTGCAGATTCATCATGGGCTTCGATTCATGTAACACGGGTGAATCGCAGCTCACCAGGTGCTGCTGCTGCAGGAAGTCTGAATGGCCCGTCTGCAGAGGAAGATCTGAGCTCACAACCGTCTCACCGCTGTCGATTTGAAAATAGGATTTAATGCTTGACTTCAGAGCCGACAAATCCCGAAGACCATCAAATGTCCGCGGGTATCTCCGACGATACAGCTCCTTTATTTTGATCTGCACAGCAGGACTACAACCACTCCTGAGTAACTGCAAAGCCCTCAGCAGAAGTTCATGCTTTCGACCGCTCTTATTCCTTCCAGCAAATCCTAACAGTACCTGGAGCTCTGACACACGGAAACTTGATACCATATTCTGACAAAAAAAAAACAAGCCAGACAAGCAATAAAACACTTTGAGATACCAAACATGTACCAGCAAAAGGTCTGATAACGCAAATGAACATTTCTGCAACACAAGTTAGTAAGAGAAACCATCCTCTATGCCATGCTGTCAACTTTTACATTTATTATAAGAATTTCCAAAAACATAATGTGTGCATGTTGATTACATGACAAACTGGTGGAATATGGTTACACCAAAAGGTGTCATTTAAAAGCAGATTAATTAATAATGCGTGAAGTGAGGTGACAGCCCATTCCAGAGACCCCACAGAAATAAGAAAATCTCAACTGACCCTTCATTACATGGTCCATGCTTGATTGTTCTTACGTGTCAATCCTTTTTTCTTTACAATCCTTAACAAATGACCAAAATGCATCTAAGTGGTTGGAGAATAATTCCAAGACCAATTAGATGAACACCAAGAAAGTGACAAAGGACAAAACACTGATGTTCACTTTGATCCAGACAGAAATGAACTAAAACCTAAAAAACCTTTTTACAGTTTACAGTTAAGAGCTATGTTTCTGAACAAATTTCAAGACAACATGAATTAGTCATACAATGGCGAGTATAATAGCACACAAAACTCTGTTATTGACTGCACTGGTGCTGATGCTGAACTGCAATGCGTTCAATCAAACTTGATAAAGGTGTTTTAGGCACTAAATTAGACGAAGCTGATAGATTGAGACAAATGTGGAGTAGAAAACGCTCACGGGGACAAGGATCAAGTTTGTCTTGTTTGCTTGGCGACCCACTTGCAGACTTGTAAACAACATTTTCAAGGTGTCCCTCTTTAAAGTTTCTTCGCAATTGTATTATAAAATGTTGACCTATATTTACATACACGCACACACATTTCGGACAAACTGATCTACGCATCTTTTGCCCATGCAAACACAAGCCATAACTTAAACTACATGGAGACCTTGTCGACTGCTGTCGGACGCTAGCTAACAAAAGAGCAGCCAAAACAATTCGAGCAGTGAAGAAACTGTAACGTAAAAAACTTTTTACCTGCAGCGAACAGTCGTCAGTTCAGTTAGGCATTATACTAAAGCTTTTCATGCAGTGAAAGATGGTAATGAGAGCAGTGACATTTTGAGGCTGATCTTCAATGTTTGTGTTGCAGATCGAGAGCTAGAAGAGTGGTTGGTGGCTAACGTTAACTGGCTAAACACAATCCGTCTAACGGAGTGATGGGACGTTTCTGTGTTAACTGTTCAGAAACTAACCCAAGGGCAGCAAGCAGACCAGTAAAATTGATTGACAAACGGTAACCGCAAATGGTTTTTAAAATGTGTAAGACGCAGAGAAGCAGCCAGCTATCATTGCACTTTCGCCTACCCGTAACTCCTCAACATCCGCCATTTTCTGGCTGCGCTCATCCTGGCCAGTGCAGAGATGTCTGGTCACGTGACACAGAAAGGGGTTAAAAGGGTCAGATACATTTTTGTATTTTAATTTTTGGTTTTGAGGTCGACATATAATGTAAGTCAACATTTATCACCACCCCACTATCCCACACTTGCATTAACTGTGAAAAGTCTGGAAATAACTCTGGACTCTTCCTTTAAAGGGGTCATGTGATGCTTGATCATTATTTTGTGTATTTGGTCTAACAGGATATGTTGACATGCTTTAATATTCAAAAAACATTATTTTTCAAATAGTGTACATTATTGTAGCTCCTGCCTCTCTCAAGTCTTTTTCTACAAAGTCCCTCCTTCCGACAACCGCAGTCTGTTCTGATTGGCCAACTGACCCAGTGCATTGAGATTGGCCGAACACCGCAAGCACTGAGACCTATACTTGGCCAGATTTGTAATGGGAGTCTGCAAACACCAACTTATTACTCCTATTTTATAGTCTTTAAATTGGTTGCCGGTTTGTCATAGAGTTGATTTTAAAATATTGATATTTGTTTTAAATATCTTAATGGTCCTGCACCCTCATACCTGTCTGAACTTTTAAATCTGAACACATCAGTTCCTGTGGTCTGCAAACAATTACTCTCTAGCTTAGCCTCAAACACGACTGAAGTCAAGAGTGCATTTGCCGTTGTTGGACCTATAGGGTCAAATGTTTCTTTGGTCAGCTGTGCCTTTAATATGTTCTACTGGAAAGATCATATAATAACCCTGCTCAGACATGGGCAGTATTCAAATTAAATGTATTTTGTAATTTGTATTTTTGCAGGTGTGGAAAAAATAAAATGTAGTTTGTAACAAAATATTTTGAGGGAGTGTATTTAGAGTATTTCTAATACTTAAATACTTAAGAAAAATCACCATATGCTTATCACCATAGTAAATGATTTTGCCATATTTTTGGTCCGATGTTGGCAATGGCAATGTCCAGGTTAGATGCACGAAAATCATGTGACACCCTGTAGACTGGGCTCCCTCCAAGAAGAGAATGAGTTTTGAACACAGGAGAAGAAGTGGCGCTGCTCCTCTTAAAAACGGCATTAAGGTAAAGTGTTCCGAAGACGAATTGATGATGGATTTACTGCAAAGACAACAAACCTGAAGGAGACACTTAAAAACTTAAAGCATGTTTGTACAACTGCTGATATCTGGTCAACAAAAAAGACCAGTTATATGGGTGTAACTGTACACTGGATACATAGAGATACACTTGAAAGAGAATCAGCTGCTCTTGCGTGCAGACGCTTTCCCAGCCCTCATGCATACAGCCGTATAGCAGAGCTTTTGGAGGAAATTCACACAGAGTATGGACTGACTACAGAAATGATTTGGCTACAGTTACTGATAATGCCTCCAACTTTGTAAAGGCTCTTTTCTTTTGCAGGCATGGTCTACCGCCCTCATAGAAGGGGATTAACTCCTGGATTATTGTAGAAGTTGGTTGTACTTAAAAACAACTAGACTAAATGAGAATGGTTTAGTTTT
The DNA here is from genome assembly GCF_003368295.1 of Carassius auratus. Classification (NCBI taxonomy): domain Eukaryota; kingdom Metazoa; phylum Chordata; class Actinopteri; order Cypriniformes; family Cyprinidae; genus Carassius; species Carassius auratus. The sequence goes on along the minus strand of NC_039247.1, from coordinate 16,083,306 downwards.
CTCTTTTGTAGCATAGTTGTGTTATTGCTACTATTTCGGTTATTGACCTTTCAATAAAGTTTTGCTATTAAGGGCAGCCTACCACATCATTGATGTGAATTTAGCTATACATGCCATTTACGTCAGAGGGAGCTATTACAGGCCCTGTTGAGATTTAGAGAAATGCCCATGCTTTTTTATTTTGCTTTCTTTTTTTATTTTGAATTTACACATTTCTCATATTTGTGTTATTGCTACTATTTGTGTTATTGACCTTTCAGTAATAAAAAAAAGACATATTAAGATTATTGTGAGAGTATTTTTTGTATTTTCAAAATACTAATTACTTGTATTTTATTTAAATAAATTTTTCGCATCAGTGTTTTGTATTTTATTTTGTTACATTTCATGAGCCAGTATTTGTAGTTTGTAACAAAATGGTTATTGATGTATTTGTGCCCACCTCTGACCCTGCTCATATAATAGTGCATAACAGTGATTTCGGTGTGATGTTCACTTCCCAATAACGTATTGTTGGCAGATTAGCTGTGTAATTTATGCCAGTTGTTCTTAACCAGGTAGCCGGGACTCACTTGTGGCCTAAGTCACCTTATGTTCTGGATATTTTTTTCAAGGTAAAGTTTTGGTTTGTTTACTCACAGATGTCATTGTTACTGTTTTCCAGCACTGGACATCTTTACATGCCAGATTAGGATTAAAAGATCATTAAAAACAAAGAAAACTAATTATAAAAATGTACTGGTAGTGGTAAAATTATTTTCAAAGATTTTGTTCAGAAACGTGAGAACATATAAATATAATTAATCCATAACATTACACATAACATGGCATTTAAAGATAATCGATGATAAGATTTCAGGATCTTAATTTGACAAGGATCTGCCTGTAACTGGACTATTGAACAAACAATACAGTACAGGCTGATTTTCTGGTTGACAGTTGCAGCCTGTTTTCCAGCAGATGGGGCTCAGGGCAAATCTATGAGAACCAGGTTCTGATTATCATAGAGGTTTTCATCTTAGTTCCTGATCAGTCTTCTGTTTTTCCTCTAATGCTTTAACTTCAGGTTTTGGTGGTAAGAAAGTATATTATTCCCTGAATAAGCTATAAACTTGTGGTCAACAAAGCTTGCCATTAAAATCAGAGATGCTAAAATTTAAGAGATGAATGAGATTACTGCTATTTTTCCATTTAAAGCTTTTTTCAGTATTGTTGTAATCCATTTCTTTATGTCTGAATCACATTTCGTCTGGCCATGTTCCATATTCAGTGTACATGATTCGATTTATAAGAACCCTTTTGAATATCTGCTGTACTTTCTCAAAAATCTGAGACAATTAACTGACAGAAAGATATCAGAAAAATAAAATCTTTGTAATATTTCTGCTATATTATATATGCATTAAAGAAGACATGGCTTAAATTGCCATGTCTTTCAAACATTTACTAATTGCAAACCCGTGGTCTAACCTCAGTATCATTGCTCAAGACATTAGTCCTACACATTTACATGTCTTTGCCCCATGGTCAGTTCAGCTGCCACATCACTGAAAACTATACTAGACAGGTTCCAAGTGAAGTTTGTGGAAGGGCATGTATTGAAATATGTTAACTCTAGTATAGTTTGACCCATAAATAGACAAATGATGATGGAGATATACTCTATAAAGAATTATTTCCATGGAAAGTAACATACAAACGTGAATGTGCCATAAATATGTTATGAATAACACCATGTATCACACATGTACAGTTTTAAACATACAATATTATTTCTCATGAAAATCAGATTCAAAGTTGTTTCATGACACAGTGGCATTAACAACTGTTTACAAATTAAATTATAAGTAAATCTTAACTCATGGATACTTTTGACTGTTTTGTGCTGTTTGACAAATACAAGGTTAGCCTATATATTTGTTATTGAAGAGGTTGAAGTGTGTTGAAGTGCATGACCTAGGTAAAGTGCCCATGGCATCTAATTACCCAGCCTTTCCCACTGGAGCAACCTGCCATAAGAAAACACTCACACATAAAGACCTGCCATAGGAAAAATACACATACTACAGGTGCACAAACACCTTAGCCTTTATTAACCTTTGCTTGTGTTATTGGCAGTACTAGACAGAAACAAGACTCCAATTACTGTTGAAATCAAAGTTGCCACCATTAAAGCTGTGGATGAAGTGTGTGGAGGTTCAGAGTGCTGGAGTGGCTTGTTAGTCCGCTTAGTGCTCGTCCATTGGGACTCACCGCTGTTTCAAATACCTGTCTCTCAGAGCATTGTTATTCAAACGGAAAATCGAAAAGCCCAATGGTGCTCTGGTCATTCTGTCAAGTACACCCCATGCTGTGGGCAATGGTTAACTGTAAATTGTAATTTAAGGCCTCGTCCACACGGAGACGGAGCTTACCCCAATCCGATCTTTTTTTTCCTCGTCTCAAGAAATATCCGCGTCCACACGAAACCGCAAAATGATGTAGTATACATGCCAGACCAGTATGTGGCGCTGTAATTCTGCCACAGAGATACAATAAAAACAGAGAAGAAGACTTGGACTATGCTCGTAAACCTTGCGCGTGTTACACAAACGAACATGGAACAATACATTTATTAGTCAGTGTTAATGTTAGTTAATAAAAAGACAATCGTTCACAGTGTTTGTTCATGTTTTTGTTACTGTTACATGATGTAAAGGTGTCTGACTAGGGGGGAGACGTGAGCTGATGACATCATCGTTTCAGAAAATATACGGATTAGCCGTCCAGACGAAAACGCAAAGACGGCGTTTTCAAATTTATCCACTCTGGGACCTGGTTTCAAAAAATAGCGGTTTCACCTTGTGAAAACGCCGGATCCGTGTGGACGAAACGCCTATCCGATAAAATATTTGTGCGTATTCACAGAAACGCGTCTCCGTGTGGACAGGGCAGTCAAGTTCAGACATGACACCATTTTTACATTTGCCTCAGTCTTGGAAAGTGTGGCATCATCACGTTATTAGTTATAAAACAATTTATTGTAATCATTAAAAAGCAAACCTTCTCTTAAAAGCTAATGTGATGCAATAATCTGATGTTTCCAGATTTAAAAAGCACAAAACATTTATTAATATTTGAAGAAAGGTAGACAGGGAGACAACAGCTAGCTACCTCGTGATGAAGACAAAATGACATATTTTAGACAGATAATAATCTAAATTGTAATATTGCCTTAGGAATTATTGTTTTACCAAGTTCAAGATTGAGGATGATTACCACACAAAAAAAAGATAAATTAAAATATATATTTTTTTATAATTCAGAATTTACGTATACATTGCAACAGCAAAAACTATAAGAATTTTTTTTCAAAGCCTATCAATATCGGGTTATTCCCTTCGGCCTTGCACTCTCACCCCGCACTTTAACAAAATGGGATGCAGCTCTGTCTCCACTGCGACTCCAGGGCATCGACATACAGAACTATATCTACGATTGGTTGATTTTAGCTCAGTCGGAGCAGATGGTGGTTCGACATCGGGATATCATTCTCGCCCACATAAGAGAGCTGGGGTTAATACTAAACGCCAAGAAAAGTGTGCTTTCTGCATTGCAGAGGACAACTTATCTGGGTGTGGTGTGGGATTTGACCACGATGCTGGCATGATTGTCACCTGTTTGGATCCTCATATTTGATTCGATCCTCACCACAGTTGCGAGAGCGAGAGAAGCCCAGTCACTCACTGTTAAGCAGTTTGAAAGACTGCTGGGTCTGATGGCAGCTGCGTCCAACATGATAACTCTGGCCTGCTGTACATGAGAGCCCTACATTGGTGGCTCAAGATCAAGCGGTTCTCCCCAAGGGGAAACCTGCTTTGCATGATCATGGTCACGCGGTGATGCCTACGTGCCTTAGACGTGGAGGAAGCCTTGGTTCTTGTCTCAGGACCCGGTTCTGGGAGCTCCTTGTCGCCATATAATGTTAGTGACGGACGCGTCTCTCACCGGTTGGGTTGCGGCCATGAATGGCCACCCTGCCCACGGTCTGTGGAGTGGTTGCCATCTGACATGGCATATGAACTGAATGGAGATGATGGCCATGCTTTGAGCACTAAAACACTTTCTCCCAGACCTAAGATGTCACCAAGTGGTGGTGTGCACCGACAATACAGCGAATATTATATTAAGGTCTGCACTTACACCGTTTGTACAAACTAGTGTGGGTCTGGGTCTGGATGCCATGGTACAGACATGGCCGAGGCTTCGTCTGTTCGCCTTTCCCTTGATTGCTCTGCTCCCAGAAGTTCTGGAGAAAGTGCACTGGGACAGGGTCCGTCTGCTACTAGTAGCCCCTTTCTGGCCAGGCAGAGTATGGTTCTCGGACCTGATTTCCCTCCTCGATGGCTCTCCATGGGAGATTCCTGTCAGGAGGGATCTCCTCTCACAGGCGGAGGGCACCCTAGTCCACCCCCACCCAGAGCTGTGGAAGTTATAAGTGTGGCCTCTGAGGAGGCACAACTCGTAACTTCAGGTCTCTAAATTGAGGTTGTGAGACCATCCTCCATTCCAGAGCTCCCTCAAAGATGAAACAGTATGTCTTGAAGTGGAAACTTTTTACTTTTGGTGCGGAGACCGCCAGCTCGACCCAGTTAACTGCCCAGTTGGTACAGTGCTGGAGTTCCTGCAGGCCCATTTCTCCAAAGGGATGACCCATTCCACCATTGCGGCCTACCCCTCTCGGTGGCCAGTCAGTGGACAGACACCCCCTTGTTACACGTTTCCTCCGCGGTGTGCTGAGGCCTCCAGTAGGATCTCGTGTCCCCACATGGGACCTGGCTGTGGTGTTAGATGATCCCTATAAGCCTCCGTTCGATCCAACTGAGGAGATCTCTGATCGCCACTTCACTACAAGACTACGATTAGGGCACGACTTATGGGTGGCCTTAGTTGCCCATAGTCATGGCCTAATGGTTAGAGAGTTTGACTCCTAACCGTAAGGTGGTGGGTTTGAGTCTTGGGATGACAATATCATGACCGAGGTGCCTTGAGCAAGGCACTGAATCCCCAACTGCTCCCCGGGCGGCGCAGCATAAATGACTGCCCACTGCTCCGTGTGTGTTCACTGCTGTGTTTTTGCAATTTCGATGGGTTAAATGCAGAGCACGAATTCTAAGTATGGTTCACCATACTTGGCTGTATGTCACCTCACTTTCAGTTATTTTTTTATTTCACTTTCACTTTCTTCTGGTGATATCTTCTCTAAAGAGAGTTGGAGATTTGCAGGCCCTTTCAGTGGCCCCTTCTTATCTCAACTTTGTGGCCGGTTTGGCCAAAGCGTTTCTGTACCCTCGAGTGGGGTATATCCCTAAGGTCCCCTCCTATACACCACGGCCTTGCATACTCCAGGCCTTAAGTCTTCCTCCCTTCATGGAGCCAGACCAGTAGAAACTTAAATGTATGTGTCCAGTGCGAGCACTGGATGCTAAGGTCCACAGAACTGCCCTGTGGAAAAGGGAGGACCGGCTGCTGGTGTGTTATGGTCCAACCTAAGATAGGTCTTCCAGCTACAAAACAGACCCTCAGTGGATAGTAGATGCCATCTCTATCGTTTATGAGTCCTCTGATCTCTCCTCGGCTCCAGGGGTTAAGGTTCACTCTACAAAGAGATAATGGCGGCCTCCAAGGCCTTCATGGCAGGTGTCTCGATGCAGGATGGTGTCTCGCCCATCTATTGGACTGATTACACACGTGATTTAGAGCCGGTCACACTGGAGGCATCCCCAAAGCATTCTCTGACACAGCTTCTCATTCCTTTGAGGAACCATGGTTACATGCCTTACCTGAGAAGTTTTCTGTAAAATAGAATGATATAATAATTATTATATTTATATTTTTAATTACTCTGTTTTCTATATTATAGTGAAACAGTGTTATTACAATATTTATTATTTTGCTTAATGTTTTTATATACGTAGTAGGGTACACAGGGCTTAAGGCACCCCAGGGTAAAAGGCACCCTTTGATATTATTTTCATCTAAACCACCAGATGGCACAAAAACGTGGCGTAGCACTTTCCAAAACATTCCCTTTTCAAGATGCACGTGTATGATTACTTATTTCGAAATAAGCAGAAAATAGTGCAAATTTTTCTAAAGTTTCCTTATTGTTTTTAACATGAATGAACCTAGACATTATATATATATATATATATATATATATATATATATATATAAAATAAATAAATAAATAAAAAACTATTTTTACCATACGCTGGTGATCCTTTTACCCTGTGTGTGAGGTAAAATGCCCCTCTTGCCACCTCATATATTTATAAGATTTTTAAACAAAATAAACAACTTGAATGATTTATTTTCACACAAAATATGTTGCTCCATTAATGTTCAATACAACGTATATATATATACATATATTTTTCTATAATTATATATTTTAGGTGCAGTGAATAGCACATTTTTTTCTTAAGGTGGGCTCTTATTCCATTGTATCCTAATTATATTAGAACGTTAATGTTCCGTCTAAATGATGAACTGCAATATATATATATATATATATATATATATATATATATATATTTTTTTTTTTTTTTTTTTGATGGTAACATTTTATTCTTGAGCTACGATTGTGTCTACAAATCTTTCAGCCTCTGTAGCATCAGCAGTGCTATGCAAAAAAGTTAACGTACAGCCCTGCCTTACATGTTCATTGCATTAAATGCAGCTTTGAAGCACTCGTCATACAGCTGTGGTCAAAAATTTACATATCTTACAGTTACATATCTGCAAAATGTTAATTATTTGACCAAAATAAGAGGGATTATACAAAATGCATTTTTTAGTACTGACCTGAATATGATATTTCACATAAAATACATTTACATATTCCACAAGAGAAAATAGTTGAATTTATGAAAATGACCGTTCAAAAGTTTACGTATGCTTGATTTTTAATACTGTGTTGTTACCTGGATGATCCACAGCTGTTTTTTTTTTTGTGATAGTTGATTAGGAGTCCCTTGTTTGTCCTGAACAGTTCAACTGCCTTCTGTTCTTCAGAAAAGACCTTCAGGTCCCTCAAATTCTCAGATTTTTTGCATATTTGGACCCTTTCCAACAGTGGCTGTATGATTTTGAGATCCATTTTTCACACTGGGGACAACTGAGGGACTCATACGCAACTATAACAGGAAGGTTCAAATGCTCATTGATGCTCCAGAAGAAAATGCTTTGCATTAAGATCCAGGAGGTCAAAATTTGAAGATCAGGGTCAATTGAATTTATTTTGTTTTTCTACGAAACATGTATCAAAAGTTTACACCTCTGGCTATTATTACATAGTTTTTCTCTTTTCTCAGGGGCTAAGTTCCTCATCTCTTCCAAACCGAGCAATGCCCCTGCATCAGGATGATACTTATTGAGCTGGAAGATATTTTCCTTGACAAAATGCAATGCAGTAAAAATAATGATCCGATATCAGAGCTGCACAGGGATTTGATGAACAGATGTTCCGGGCCATGAGCGGAAGTCATATTAAATTTTATAATGGTTCATATAAACCATTTGATTAAATACTAAGTGATATTATGCATTGTATTGACACCAGCTGCTAGAAACCCAAACGGACTGATAATAAAACCCACCATTAAAATGTCTCTTTGTAGTGCAGTAATGGGGCAGTAATGTTGCACAGGACTCCATTTGTAAGGCAAAACAGAAAAATAAGCAAAAGGCTAGGATGGGCCAGTTGTGTTTGTTGGGATGTCGGCATGTTGGTGGCAGCACATTCATCTTTGTGCTGCATAGCTTTGGCTCTGCTTTGTGTGTTTTGGTGAATTTGCATTCTAAATGTTTCATATTATCTTCACAAAGGCAGGTGCAGCACCGGCTTAGCAGGATTGGAACACTTAGTCTCACAACAAGTAGACGAAAAAAAAAAAAAGACGTTGCCTGTTAGCCTATTCAGTGATTTATCTTTGTTAGTTTCGCACCTGGAAACAACGTGATAGTCATTGGCTCCTGATGTGATGCGTGTCAATCCTGATGATGCATAATGGAAAGCAGAATAATGCATACACATATCCACACTGACAACAGCCTTTTCCTCTTTGTCTCAGGATAATGTTTGGTCTTCTCTAAACAGCCACTGACTTTCTCAAAGCCATGAAAAGTCTGTTGTTGTATTACTGAGCTGAGGTAGTGCTCTAATAAATAGACTCGATGCAAAACATGCCAACAAAAGCTGAAAATATAAATGCTGCCACAAAGCACAATTTCTTTAGGCATGTATGTACATATTCATATAAAAAACTTGAATTTGAAATTACAAAATTAATAAACTTTAAAATTGCCATATATGCCATCATTTTATCTGATAAGGATGAATACAGCTGTCAGAAAGCATTTGGTTGAGTTGATGTTTGGTCAGTAAAATCCACCATAGACCATCATCAGTGGAACTATGGTAATCAATACATAATTTGTGTATTGACTACATATCCAGTCTCCATAGCTTTAATCTCTATGGCAACCAGTGGTTTTGTGGCAAAACAACCATTTGCTTCCATACTGAATATTTTTGATGGCTTTTTAAGTACCTCCCTGACCATCACAAGCTCCATTTTATAAGGCTGGTCATGGACCATGACCTAGATGGCTGCCTGAGGAAAATAATGGTTAGGTTAGGTTATTTATTTATCAAGCACATATAAAAACAACCAAAAGGTTGACCAAAGTGCTTTACATTAGAAACAATAAATACAAAAAAAAAATTCAAACACGAAAGCACAATACACACAATTAAATTAATTTGTTTAAAATAAGATTAAAGCTTTGATTTAAACATAAAAAGAGGTGATACCGTTTTAACTTTTGCAAGGTGGTGTAAATGGAAAAAGCATGATTTGATGACAGAATTAATCTGTTTATCAAACCGAAGTCCTGAGTCAATTAAAACACCAAGGATTTTCACGCACGGAATAACATGAGAACTTAAAAAGCCTAGATCCAGATCACCACCAACATAAAAGTCACTTGGTCCAATCAATACAACTTTTTGACAAAATGTTTATGAAAGCCATGATTTCAGATCCCCTAGGCATGCTAGCAAAACCTTAATAGAACATTAATCTTTATGTTTAAGTGGGAGATGCAACTGGGTGTCGTCAATATATAAATGAAACGATACTCCACGTTTAGAAAACAGGGATCTCAGTGGTAGCATATATAAAGAGAAAAGTGTAGGAGCAAGGATCAATCCCTGTGGAACACCACAGGAGGGGTGTACTACTGAAGAAGTATGTTTTACCAATACATACAGAAGACTTCCTATTGGTTAAATTAGACCAAAACCATTTTAAAACAAGACCTTGAAATCCTCCATAACTTTCCATAACTAGAAATTAAAATTTTATGATCAACCATATCAAATGCTGAACTGAGATCTAGAAGGACCAAAAAACAGCATTCCCATTATCAGTAAACAGCATAATATCATTTGTAACTTTCAATAATGATAATAATCCCATCACAATGCAGTAATGCCTGATGAACCCCTACTTAATAAGAGGAATGCAGGACCCTTCCCCCACCAACTTTCATTCTTTCATCCTCAGCATGTCAGCCAACAAATAGATAGACGTCCCATCAGTGTTCTTCCTAGTTGAAAAGGTCTTTCAGATGAAGAAAAACTTAATTTCACATAAAAAGAAAGAACAAGTGTAATTGCAAATCTTATGTTTGTTGTTCACATACAAAAACCAAATCTGAAATGGAACTGGAAATGTATTATATAAACAGATTTGGAATATATATTTTTTTTAAATGTATATTCTTATGCATTTAAAAATGTATAAGAAGGCAGAAGTATTTAATATGTTGTACATAATGCACTCTAAAAAATAAAGGTGCTTCACGATGCCATAGAAGAACCTTTTTGTCTAAATGGCTCCATAAAGAACCTTTAACATCTAAAGAACCTTTCTGTTCTTCAGATTATAAAAAGGTAAGAAAGAGATGGTTCTTTAAAGATCCTTTGACTAAATGGTTCTTTGTGGAACCAAAAATGGTTCTTTTGTGTCAACGCTGTGAAGAATCTTTTAAGCACATTTATTTTTAAGGGTGTGGCTCATTCTTCTCAGGTTGCTTTTGAAATGACAATAAGCCTTTGAGTAGCCTAATACATTTAATTGCTAACTTCATTTTAGGCAATCCTGGATAAAAGCCATTTGATCCAGGATCAGTGAAATAAAAGTTATTAAAGGGGGGGTGAAATGCTCATTTTCACTCAATATCCTGTTAATCTTGAGTACCTATAGAGTAGTACTGCATCCTTCATAACTCCAAAAAGTCTTTAGTTTTATTATATTCATAAGAGAAAGATAGTCTGTACCGATTTTTCCCGGAAAAACACAAGCGGCTGGAGGCGTGACGTGTGGGCGGAGCTAAAGAATCACGAGCGCTAGTAGGCTTTTGCGTTGAAAGTCTGGAAGCTGTGACATTACCGTGAGGAAAAAAAACATCATCCAAAACAAACCATGGCTAACAGTCAGATTCAGCCGTTTATTTATGATCCAGAATCAGATCCAGAGGCTGAAATTTAACAAGAGCAGCATCAGCAACGACTACAGCAGGACGTCTCTATGTGGTATATGTATTGTATAGCATGGGAATCCAACTCTTTAACAGTGTAAAAAACTAAAAAATGTTCTTGACTTTGCTCAAAGAAAAAAAGATTTGGATAAAATATTTCTTCTCTGAAATCATACATTTGTAAGCTAATTAATCAGTATTCAGAACATGATGCCATCACTGGAATATGCAGTGGTTGCTAATTGGTATTGACAGCACAAAGCCTGTGCTCTTAGATCAGCTCAGTTAATCATCTCTGACAGCCATCAGGTGATTCTAGAGTGGAATCCTGCTCCTGAGGTCAAAGTTCATCGCTCAATCAATGGTCGCCAGGACAGTAGAGGATCAAAACAGCATCTTTGTTGTTGTTTCTCTTATCAGTATCCAGCAGTTAATCATAGTGTAAAACCAGAGAAAACAACAATGGGGTGTTGTTGGCGCAGTGGATAAGACACATGCCTTTGGTGTGAGAGACCCGGTTTTGAATCCACTGTGAGACACCAATGTGTCCCTGCGCAAGACACTTAACCCCTAGTTGCTCCAGAGGTGTGTGACCTCTGACATATATAGCAATTGTAAGTCGCTTTGGATAAAAGCGTCAGCTAAATGTAAATGTAAAACCCAAAATGTAATGACGTGGCTTCATTTGAATCAGGTGGCTGAGTTTTTTTATTTTTATTTTTTATTATTATTAATAAGGAAGACTTGATGCATATCATGATCCAGTACACCTACTAATAAACATCTTGATTTCACTGCTCTGTCCATGAATGATGAATCATCATATCTATAATTAAACATATTAACTGGGGTTGTTCTCTTGCTGTAGCAGAAGTTCAGGCACTAAAATTAAATTAGAGTACAAGTGATATGCAGTCGGATTAGATGTTCTCATGTGATCCCAGACAGGGAATCTGTCAGTAATACTGAAGATCAGACCCTTATGCAAAGAAAATCTATTTCTTTATATATTAACAATCAAAAGATTTGATTATTTATAATGTATATTGAAAATATACAGAATAATATATTGTATTTTACATTTATTGAAAAGTATTTGCATGTATGAATATATATATATATATATATATATATATATATATATATATATATATATATATATATATATATATATATACTCACATTTGGGAACATGTCAATCAATCACCTTTATTTATATAGTGCTTTAAACAAAATACATTGCGCCAAAGCACTGAACAACATTCATTTGGAAAACAGTGTCTCAATAATGCAAAATGATAGTTAAAGGCAGTTCATCATTGAATTCATTGATGTCATCTCTGTTCAGTTGAAATAGTGTCTGTTTTAATTTGCAATCAAGTAGGGCTGCAACTAACGATTATTTTGATAATCGATTAATCTGTCGATTATTTTTACGATTAATCGGTTTATGTACTTATATTTTAGTTTTTTCCATTTTTTCCCCAATTAAATTATTAATAAAGGGTCTTTATCATTCAGCATAGATTTTTAAGAGATTTTAACCATTTTGCATTGTCATATCCTCATCAAAAATATACCTGGAGTTGTTTTATTATGTTAGTAATCCTTTGTCGAACTCTTCTGCAATCAAAACACTGACCCATACTCTAGCAAAATTCACAAGGAGATTTCAAATATTGTTTTCACCATGGCAGTCCTTAGAGCTCCTAAAGTAGTTTAACATCCCAAACAAAGCTTAAGGAATCTTTGAGAACATATTTTCACGAAGTATAAGGATAAAACAAAATAAAATTGCAGTGCATTGTATTTTATTATTTACTGGGAAAAAGCTTTATAGCTTATGCTGTGAAATTGTAAACAATCCTTCAAAAAAAAGTGCCAATGGCATGAAACCTGAATGGAACTCACAATTTAAAGTAAAATCCATCAGAAGGTTGTCCAGAAAAAAAAAATTGGGACACACACAAAAAACCTGCTGTGTGAAAAAGAGCAGTGAATACTTAGAAAAGAAGTGCATTTTAAATATACTCAAACATTTACCTCTCTCATTCAGTCATAATTAGGCTGCAAGTCTGAATTATGAACTGGTAAACGACAAACTGATCACATAAACATGTTTGTAAAGCTTTAAATGTTAACTGTTAAAAAGCAATGTTATCAGCTTTTACGACTAAACATTTGCAAACAACCTTGTACTGGAGAATCTGCACAAATAAAATTCTGAGGGGCCGTTCACATATCGCACCTAAAAACGCGTGGAAAACGCTAGTCGCGCCGCTTTCTCCTCCTTTTTCAAAGCGCTCGGGCAGAAGCGCCCCTGCCTTTGCTAAGCAACCAGGCGTCTGCCTTTGCTAAGCAACTATGACGTGCTCTCTCCATGACGTGCCCTCTCCATGAAGACCCGGAAATTTCAGCAAAGGATAAATGGATGAGGTGTGGACATGCCTGGAAAAACGGGCGCATCGCACCGCGTGCGTGTCGCGACCGCGTCGCTTCCATTAAGAGAGTGCATACTGCGCGCCTAAATAGGAAATAACGAACTTGAGCACGCAAAAGATACGATATGTGAACGGCCCCTTAAACAGTTCAGTAGTGCAGAGTTTACAGGTTACTCTTCATTTTGAAGGCTCAAAGTAAAGTACTCCCACTTCCCGCTGAATGCTGCAGAGACGCTGTTCGGGAAGCACGTGACATAAAACGAGGCCAGCTATTGGCTATTCGCTACTTCACCTGCTGTACTGGCTGAGTAAAACCTCCGGTGGCTCATTACTGCCACACTTTGGTCACCGCAGATTTGAAATATGCACGAAATGAGCCGCTTATGGCAAATAAAATTTATTTAGCGACGAATCGATTACTAAATTAGTTGACAACTATTTTAATAATCGATTTTAATCGATTAAATCGATTCGTTGTTTCAGCTCTACAATCAAGTCAACGATATCGCTGTAGATGAAGTGACCCCAACTAAGCAAGCCAGAGGCGACAGCGGCAAGGAACCGAAACTCCATCGGTGACAGAATGGAGAAAAAAACCTTGGGAGAAACCAGGCTCAGTTGGGGGGCCAGTTCTCCTCTGACCAGACGAAACCAGTAGTTCAATTCCAGACTGCAGCAAAGTCAGATTGTGCAGAAGAATCATCTGTTTCCTGTGGTCTTGTCCTGGTGCTCCTCTGAGACAAGGTCTTTACAGGGGATCTGTATCTGGGGCTCTAGTTGTCCTGTTCTCCGCTGTCTTTCAGGGCAGTAGAGGTCCTTTCTAGGTGCTGATCCACCATCTGGTCTGGATACGTACTGGATCCGGGTGACTGCAGTGACCCTCTGATCTGGACACAGACTGGATCTGGTGGCCACGGTGACCTCGGAACAAGAGAGAAACAGACAAATATTAGCGTAGATGCCATTCTTCTAATGATGTAGAAAGTACGGTGTTATGTGAAGTGTTCCGGTTCCAGTTTACCTAATTAATGCAGCCTAAAAATCCTTTAACGGATTTGGATATTAAAAGCATATTAGTATGTTATGTGTATGCCAGGTTAAAGAGATGGGTCTTTAATCTAGATTTAAACTGCAAGAGTGTGTCTGCCTCCCGAACAATGTTAGGTAGGTTATTCCAGAGTTTAGGCGCAAAATAGGAAAAGGATCTGCCGCCCGCAGTTGATTTTGATATTCTAGGTATTATCAAATTGCCTGAGTTTTGAGAACGTAGCGGACGTAGAGGAGTATAATGTAAAAGGAGCTCATTCAAATACTGAGGTGCTAAACCATTCAGGGCTTTATAAGTAATAAGCAATATTTTAAAATCTATACGATGTTTGATAGGGAGCCAGTGCAGTGTGGACAGGACCGGGCTAATATGGTCATACTTCCTGGTTCTAGTAAGAACTCTTGCTGCTGCATTTTGGACTAGCTGTAGTTTGTTTACCAAGCGTGCAGAACAACCACCCAATAAAGCATTACAGTAGTCTAACCTTGAAGTCATAAATGCATGGATTAACATTTCTGCATTTGACATTGAGAGCATAGGCCGTAATTTAGATATATTTTTGAGATGGAAAAATGCAGTTTTACAAATGCTAGAAACGTGGCTTTCTAAGGAAAGATTGCGATCAAGTAGCACACCTAGGTTCCTAACTGATGACGAAGAATTGACAGAGCAACCATCAAGTCTTAGACAGTGTTCTAGGTTATTACAAGTAGAGTTTTTAGGCCCTATGATTAACACCTCTGTTTTTTCTGAATTTAGCAGTAAGAAATTACTCGTCATCCAATTTTTTATATCGACTATGCATTCCATTAGTTTTTCAAATTGGTGTGTTTCACCGGGCTGCGAGGAAATATAGAGCTGCGTATCATCAGCATAACAGTGAAAGCTAACACCATATTTCCTGATGATATCTCCCAAGGGTAACATATAAAGCGTGAAGAGTAGCGGCCCTAGAACTGAGCCTTGAGGTACTCCATACTGCACTTGTGATCGATATGATACATCTTCATGTATTGAGATTGGTCTATAATTAACTAGTTCTCTGGGGTCAAGTTGTGGCTTTTTTATGAGAGGCTTAATAACAGCCAGTTTGAAGGTTTTGGGGACATGTCCTAATAACAATGAGGAATTAATAATAGTCAGAAGAGGACCTATGACTTCTGGAAGCACCTCTTTTAAGAGCTTAGATGGTATAGGGTCTAACATACATGTTGTAAGTTTAGATGATTTAACAAGTTTATACAATTCTTCCTCTCCTATAGTAGAGAATGAGTGGAACTGTTCCTCAGGGGGTCTATAGTGCACTGTCTGATGCGAAACTGTAGCTGACGGCTGAATGGTTGCAATTTTATCTCTAATAGTATCAATTTTAGAAGTAAAGTAGTTCATAAAGTCATTACTGCTGTGGTGTTGGGAAATGTCAACACTTGTTGAGGCTTTATTTTTCGTTAATTTAGCCACTGTATTGAATAAATACCTGGGGTTATGTTTGTTTTCTTCTAAAAGAGAAGAGAAGTAATCAGATCTAGCAGTTTTTAATGCTTTTCGGTAGGATATGCTACTTTCCCGCCAAGCAATACGAAATACCTCTAGTTTTGTTTTCCTCCAGCTGCGCTCCATTTTTCGGGCTGCTCTCTTTAGGGTGCGAGTATGCTCATTATACCATGGTGTCAAACTGTTTTCCTTAACCTTTCTTAACCGTAAAGGAGCAACTGTATTTAAAGTGCTAGAAAAGAGAGAGTCCATAGTTTCTGTTACATCATCAAGTTGTTCTGAGGTTTTGGATATGCTAAGGAATTCGGATACATCAGGAAGATAACTTAAAAAGCTGTCTTTTGTGGTAGAAGTGATGGTTCTTCGATACTTGTAACAAGAAGTAGAATTTACAATTTTGGCTATATGAAGTTTACACAGAACTAAATAATGATCTGAGATATCATCACTTGGCTGAATAATTTCAACACTATCAACATCAATTCCATGTGACAGTATTAAATCTAGAGTATGATTTCGACAATGAGTAGGTCCTGAAACGTGTTGTCTAACACCAATAGAGTTCAGAATGTCTATAAATGCTGATCCCAATACATCTTTTTCATTATCGACATGGATATTAAAATCACCAACTATTAAGACTTTATCTGCAGCCAGAACTAACTCGGATGTAAAATCACCAAACTCTTTAATAAAGTCTGTATGGTGCCCTGGTGGCCTGTATACAGTAGCCAGTACAAACATAACAGGGGATTTATCATTAACATTGGTTTCTCTGGATAATGTTATATGAAGCACCATTACTTCAAACGAGTTATACTTGAAGCCTGCCCTCTGAGAAATCCTGAAAACGTTATTATAAATTGAAGCAACACCTCCCCCTTTGCCTTTTAGACGCGGCTCGTGTTTATAAACATGTATGTAATGCAATGTACTCAGTTATGAGTGAAATATATATATTGTGATATTCCATTATATTTTCCAGTATATTCCAATAAATTATTTAATTAAATAAAGCATGTGGCAAATTAAATGATAAATATATTTAATTCATCTTTGTTGTGGAATCAGAAAAGTCACAAAAAAGTTTTTAAAGTTGAAAACAGGATTTCAACAAACAATACTTTTGGTTCCGATGCACACTGGCCTCCAATACACACAAAACTCCTCGTCTACCTGTCCTGAACTTGAATTGATGGTCTCCCTGACTTTATAGTACCTCCATTGATTGTGAAGGTGCTTGTCAGTGATGCATAAAATTAACACTGTGTTATAGGCCATGGATTTCTGTCAGGCTCTGACAAGATAACCCATTATTGGACAATGCTGCTAATTTGTTTTTGTTTATTCTGAAGTGTAATGTAACACTCCTTGAGCCTCAATGATAACTCTATTTACCGCAAATCCCAGGCAAAACCATTGAAAGACACTAATCTTGGCCTACTCCTAATTACGTCAGCTTCTTGGGTCTTAATGAAGTGATCTTTACTCCGTTTTAGCTGCTTAATGCTGCACACATCCCTGGCATCATTAGTTTAATTGCCTGCGTTTGCAGTGCGGCACTTTGACCTTTGTCCAGTCGAGTCAACTTTATCTTTCTCTGTCCTTTTCCATTTTGTCTTTGTGGTTACTGTTAAATTGTGTTGCTTATATTCGCTCTACTACGCTGTGTTTAAATTCCGGACCATCTGCTCTTTCCACACAATCTCATTATGTTTTAATATGAACATAATGAAACTGATGGCTGTCTTGTTGTTGTTGTACACATCTTGCCATTTATTGAACACTTGTCACTTAATTTGCCTTTTAAGTGGACAGCTTTTTAACACGATCCTTTGTCAGTCAACACGGGCTCATCAGCTCTTAAAGGGATCACTTACCCACATGACGTTCCGAACCCGTAAAAGATTTGTTCATCTTCGGAAGACAATTTAAGATATTTTGGATGAAAACCGGGAGGCTTGTGACTGTCCCAAGTAAATTACAGTGTTAAGGTCCAAAAAAAAAAGAAAGACGTCGTCAGAATAGTCCATCTGCCATCAGTGGTTCAACCGTAACGTTATGAAGTGACGAAAATAATTTTTGTATTGAAGAAAACTAAAATAATGACTTAATTCAACAAGTCATCTCCTCTGTCTCTCCACATTACTGTAGAGCCATTTAGGAGAATATGAGTTGAACACAGGCAGTGCACACTCTTCTGAGTCAGCCGCGTCAGATGTGCTGTTCTCTTTTAAATAAAGTCATTATTTCAGTCATCATTTTAGTTTTCTTCACATACAAACAGTATTGTCAACCCTTAATGTTACAGTTGAACCACTGATGGCAGATGGACTATTCTGACGATGTCTTTCATACTTTCATACTTCATTCTGGACCTTGACAGTGTCATTTACTTGGCAGTTTATGGGACAGTCACAAGCCTCCCAGTTTTCATCCAAAATAACTTAAATTGTGTTCAGAAGACAAAAACGAAGCTTTTACGGGTTTGAAACGACATGGGGGTAAGTGGTTAATGACAAAATGTAAATTTTGAGGTGGAGTTTCCCTTTAAGTGACCCGTCATTGGGATTCCAATCTTCTTTAATTTTTTTTTTTGGCTCAACTCTGGATTAAAGCATTTATTTTGTTTATTTCTGTAAAATCAGTTGCTTGCTGTATACAAACAGATTCAGAGAGAATTTGTCATCACCTGTCTAGAGACTTGATTAATGTAGCTTGTAACTGTAACTAGCAACACCGAGGTCATGGGTTTGATTCCCAGAAAATACACAAACTACTGAAAAACATATCAACATTAAAACATTTGCATAGCACAGATGTACTATACTCAATTGAGCAACAGTAAGGCGAAAAATGCTGTTTTTTTTTTAAATAAAAGTATCACAGTTTCCACAAAAATATTTAGTAATGCTACTGCTTTTAGCATTGATAATAATCAGAAATGTTTCTTGAGCAGCAAATCAGCATATTAAAATGATTTCTGAAAGATCATGTTAAACTGGAGACTGAAGAAATGACTGCTGAAAATTCAGCTTTGCCATCACAGCAATAAATTACTTTTTGCAGAAATCTATATTAAAATAGTAAACATTTATTTAAATTGTAATAATATTTCAAAATATTATTTTATTACAAAATTATTTTTGGTTAAATAAATACAGCCTTGGTGAGTATTAGAGATTTTTTCTGAAAAAAAAAAAACCTGACCCCAAATATTTGTTAATGTACGTGTAGATATAAAATAGTTTATGCTGCAGCCAGTGGTTCCTCCTGTACTTTATGTTTAACCATTTCTTTCTCTCCAAAACTTTTCATAACCAAATATCACATATTACATCAGTATTAAACTTTTTTTCTTTTATTACAGCAGTTTAACAAACATTTAAAACCAAAAGAAAACTCAACTGGACATTAAAGTGGAAAACAGTACTTTTATTTCTAAATATGCTACAAGTCAAACCTTTCACCAGTTTTTTTTTCTTTTTTAACCCCTGAGCACCACAATCCAGCTTTCCCATAATGCACTGGATTTATCCAAAGTGAATAAAAGGAAAATAAGCTTCATACACAGCGTATACTAGGATCTAAAATCTACCAGCATAGCATCGCAGACATAGCTAAACAAGGTAAACAACATGTTATTCTTTAAGCACGAGTCAATCTTTTTTTTTTTCTTCTTAACCATTATTAAAATGATAGTCTTTTTATGGACAAATGTTACTACATTGTCATCGGTAAGCCTGTGAATGTGATTTCGTAAAAACTCTGGTTATGCAATCACTCTGATTCATGTTTTTTGCTTCTCCAGAGTTGGTCCAGGATTTGCTCTAGATATCTCTGCAGTCTAGTGACTTGAGGAGAAGAGAAGAGAAAAGTCTCTTTATACGCTGATCAAGAGGGAAATTACACTGAACAACAGGAATCAGACAGTTGTGCATTGATTGTGTCTTCTGTAATTCCACATAAACATAGACTATATATTTCCATTAATTCTTGCTTCTATATAACAACAAAATGATGGACAGGTTTACTTGTTTCATTAATCATTAGTTGTGCTAAAACTCTGGAAACGGTTATTACATTCTTACTTGAATACACAGCTTGGCCTTTTTTTTTTTTGGATTACCTTTTGCTCCAAGTGCTTAAAATCAAGTTTTGCCACAGCAGCATCAAATGAAAACATTTTTTCTGCTGCTTGAGATTAAAAGTTAAGAACGACAGCATCGGGTTGAAATTATAAACTCAACAATAATGTCACACCTTTGGTATTTTTAAAAATAAGTCCTCTTCTGAGCATGTCTCCACATTCAAATCCCATTAAAGAGAGTATAAAGCAATGGATTTGTTTCACTTAATTTAGAATTAGAGTAGTTCATTTATTTTCTTAAAGCCACAGTATGTTGTGAACAGAAAAAAAGACTTCATTAACCAAACGCCAAAGTTTGCAGCGTAACTTAAGATATATTTTGGATCTGATTCAATCATCTACTGATACTTTAATGAAGAACCTGGATCAGATCAATATTAAATCAATTTGAACAGTTGTATTCATACAATAGTATCCTTCTGGTATTTTATTTCCCCACCATGCCTAAAAAACTTAATAAAACAATGGCAAAACGAGCAACGAAAGCGACGCGGTGTCGAGCCCTGTGTGGTCCAGCCTCTGGCTCTGCAGCACAAGTCCCGCTGGAGCAGAAAGACTATGAGTAAAAACTGCTGCTGTGATCATGTTGTTGGCACAGTCTATAACAAATGAGGTAGATGTGTGTTCATTATATATTCCCTTCTTTGGTAAAACAATACACAATAGAAAAAAAATCCAGTGATTGGTTGAAAAAACTTTTTCAAGTGGCTTCACAATAAAAAGAATAGAAATGAAATAAATGAGGTATATGTTGTTTTCATAATCTATTATCTGTTTACAGGTTTGCAGGATTTGTGAGGTATTGGCCTGTAATAATAATGATAAAAAACAAATGAGCGATGTTGCTGAAAGCACTGAAACAGCCCAAGTTTCAACATGAAAGGAAGAGAATAAAAGGAATAATAAATACAACTGGAAATCGTCTACTGAATTCTAAAAAAGTGACATAATAATAATATCCTCCCATTTCCTTACCAACAGAAAAGAGAAGAAAAAGAAATAAGACAAGAGTGTGAGCAAAGAAATAAAATAAAATTAAAGCTGCAAGCAGCGATGAACGGGCCCTCGCACCCGGGCTCACCGGCAGCGAGTGGCTTTAGTTAATAGGTGAACGGTGAGAAATATGCTTTTAAACTCATAAATATAAGTAGAATATATCAATGTTTATTCCATATATGTGCCAATCTTCCTGTTGCCAGCAGGTGGCGCTATCATTATAATGGAATATTGGCCTTCAGATGTGTTCAGGGCAGGACTTTTATCGAACATGTGAGGTTTGGGGAGGATTGGACATTTTATGCCTGAGTTACAACAACATCCTATTACATGGCGAAACAATGAAATTTGTCAGGCCGCCATGGACACGCCCTTTAACGAAACCTCAAGATCTTCGCAATTTAAGATCGCAAAAGGCTTTAGATTACACTGACCAAATTTGGTGTTGATCTGAATAAATATCTAGGAGGAGTTCGTTAAAGTACAACCCCTGAAAATGGCCAAAACAACACTAATTTTGCAGAGAAAATTCGAAATAACTGACTTCCTGTTGGGATTCGGACTTCGTACCAAGAGACTTTTTCGTAGATATTGGTGTGTTACATGTGTGTACCGATTTTTGTACATGTACGTGAAAAATAGCTCAAGGCGCACTCCGTTTAAAGTGTATACGCACTCCGTTGAAAGTGTATAGGTGGCGCTATTGAGCCATTTTGCCACACTCGATGGAATATTGGCCTTCAGATCTGTTCAGGCCAGGACCCTTATCACACAAGTGAAGTTTGGGCAAGATCGGACATTTTATGCCTGAGTAATAACATCTTTTATTCCCATGGAGAGACATCGAACTTCATCACGGCGCCATAGACACACCTTTTAACAAAAACTCAAGATCTTCACAACTAAACATCACACAGGTCTTTAGATTAGACTGACCACAAAAAAGACATTGATGTCATAAAATTTCTAGGAGTAGTTTGTCGCAGTGTAAAATATGTAACTTCCTGTTGCCAATAGGTGGCGCTATGACTATAACTGAATATTGGCATGTAGATCTGTTCAGGTCAAGAGTCTTATCCAACATGTGAAGATTGGGGCAGATTGGACATTGTATGTCTGAGTTACAGCAACTTCCTTTTTCATGGCGAAACATCGAAATTTGTCAGGCCGCCATGGACCCGCCCTTTAACGAAACCTCAAGTCCTTCGCAATTTATTATCGCAAAGGGCTTTAGATTACACTGACCAAGTTTGGTGTTGATCTGAATAAATCTCTAGGAGGAGTTCGTTAAAGTACAACCCCTGAAAATGGCAAAAACAACAGCAATTTTGAAGGGAAAATTCAAAATAACCGACTTCCTGTTGGGATCCGGATTTCGTACCAACAGACTTTTTTGTAGGTATTGGAGTGTTACATGTGTGTACCAATTTTTGTACATGTACGTGAAACATAGCTCGAGGCGCACTCCGTTGAAAGTGTATAGGTGGCGCTATAGAGCCATTCTGCCACACCCGGTGGAATATTGGCCTGAAGATCTGTTCAGGCCAGGACTCTTATCACACATGTGAAGTTTGGGGAAGATCGGACATCTTATGCCTGAGTTATAACATCTTTTATTCGCATGGCGAGACATCGAACTTCGTCGCGGCGCCATGAACAAGCCTTTTAACGAAAACTCAAGATCTTCACAACTGAACATCGCACAGGCCTTTAGATTAGACTGACCACAAAAAAGACATTGATGTCATAAAATTTCTAGGAGTAGTTCGTCGCAGCGTAAAATATGTCACTTCCTGTTGCCAATAGGTGGCGCTATGACTATAACTGAATATGGGCATGTCAATCTGTTCAGGTTCGGAGTCTCATCAAACATGTGAAGTTTGGGGCAGATTGGTCATTGTATGTGTGAGTTATAGCAACTTCATTTTTCATGGCGAATCATCGAAATTCGCCAGGCCGCCACGGACACGCCCTTCAACGAAAAGTCAGGATCTTCGCAATTTAACATCGCAAAGGCCTTTAGATTAGGCATACCAAATTTGGTGTTGATTTGAAGAACTCTCTAGGAGGAGTTCGTTAAAATACAACACATGGAAATGACCAAAATTACACAAAATATGCTCATAATATTAAAAATAACCGACTTCCTGTTGGGTTTAGAATTTCGCTCCAAGAGTCTTTTTTGTAGGTATTGGTGTGTTACATATGTGTGCCAATTTTCGTGCATGTACGTGAAACATAGCTGGAAGGCTGTTGATTTTCTTGGTATAGGTGGCGCTGTCGAGCCATTTTGCCACACCCTCTTCTGAATCCTATATCAGACGAAAATTTTCACCAGGTTTGATGAGTGTGCAAAGTTTCATGACTTTTTGAGCATGTTAAAGCCCTCAAAAATGCGATTCATTCGGGAGAAGAAGAAGAAGAAGAAGAAGAAGAATAATAATAATTAAAGCTGCAAGCAGCGATGAACGGGCCCTCGCACCCGGGCTCACCGCCATCGTGTGGCTTCAGTAAAAAGGTGAACGTTGAGAAATATGCATTTAAACTCATAAATATAAGTGCAATATATCAAAGTTTATTCCATATGTGTGCCAATCTTCCTGTTGCCAGCAGGTGGCGCTATCGTTATAATGGAATATTGGCCTTCAGATGTGTTCAAGCCAGGACCCTTATCACACATGTGAAGTTTGGGCAAGATCGGACATTTTATGCCTGAGTTATAACATCTTTTATTCCCATGGCGAGACATCGAACTTCGTCATGGCGACATGGACATGCCTTTTAACAAAAATTCAAGATCTTCACAACTAAACATCACACAGGTCTTTAGATTAGACTGACCACAAAAAAGACATTGATGTCATAAAATTTCTAGGAGTAGTTTGTCACAGTGTAAAATATGTCACTTCCAGTTGCCAATAGGTGGCGCTATGACTATAACTGAATATTGGCATGTAGATCTGTTCAGGTGAAGAGTCTTAACAAAAATGTGAAGTTTGGGGCGGATTGGACATTGTATGTGTGAGTTATAGCACCATCATTTTTCACGGCGAATCATCGAAATTTGTCAGGCCGCCATGGACACGCCCTTTAACGAAACCTCAATTCCTTCGCAATTTAAAATGGCAAAGGGCTTTAGATTACACTGACCAAGTTTGGTGTTGATCTGAATAAATCTCTAGGAGGAGTTCGTTAAAATACAACCCCTGAAAATGACAAAAACAACACCAATTTTGCAGGGAAAATTAAAAATAACCGACTTCCTGTTGGGATTCGGATTTCGTACCAAGAGACTTTTTTGTAGCTATTGGTGTGTTACATATGTTTACCGATTTTCGTACATGTATATGACATGTAGCTCGAGGCGCACTCCATTGAAAATGTATAGGTGGCGCTATCGAGCCATTTTGCCACACCCAATGGAATATTAGCCTCCAGATGTGTTCAGGTCAGTACTCTTATCAAACATTTGAAGTTTGGGCAAGATCTGATATTTTATGACTGAGTTACAGCAACTTCTACTCCCATGGCGAGACATCGAATTTTGACATGGCGCCATGGACACGCCCTTTAACGAAAACTCAAGATCTTCTCAATTTAACATCGTACAGGCCTTTAGATTAGACTGACGACAAAAAAGACATTGATGTCAAAAATTTCTAGGAGTAGTTTGTCGCAGCGTAAAATATGTCACTTCCAGTTGCCAATAGGTGGCGCTATGACTATAACTGAATATGGTCATGTCAAACTGTTCAGGACAGGAGTCTCATCAAACATGTGAAGTTTGGGGCAGATTGGACATTGTATGTCTGAGTTATAGCAACTTCCTGTTTCATGGCGAATCATCGAAATTCGCCAGGCCGCCACACACAGGCCCTTTAACGAAAACTCAAAAGCTTCGCAATTTAACATCGCAAAGGCCTTTAGATTAGGCATACCAAATTTGGTGTTGATCTGAATTAATCTCTAGGAGGAGTTCGTTAAAATACAACGCATGGAAATGACAAAAATGACACAAAATTTGCTCATAATATTAGAAATAACCGACTTCCTGTTGCGTTTCGGATTTTGCTCCAAGAGACTTTTTTGTAGGTATTGGAGAGTTACATGTGTATACCGATTTTCATACATGTACAAGAAACGTAGCTCGAGGCGCACACCGTTGAATGTGTATAGGTGGCGCTGTTGAGCCATTTTGCCACACCCACTTCTGAAACCCATATCAGACGTAAATTTTCGCCAGTTCTGAGGTGTGTGCAAAGTTTCATGACTTTTCGAGCATGTTTAGGCCCTCAAAAATGCGATTCATCTTAGAGAAGAAGAATAATAATAATAATTAAAGCTGCAAGCAGCGATGAACGGACCCGGACCTCGCACCCGGGCTCACCGCCATCGTGTGGCTTTAGTAAAAAGGTGAACGTTGAGAAATATGCATTTAATGTCCTAAATATAAGTGGAATATATCAAAGTATATCCCATATATGTGCCAATCTTACCGTTGCCAGCAGGTGGCGCTATCATAATGGAATAATGGCCTTCAGATGTGTTCAGGCCAGGACTCTTATCAAACATGTGAAGTTTGGGGAAGATTGAACATTTTATGCTTGAGTTACAACAACTTCTCTTGCTGTGGCAAGACATCAAATTTTGTCATGGCGCCATGGAAACGCCCTTTAACAAAAACTCAAGATCTCCAAAAGTTAACATTGCACAGGCCTTTAGATTAGACTGACCACAAAATATATGTTAATCTCAAAAAAATTATAGGAGTAGTTTGTCGCAGCATAAAACATGTCACTTCCTGTTGCCAATAGGTGGCGCTAGGACTATAACTGAATGTGGGCATGTAGATCTGTTGAGGGCAGAAGTTTTATCTAACATGTGAAGTTTGGGGCAGATTGGACATTGTATGACTGAGTTACAGCAACTTCCTTTTTCATGGCGAAACATCGAAATTTGTCAGGCCGCCATGGACACGCCCTTTAACGAAATATAAAGATCTTCGCAATTTAACATCGCAAAGGGCTTAAGATTACACTGACCAGGTTTGGTGTTGATCTGAATAAATCTCTAGGAGGAGTTCGTTAAAGTACAACCCCTGAAAATGGCAAAAACAACGCCAATTTTGCAGAGAAAATTCTAAATAACCGACTTCCTGTTGGGATTCGGATTTCGTACCAAGAGACTTTTTTGTAGGTATTGGTGTGTTACATGTGTTTACCGATTTTTGTACATGTACGTGAAACATAGCTCGAGGCGCACTCTGTTGAAAATGTATAGGTGGTGCTATCGAGCCATTTTGCCACACCTGATGGAATTTTGGCCTTCAGATGTGTTCAGGCCAGGACTCTTATCACACATGTGAAGTTTGGGGAAGATCGGACATTTTATGCCTGAGTTATAACATCTTTTATTCCCATGGCGAGACATCGAACTTCGTGACGGCGCCATGGACACGCCTTTTAACGAAAACTCAAGATCTTCAAAACTTAACATCGCACAGGCCTTTAGATTAGACTGACCACAAAAAATACATTGATGTCATAAAATTTCTAGGAGTAGTTCATCGCAGTGTAAAATATGTCACTTCCTGTTGCCAATAGGTGGCGCTATGACTATAACTGAATATGGGCATGTCAATCTGTTCAGGTCAGGAGACTCATCAAACATGTGAAGTTTGGGGCAGATTGGTCATTGTATGTCTGAGTTATAGCAACTTCCTGTTTCATGGCGAATCATCGAAATTCGCCAGGCCGCCACGGACACGACCATTAACGAAAACTCAAAAGCTTCGCAATTTAACATCGCAAAGGCCTTTAGATTAGGCATACCAAACTTGGTGTTGATCTGAATAAGTCTCTAGGAGGAGTTCGTTAAAATACAACGCATGGAAATGGCAAAAATGACACAAAATTTGCTCATAATATTAAAAATAACCGACTTCCTGTTGGGTTTAGAATTTTGCTCTAAGAGACTTTTTTGTAGGTACTGGAGAGTTACACATGTGTACCGATTTTCATACATGTACGTGAAACATAGCTCGAGGCGCACACCGTTGAACGTGTATAGGTGGCGCTGTCGAGCCATTTTGCCACACCCACTTCTGAAACCCATATCAGATGTAAATTTTCGCCAGTTCTGAGGTGTGTGCAAAGTTTCATGACTTTTTGAGTATGTTTAGGCCCTCAAAAATGCGATTCATTTTGGAGAAGTATAATAATAATAATAATAATAATAAACGGAGCAATTCCAAGAGGGTCCTCACACCATCGGTGCTCGGGCCCTAATAAAAAACAAAGCAGATACAAGAGGGTCCTCGCACCTCGGTGCTCGGGCCCTAAAAAGGAGAATAAAGGACGAGAGGCGAACTCTCAGATGCAAGTGCATTGTTGAAAACATGATGACAATTGTATTCTGTTCACGACAGAGATCTCACCTCATGAATTCAGCCTGTTCACGACACATACTCTTCTTCTCAAGAGCCTCTCTTTTATGGTTGAAATTATTTTTTTTTGTTATCAACGTCCAGCTCACAGTCACACGTCACAATATCATTTGACCCTTGACTTGTGAAAGCTGTATTAACCAGTGTGACCCTCTCTCTACTAAACACTTAAATCTCCCTGCAATAAAACACGAGCGGAGGTGGTGGAAAATCATTAAACATTGTCGACAAGTGTTCCCCAAATAACTCCCTAATCAATGGAATACATTTCGCCACGGCTGCAGGCCAAAACCAGCCACGAGAAGAGAGTATAGCAGACATAATCCTGTCAGCTTTCCTCAGTATCAAGCTACACATGACCAATCTTGCACATATGTCAAGAATTATGATTCTCCCAGTCCTTTAAAGATTGTGTAGATGACTGCTTCGATGGATATAATGATAGCTTTTCTTTACAAACATATATTTAAGCAGTAATTTAGTAAAGAACTTTTTCTCCCTGACTATTTGATGCCCAAGTTAAATGGGACGTGCTTTGCTTAAAATCAAGATATTAATTTCAACTTTGTGAAAATGTGCAGTGGCATCAGCTGTGTGATGGTGGTGAGAAAACTCATAACATTATCAAATAAACCATTAAAATGTTTGCTCTCGTTCTCTTTGGTAATAGCTGATAATAGCTCGTGCGGTTTGATTCAAGAATGCAACAGGTAAAGATAAAGATGCCACAATGTCAGGATCTGTGAAGGAAAGTGAAGAATCTTGCTTTGATGCAACATTCCCTCTGTCTGAGGAATATCCCGTCCTCTCGAGCGTCACCCCGCTCCTTGTGTTCATGGTCATCGTTCATTGTCACGCAGTTTGGTTTAGTCGCTCCACATTGAAGAATTCATCCTCATAAGAACAAAATGACAAACTGCAACTTGCTGCATATGTAAATGTACCACAGTTCAAATGTGCGGCTGTCAGCTGTAGGTGCTCAGCCTTTTTTTTCTGGAAGTTTTTTTGATGACGGATGCTCCTGTCCTGATTGCAGGGGGAGGGTTAGAAAAACAGTAAAAAGTGTACATTGTACATTGAAGGAGACAGAAAACACCGGTCCAGAATGACCCTGTCGGGGGGGGCTGAGTGAAGTGTGGGGGGTCAGGGAGAAGCTCAGGGGGAGGTGGCAGGACCGTGTGAGGAGGAAGAGGAGGACGGCTGTGTCTGGGTGCTGAGGCCTGGGATGCTGCTCTTTCTCTGTGAGCTGTGTCTGTGATGGACTCGCTGGCTGCCTGCCATGAAACCTATGGTTGGCTTACGGCCAAACAGGACCCCTGGAGTCAGCAGACACATATTTAAAGTTAGTTTCAATGCATACGAACACCCAAACCACCCAACACCAGCGGTTCAGTTTGTATATATTTATTAAAAACGTTTAAGTGTGATTAAAAATATGCTTATGTAATAAATATGATGATTTTAGATAATTTCATGCAATAATAATAGTAAAAACAAACAAACAAGTTTGGCATGTGATCAACACCCCCTTGACTTTTTTTTCATTCACACAATGCCGGAGATGCAGTTCCCGAAACACCTGATGTCTGTATATTGATAAAGTATCTGAATTTTGTTCAAATCCACATGAAAAATGTGAAGATGCTGACTAAAGATACGCTAAGATTTTAAAAGGATATGAAGAGAGTTAATTATACATTTTATTTAAATGAATTGTGTGAAATTCTCGTAAAACATATGAATCACATATATCTAGAATTTTTCAACACATTTTAGTTTATATATTATATTTTAGGTTTTTAACATAAAATACAAAACAAAGAGTATGAACAAAGCAATTAAATTCCTAGTTTTATTTGACCATTTCTTATATAATTAATTATGATAATTAAAACATTAAATCATCCTCCCTAGTAAAAACATTCAAAGTAGTATGTTCTAGGGCTCTACAACTTTACAGGGAACAAACCTTCAGTAAAGATGATAAATCTAAAGCCACTTCAACGTGATCTCCTGAAATGTTCCCAGCAAGCTTATGAGCCATCTTCTAGTAATTACTGTCTCTCGCACATCAGGCACAAGCACTGTATCTAGGTAAGGAGGTGGGCACGAAAGACAATAAGCTCCATCGACCTCCTGGCTCCCAGGCCCAATTTTAAGATATTTAACTTTTTTAACACTATTGGACTTGCCACTTCATTACGATGGATTTTATAGCAAAGACATCAAATTGTGTGGAGGACTAAGCGAGGGGGTGCTGCTATAACTTATTGAATTTCCTGCCTGCAATTACATCAGCAAACGGCGCTCTATTTACCTGTGTAGACAACCCCATTTATTTCTATTGACATGTTGATGCTGCTAATGCCGTTGGTAGACAGGTTCAATGCAGTCTCTTGTCTATCATCTGTCAAGAGAGGAGCCAGAGAAAAACTCAATATGAGCATTTATAAAAGGAACACAAGAAGCAAGAGAAGCGTGCCACCAACTATCAGTGATAACTCATGAGTGACAGGATAAGGAGGGGTTTATTAAAAGAGTTGTGTGTGTGTGTGTGTGTGTGTGTGCGTGTGTGTGGGGCTTTCACTTCTCTAGACAGGCACGGGGAGCCTGTATCATAAAACATTTCTTCACTACAAATAAACTGTTAACATTACACACAATGAATTCAACAGAACTCTTCATTACTGTGGCTATCAGGTTAACACAAAATAACATTTAATATAATCTTTAAATGCAGAGTGTTTCTGTGAGAAAGTCCTGCTCAGCATTATAGAATTATGCTACATTGTCCCACCATATAAAGAGCCTCTTGTTTTAAGAGTGGCATGAGAGTAACAGTCATGCAGAAGACAACAAATCACAAAACACAACTGGTTACAGTTTTATAAAATAACAAGGATATTACCATTCATAAACAAGTATAAATAACTCATATGCAGAAATCAAATGTTTTCATAAATTCTTTCAGTATTGTTTTGAGAATTATTCTCTCACAGATGACACTTAACATAATATACTGGGAAAAAAAATTGTTTCATTAATAAAATGTTTATCATAAATTCCTATAGTTTGATAGAGGGAAAAATGTGAAGGCTGATGTTTTGTATTGCAATCAAACTTACGGGTTTCCGAGCTGTTGGCTATTTGTAATAAACTTCTTTACCTGAATCTACATGATCTGATCCACAATGCCCTCTGTCATCTTTATAGGTCATTCTAGAGAAACACTTTACTTTACTGCCGTTTATATTACACTGACACACACGTCTAAACATGGCTGCCATTTTATTCATCTTTCAAGTTGCTGTTATGGAAAAAATATACTATGGAAGTCAATGGGGACCAGAAACTGTGTGATCACCCACATTCTTAAAAAAGATATGTTATGTTTAAATGAAGAAAGAAATTCAAACCCGTTTGGAACAACTTGAGGGTAAGTTAGTGAGTTTTCATTGGGTGAACTATCTCTTTACGTTTGAGCCTTTAAAAGTAAAAAATAAACAAACAAACAAACAGAAACAAGAGTAAATTACAGTAAAGATATTTTTGTGAAAGCACACACTGAACCCACCTCTGTTGTTCAGTTTGATGTTCATGGGTAGCTGGGTTGCCATTGCGAAGAGATTCTGCTGTAACGCATGTTGCATTATCCTCTGCTGCTCCTCTGCCATCAGCATCACTTTCTTCTCCGGTGGCTCTCCAGACTCCAGCTTCTCCCGGAGCTGCTCCAATGCGGCCGCCTGCACAGCCTGAGCCGCAGCCGCCTGAGCTGCACTGTGGTGGCTGGCCAAAGACACAGGGATGCCCATCCTGTTAGTCAGGCAGCTGGACAGCATGGAGTCCTCTGTGGAGCAAGAAAGCATCATTAAAGGCCCTGATACACTTCAAATGTAGTTCTTTCCCACACCCCCGCACTGCTGGCTCAAGGAGTAGATTCATATAAACATGTTGCGATGCTTGTGCGTATCCCCTAAACAAAACAACAATGAAATGAAGAAGTGTAGGCAATCTAAGAGTGAGACAGGCCCCAGTGGTCAGAATATTATAGACACAGGAATAATGATTAGCAGCAGTTCAGAGTCAAGTATCACGTTTGCAATACAACATAATTTTATTAGTGTTCATTTATTTTATTAAATTGGTTAAATTGTTACACCGTTTTATATTTTATGTGGTGTCACGCTTTACTTTCGATAAAAAACAAAGGTTTATTATTGTACATATGTTGGCATTTCATTTATTGTACCCTTTATATTCGTTTATTGAAAGAACA
The DNA here is from genome assembly GCF_003368295.1 of Carassius auratus. Lineage (NCBI taxonomy): Eukaryota > Metazoa > Chordata > Actinopteri > Cypriniformes > Cyprinidae > Carassius > Carassius auratus. The sequence continues at coordinate 16,051,869 of NC_039247.1, read as the reverse complement.
ACAACAGCAGCAGCAGCAGCAGCAGTATAGTGTAACATTTATTTGAGAAACATGTAGGCCTATTTGTTACTTGTCACCTTATATCTTTTCTCTTTCCTTTCATTCTTTTCATGGCTTTGGAAAGCTTGTCTCGGATAATTCTCTATGTCTCTTTTTGCATAACTCTGGGTCTAAAATCTTGGAAAAACTGCCAACTTAAAATTATTTCCAACTATTTTAAGTAATGGACAATTTACTCATAGTTTATAGGCTTTTCCTTGAAATAACCTCGTATTTTTAAGATGCTTAACTTTGCCACACTGAACACTTACAAACAGTGAAGCCTAACAGTTGAGAAAACTGAATTTCAGCAGTCCTTACTCCAGTCTTCAGTCAGTGCCACATGATCCTTCAGCAACCATTCTAATGCTGAAATAATAATAATTATTATAAATGATGAGTAATAATTTTTAATGATCAGAAATTCAATTTAAGGCATCCTTCCAGAATAAAAACATTTATTTCTTAAAAAAAAAAATAATATCACTCACTTCAACATTTTGAACAATTAGTGCATTTTATTATTTTTTATATTTTATTTTAGTTATCTGACATTCATTTTAATACTGTGGGCCTGATTCACTTCAAATCAACATTTTATGGTTTTGCAAATGAAAAGGAAGCTATTCAATAATCTGAATGCAGCATTTTGTTCTGTAATTTTAGGTTTAGAAATATGCTGCAACATCTCACAGGGAAGTGAGTATGAAACATAGGTCATGACATCTATTTAAAGCTGCTCTGTAAACACTATAAATACTGTCAGATTCGTAAGGCTCTTTGATTCTTGCGTGACTTGTCTTTTTCCATATGGGCACATGACTGAATCATGAAGCAGCCCATGTGTCTTTGTGTCATTGCTCCTGCTGCTTTGATGCGGAATCTGGCAGGGTGGGCAAGAGGAAGTCCTGCAAGCTGTTTCCTGTCTGCTCTGATGACCATTCAGACCATTCAGAGTAAGATGTGGCAGTCTTATTTTCTAAGAGAGATAACTTCTTTGGAGGATCAACATGGTCTGCACTAACATAAAATTTCCTAAAAAGGAATACCACTTTTCCTTCTCTTTCTTTTCAAAAATTAACCATCAATAGAATGCAGTTTTTTTCTTGTTGTATTCTACATAATAATTTTTTTTATTTGTAATATTTGATCTATTTCTCATTGTAGTAAATATTATTTTATCGATACAGTAAAGAATTCTAGTGCAAGGAAGGTAAAATGTTGTATGTTCTAATTAATAAACTAATTCATTACTAATTAATTTTAAATTAAATAAAATGTTGTATTCTTTTAAAAAAATCTAACTACCTTTCTAATCTTTTTGTATTATAATTTATTTTCATTTATTATGCAATTATTTGTGTGTGTGTGTGTGTGTGTGTGTGTGTGTATATATATATATATATATATATATGTATATATATATATATATATATTAGGGGTGTAACGGTTCACAAAATTCACGGTTCGGTTCGGTACGATTCACTGATGTCACGGTTCGGTTCGGTATGGTTCGGTACGTTTTAGATACAGCAAAAAGAACAAATTGGCAACAAAGTATGTTTTTTGTTTTTTTTTACATTGAACAATGATCTATTCTTTACCCATCTTCTATGGTGTTTTCTTAGCAGCATACTGTATAAAACAAAAACAGCTCCTTATTAAAAAAAATTGAAAATGTTATATTGTTGTAGTAGTTATGAACAAATACAAAGATGTAACTTTTCATATGGAACTCTATAACTCTTTATATTGAGTGTGTTTTTACTCAATTGGTTCTCTATAGGGCTTATGTTTTTTGGAACAAAGCAGGAATTACGGTCTGGCTGAAATGGGCTCGTGAAGGAATATAGTAACGGGGCTAAATTACATTAAGAATGTTCTTAAAACATGCGTTTTCCACTATAGGCGCTCGCTCACTCAGCACACGCTGAAGGCTCGTTGCAAAATGACTAAAGGGTCTTTCACACAGGACGCGATACGCGCGGCGCTGGATCCTGGGCTCAGCGTTGCCCTTCAGATACAACGCGATTTGCGCTGCACTATGCCAAGAGCAAAGTAGGTGGAGTTTTCAAAACTGCCCGTGCATACGTTCTATTTATAACAGTTCTTCTATAACGTGCAGGCCTGTTAATTGAATCGTACTGCTCAGGAAATTCCGACACAGTACAGTACTAGTCCATTTTGATTACCGTGCTTGTTTGGATGCCCCGATCGATTGGTAAAGTGCACCCAAACACCAGACCTGTTGGTTATTGGAGGATCTTCTATTTGTGGTCTGTTAAACGCATTGGCCATTTTGCAACGAGCCTTCAGCGCGTACTGAGTGAGCGAACGCCTGACCTGAGTAGCCTAACATAAGCATATAAGCTGGTGTTTTTTTTTTCTTGTTCGGGGGTGTCAGGGGCGTTGCCTGTTACGTCGTTTGGGTTATTGGGCTACCTTGTTGAACGCATATCATTATATTTCACAATTTTTTCTTTATTTTCCAAATATAATTAATTAGTCCAACGAACCGTTCGGTACATAATGCGTACCGCGTACCGAACCGAAAGCCTCGTACCGAACGGTTCAATACGAATACGCGTATCGTTACACCCCTAATATATATATATATATATATATATATATATATATATATATATATATATATATATATATATATATATATATATATATATATATGTGAACTCTAACATTAGCTTGCTCAATTCTTTTCTATTCTATCTGTTTTCTTTTTATTTATTATATTATTTAAAAGCCCTTGCGACGTGTACTGTGTTAAGCTAACTGAGACTTGTTATAGCACTTGTATATCATTGCTCTTTTTGTTGTTTTTGATTGCTTCCACTGTCCTCATTTGTAAGTCGATAAATGCGTCTACTTAATGAATAAATGTATGTTCAGCTGTGTAAAGCATATTAAAATGTATCTTAATATTTAAGTATTTTATCATAGATTTTTTTAAGTAGTTATGATAAAGGGAAATACAAACACAAACCTTTCTTGATAACAGAGGTCTGAGACATGTGCCCACCATTAGGAATGGACATGCTGATGTGGGGCATCTGGAGTTTTGGGGAAGCTAGCAGTGTGGGGGTTCCCACAGGGGAGTAGCTGAAGAGGGTGGACCCATAACTCTGTCTCCGCCCTTCCCGACGGTTGCTGTCGATAGCTGCCTGAAGCTCCCCGGGAGAGCTCAGTCCACGCTTTTCACATTCATATGGATAGAGGTACTTCATATACCTGTAGACAAGAAAGGACAGGATGTCAAGCTACACCCAAATATCAAACCAAATGGCATCTTCAAATAAAAGATAAGAATATTTACTCAGAACAAACTTCATGTTTCTAAGACATTTTTAAAATTATTTTTGATCAGGAGATCTCAGAGAAGTGATTGTTATGCGTATAGTTCACACAGGTGTCGTAACCACTGGTGTAGTTCAGACTGACAGCTGACACCAAAAACCCTTTGCCTTACACTGAACTGTTCATAAGGTAGATTGTCTGGGGAAGAAACGGTTCTTGTGCCTGGCTGTCCTTGTATTTGTGGCTCTATAGTGCCGGCCAGATGGCAAAAGTTCATAAAGGGGATAACTTATGACTACAGGGCTACAGGAGACCTGCATGTCTTATAGAGTTGTGTAATTGTGTTAAATGACAGTGCTGAGATTGGACTTGCACAAACAAGTTCATGTGTTCCCCAAGTACGTCAAAAATTTACACAGAAAGTAGCAACAGAAACAGCACCATATTTCTGAAACACATACAACAACATTTTGTTTTCATGAAATATTTGAGTCAAATGTAAAATTTACGGATGACAGTTTTGTGAACTTTGGAGAGTACAAGGCTGTCTGTGCACAAAGGCTATTTCTAAAAATAAAAAGAGGGTCAATTCCAACTTTGCAATGACAATCTGGCGCTTCTGAATCAGCTACTGTAAGTATGTTTTGTTATTAGTTTAAGTATTTTAAGTATTCACTTTTCAAATGCTGAGTTTTGTGCCACGTAGTGTGTGTGTTTAAGGGGAACAGGGTCTCATCACAGCAGAGTGTACAGCCTGTCAGAAACCCTGGCTTGTGTACTGCAAATGCATACGAGCATCATCACTGTCTGTCATGCGACTCTGTTCCCCTTTCGGGCTTGAACTGATGGTAAAACTAAGGACATTATTAGCTGTCTTGATATTTACTTTGAAAGATGGAAAGCGGCGTTACATTTTGTATGAGTGCTTGTGGTGTTCGGCCAATCACAATGCACTGGGTCAGCTGGCCAATCAGAGCAGACTGTGCTTGTCGGAAGGAGGGACTTTGTAGAAAACCACACATTTGAAAGAGGTGGGGCATAGAGAACCTACAATAATGTACAGTATTTGAAAAATAATGTGTTTTTTGAACATTAAAGCATGTCAACATATACTGTTACACCAAAAACACACTTACTTAAAAAAGCACCATATGACCCCTTTAAAAGTGACAGTGAAGACTTTACATTGTTATAAAAAGATTATAGTTTGACTATGTAAAATAAATTTATATAGATAAATTAAGTACAAAAATTCTGAAAAGATTTCAGAATTAATTTGATTTTCAACATGAAAAAAATTATTTCTGAAGGATCATGTGACACTCAAGACTTGTATAATGGCCGCTGGCAGCTTTGCCATCACAGAAAGAAATTACATTTCAAAACATTAAAATATAAAATAGTTATTTTAAATTGTAATAATTTAACTGTATTTTTGTTCAAATTAATACAGCCTCTGTGAGCCTAAATTTTGAACAATAGTATATTAACACTTTGTTGAAGAAAAAAACCTTAGATGAGTTTTAGATGAGTAAATCATTAATCAAAAAGCAGCTTTAGAAATCAATATATTGTCCACAGCAATCCATTTCACAATCAAGATTGTCAATGTGTCTTAGCAGTTGTTCACACAGGATGCATTCTTTTGTTCGGAGCCTTGATTAATATGCAAAATGTCTTTGGCCATTACAGTGTGTCCTACTGTCCTTTTTTAGGTTCTTTCACCATAAAAGCCATAATTTTGATATTATTGTTTGCTTGATGAATCTCAGTTTTGCTGTACAAAAGTATCTTTTTAAAAGCTTGTTCTTACTTCTACCAAACAGTCAAATACACTTCCCTCTTCACTCTCTTTTTTTTTAAATCAAATAATTGGACAGGACAAGATAGACGAGAATCAACTGGCAGTTATCAACAGGTTGTTCCCGTCTGAAGTTATGTCACTCACTGTGTTCGGAGGGTGAACGCCGCACTGGTGATGGAGGTAGGGAGGTTCAGGCCTTTGGTAATCTCGCGCCATATTTTCTTATTGATGACTTCCACTAAGCCGCCTTTTTCAGTGACAAGCTTGTAGAGAGTGTAGAGATCCAACACCTGCTTGGCCATGATAGGAATCCGATTCACTGGAGTCCCTGCAGGAGACGAGGAAAAAGCACAATATCCACAATCAATGCCATTAACTCAAGCTCATTGACGGGCCTCTATAATAAGGCCAATCAGTCAAGCATAAGTAAAACGTCCGACAGCTTCCCACTCCACTTAGCAAAAATATCACTTTTTCATTCAGTCAAAGGTCCGCACTGTCTGTTTTGCCTCTAGTGAAAAGAAAGACCTGTGGCTTCTTATTTGGAGAGCGATTGGATTTACGTAAGAGAGAAATCTCACTGTATACTCAGTGAAAATCATTTATCATGATCTAATATGCACCTTAAATCCCTAACAGTAGTTGGAAAGAATCATTTTGACTTTAAAGAGCAAATGGCTATTTTTTAAAAGAGAACAAAAGTCACCAAACATATAAACTCTCGGATGTCGATGCTTAAACACTGCTCTCCTTCTCACTGCCAGTTCATTTGTTGAATGGAAAAAAACCTTGGTGATAATTTGTGCTCACGATTTAATGTTAGGTTGTAATGTGCGAAGAGGATAAGCCCTTTGTGTGCATCTGAGACCGCCTGACCTCAAGATAATTAACCTGTATTTTGCTGATAGAGTTCTATTGTGCCCATTGGATTTGCCATAATAGCAATCAATACGTGGAGAAATATAGAGCAAACAACAGCAAGCAGAGCCACAGTCTGAAAAGAGCAAGGAGAGCAGAGCTATGGTCTATCACGGTAAAAACACATCAATTAAGAAAGACTTGTAATTACAACTTCATTTTGCCTCTCTGGCATGGAAACTAAGAGACACTATTAAAACCAAAGATTTCTCTTCCTTCTCTTTGAGACAATGCTTGCATTAAATCTAAAGTAGCACAAACATCTAAAGCAATCGATTGATGTTTCTAACTTCTCCTCAAACTGACCACACAATCACTGAAATAAAAGTAACTATCAAGGGTCTTCATTTGAAAAACCTGAAATTTGATTCTAATCATACTTTACAATGGAAATCAAGTAATAACCCAACGCTGTTCAAATAGTTTTGCTGTACAAAAAACATAACACAAAACATACATGACATTTATGATTTATTTAATTATAGAACATATATCTAAAATAACCTTAAAATTATTTCATATTTTCTCTTAACATTCTTGAATATCAAGACAGGTACCCTGCATATTAGGGTCCTTTTCACACTTGGTTTGGTTGCCTGGTCCGAACCCGAGTTCAATTGCTCCCCCCTCCCCCTGGAACCGAACCGTGGTTCGCTTGCATCATCAAGCCGGCAGCTGTTTACCTGGGTGCTTAGTAATGTAATAACTTTACTCTCTGCACTTTAATGTATTTATGTTTTTGAACTGTTCATTTTGTTTACAAAGCTTCAGTACATAATGGCACTTGAGTCTGTCTTATGAATGTACTGCAAATGCTCTAAAGAACACTGAAGGCAAACAGAAGTGAGATATACAGCTCTCTTTTTGCAGTGCATCAGGAAAGTGAGTGAAACACACACACAAACACATTTTCATCAAATAATATGTCATTAATAGCAGTTCACTTCTGCGAGTTGGTACGATTGCGTTAACATCAGCAGCGAACCGTACCAGAGTTCACATGAACCGTACCCCAGACCAGCTTTTAAGAGGACTTGGGTACGGTTTGTGGGTGCGCACCCGAGTTCAGAAGACAGCGTTCACATCATCCAAATGAACCGAACTCTCAATCAATCGAACCTGGGTGCGCACCAAAAGTGCTAGTGTGAAAACACCCTCAAAGATACACCATGTGTGCATTTGCAAGTTATAATGTAAGCATCATAAATGACCCCTTGTGTTTTATTATTATCTCTAATTGGCCTGATTAGCTAAGCCCTCTATAAAAACACGTATTATTTAGTGGTACAATATTGCATGATTTGTAGATTATATTTAATAATTTATTTAGTATAATAATAATAGTTTATAGTTTATTTAACTACAAGTGAGGCAATATTTGACCCGTGTCTGCACGTTTGTTATAATGAGAGGATCTGAGCTTGAAAGAAAACCACAGTCTGCTTTCACGATCTGTTCTGTGAGGAGCAGGAAGTGCAGCGGTAAAGAAGCATTTTCATTGGCTGCAGTCTGCAGGTATTATGGCCATTTTGTGGGTTTTAGTGAAAATGACAAATAGGAAGGAGCTGTCCTCTGTAACCAAGTAGGATATTATCAAAATGGCTAAATATGTTCAACAGACTTTGGATATTGCTTATTTGCTTAAAGTGAATGTCAGTAGATTTATTGCATAAACTGTGAAACAGGTACTATGAAGACTAATAGGCCAGTCAAAGAAGACTAGCTAGCATTTTTACAGTAGATCGAAAATTACCTCATTGTGTGAATGCTTCAAAACAACTTATAAAGTCCTGAATGAGATTTGCAATTGTGAGAAAATGTCTCCCGTAATCAAAAACAATCTATGCTTATTTCCTGTGAGCTTTTTGTTTTCAATGCATTTTTTTTTTGCATAATAAAAGTGATTTGCCTTTTCCCATATAATTTTGTCAATTAAATACAATAAACTTTTAAGTTTAATGTTTTCTTATTCCTGTTATCTAACTTTTAGGGTGATTAAAAGCAAATACTGGGCAAATATTCCCTCCGGACATCACTTGTAAAACCTTCCCTCCTAACATACTCCTTACTTAACATACCTTATAATGTACAAAGTTGAAACACAATAATGCACAAATACTTATTTATTCCCATCCACAAAAGGCAAAGCGAAATGAGGCTGGAGCAATAAATAAAACCTGACTCTATGAAAGGCACCTTTGGACTGAATCCGAACCTGGATAAGAGTCTTTTAAATAAGATTTACGAGCACTCGATCTCTGAGCTGATGTATTCTTCTCCTCTAGTTCCCTGAATAAGATGCAGTGAATAAAGGCCAGTACGAGCTTTTGTCATCCCAAACAATTTGATCTGGTCATGCATCATCATGACAACGAGTGATTGTGGAGCGCAGAGAAACACGTTTCGCCAAGCTCATATAGCTGCCTGCTGTTAATTGCTCACTGGCTAAAAAGGTTTAATTGAAAATGTGCTGAAGGGAATAAGCTGGTGTTGGGGCCAATCATCTATGTGGCTGCCTTCATCAGCAGTCTCCGTTTTAATCATTCACTTCAGCCAGATAATGGAAGGACATTGTGCCTGCGATTGCATGGTTTTCCGAAGCATGAAATGAAGGGCCAATTTGTAAACACAACGCTAGGAAAAAACTTTATCCATGTGTATAAAACAGGCAAATCGAACTGACCAACAAGCATGAGTAAGTCCTCTATAATGTGATTGTCAGGAACACTAGCAACAGGTTTGCCTACATGCTTTCCATTTGACAAAAAAATTAATAAAAAATCAATCTCTGCTTGGGTTGAGAATATTTCTTTTCCTGTGTTTTTACAGTGTTGTGCATTATAATCAAACACATACAATTCATTTAGTAAGAGTTTATGAATGCAAAGGCCAATCAGAGACGTTCAGATGAATCATCGCTGAAACACCAGAGTTTTGTTGTTCAGTGCGTGCGCTCGCTGACTGAATTCTGCTCTCTCGCAAATTCCCACATCATAAACAACAGAGTGCAGATGTTCATATGATTACAGTATAAGAGATGTACTCTTCATAGTGTAGACGGCTTCACTGATTTATAATGGGAATGATGTTTTTTTTAAGTGCATTAACTCAGTCAGTGATGATGTTCTTTGATGATTTGAATGTTCTTGGCTCATTTTCTGTAAGAGCTCTCTGAATAACTGAGGATATGTAAGCATTATAATTACCAACTTCAAATGTTTCTATTAAACGATCATGTTAAATACAAATTCAGTCATATTAAAAATATTTTATGACATCCATAGGCTATTTAACCAAAAATATATATAATAATAATTCCTTACATTTATATAGCGCTTTTCTAGGCACTCAAAGCGCTTTGTCAGGGGAGTATCTCCTCATCCACCACCAGTGTGCAGCATCCACCTGGATGATGCGACGGCAGCCATAGGGCGCCAGAACGCCCACCACACACCAGCTTACTGGTGGAGAGGAGACGGAGTGATGAAGCCAATCAGCAGATATGGGGATTGTTAGAAGGCCATGATGGTCAGAGGCCAATGGGAAAATTTAGCAAGGTCACACTTCTCTTTTCAAAAAACATCCTGGGATTTTTAATGACCACAGAGAGTCAGAACCTCGGTTTAACTTCTCATCCGAAGGACGGTGCTTGTTGACAGTATAGTGTCCCCATCACTACACCGGGGCGCTAGGACCCACACAGACCACAGGGTGAGCACCCCCTGCTGGCCTCACTAGCACCTCTTCCAGCAACAACCTAGTTTTCTCAGGAGGTCTCCCATCCAGGTACTGACCAGGCTCAGCCCTGCTTAGCTTCAGTGGGCAACCAGTCTTGGGCTCCAGGGTGATATGGCTGCCGGTGTATCAAATACACATATAATGTGTATAGATTACACTAACATTAGGCTGCTTTTAGCCTTACCCTGTAGTTGGTTCACTCTCTGGCTGTGAAACTAAGTAAATAATTAAATAAATTAGCATGATAACATCATGTATCTGTGATCTCACATGCTGACAATAGGATACTATGGAGCATATCTCTAATAAATACAGTATGGATGCATATATACAGGTGCATCTCAGTAAATAAGAATGTTGTAGAAAAGTACATTTATTTCAGTAGTTCAACTCAAATTGTGAAACTTGTGTATTAAATAAATTCAGTGCACAAAGACTGAAGTAGTTTAAGTCTTTAGTTCTTTTAATTGTGATGATTTTGGCTCACATTTAACAAAATCTCAACAAATAAGAATACTTCATTAGACCAATAAAAACATTTTTTTTTTTTGTGAATTATTTGCCTTCTGGAAAGTATGTTCATTTACTGTAGACGTACGCAATACTTGGTAGGGGCTCCTTTTGCTTTAATTACTGCCTCAATTCAGCGTGGCATGGAGGTGATCAGTTTGTGGCACTGCTGAGGTGGTGTGGAAGCCCAGGTTTCTTTGACAGTAGCCTTCAGCTGCATTGTTTGGTCTCTTGTTTCTCATTTTCCTCTTGACAATACCTCATAGATTCTCTTCAGGGTTTTCTGGCCAGTCAAACCATGGTCATTTTACCAGCTTTTGGTGCTTTTGGCAGTGTGGGCAGGTGCCAAATCCTGCTGGAAAATGAAATCAGCATCTTCAAAAAGCTGGTCAGCAGAAGGAAGCATGAAGTGCTCCAAAATTTCTTGGTAAATGGCTGCAGTGACTTTGGTTTTCAAAAAACACAATGGACCAACAGCACCAGATGACATTGCACTCCAAATCATCAAAGACTGAATTAACTTGGGCAATGAGCTTCTCCCCCCTTCCTCCAGACTCTAGGACCTTGGTTTCCAAATGAAATACAAAACTTGCTCTCATCTGAAAAGAAGACTTTGGACCACAGGGCAACAGTCCAGTTCTTCTTCTCCATAGCCCAGGGAAGACACCTCTGAAGTGGTCTGTGGTTCAGGAGTGGCTTAACAAGAGGAATATGACAAATTCCTTGACACGTCTGTGTGCCTTGACCCCAGCCTCAGTCTATTACTTGTGAAGTTCACTCAAGTTTTTGAATCGATTTTTCTTGACAATCCTCATAAGGCTGCGGTTCTCTCGGTTGGTTGTGCATCTTTTTCTTCCACACTTTTTTCCTTCCACTCAAAAAAATTAATAAAATAAAAAAGTAAAATAAAAAAATAAAATAATTTTAAATAACCAATGCAGCACAATAATTAAAGACATACATATAGTGCATGTTTTAAAAAAGCTAAACAAAACAACAACAACAAAAAACAATTAAAAGGAGGTACTTTGTGGATCAGCCAATTATTGTAAATTAGCATAATCAAAATAAAAAATTACAAAAATTAAAATTAAAAAAATCTTAGCAGAATGGGATTTCAACACCCTTCAGGGGTGTGCTTTGGGAGTGCTATCAGTCTGAATTCTGTCCTATGGAAAACAGGGAAATTAGAACTGAAAATATATCAGAAACTAAAAGACTCATTCATCAAGGTTGCTCATGGTCTTTCATTCTCTTCATTAGTATTTCAGGTAATTATAAAAGTGTCTATTATTGATTTATTCAAAAGAAAGTGCTGATGCTGCCCTAAGATGTGATCAATTTACTGTTGCCTTCCTGTGGGAATCATGATTCAAAGTGGGAATTTATCAGTTAACAATAGGCAATAACACTTGCATTGTTCCTATTGCCTAAAGATTAGTGGTCGTAAATGAGCCCATCATTCCAAAGTCTCTTCCAGGATGGGCATATTTATTCTTCATCATCAAGGCATCTCAAAAGAAAAGGATACAATTAGGTGATTTACATCAGTTGTTTAAATCGCATTTCTCTTCATATAATGAGACCACCATAGATAGTATAGCCAGAGTCAAACAAAGAAACTTTTCACCGAACCACCATGAAACAACTGTTCATGTTTTTAAAACTTTCTTGGAATCACATGATATCTCCGCTTTGACAGAGGTATAATTTGCAGTACACTTTTCATTTACAGGTCTCAAACAGCTGGTCATAAATATTTCTCTCTGGGGGAGCAGGGAATATCATCTACATTCTTCATGAGTGGAGTTAAACACAGGCCTGTTTGTGTTGAGCTGTAAAATAGAGACAGCCATTTCGATGTGAAAAAAGATACAGCCATCTCAGTATACAGAGGGGCTTGCAACAAACGTTTCACATTTGACAGGTTATGATTGATGATGGCAAGGATCAGGGGACACTGGGAAGGCCAGTGACCTCTGGTCTCAGGCCAGGCCTACAGGGGACAACAGTCCTGGCACAAATTCCCTCACAGCGGGGGAGAACCTTTCGTGTATAGCTTTTTAATGTGTTCCGGACACATAGTGAAGCTGAAAAGATTTCAGCCAAAGTTAGAATTTTCTTACTATCGTCAAGATGTCATTTGATCCTGTGACTGAACTGATGTGGAACGTCATTCTGGGAGGTGAACATTTTACATTATGTCTATTCGAAATCAACTATCACTTATTTTTGTGCACCATACAGATCTAGCAGAACATTGCTAATTTTCTCAAGTTGAGAAAGTCTTTAGTGACAAAAATAAAATGAAAAATGTACAATTATTACAGTATATAATAACCTTCCAGCAATACATGCTCAGTTAGGACACTTAACAAATTTGGTGATGAAACAATTGTCATTTAGAAATTTCAAGTAAATTTCACAAATAGTTACAAAGCACATTGAAATACTGAAACAGTATTTTCTTGTAGAAATTACTCCAGTGATCTTTATTTACAGTTTTGAAAGATAATTTTTTACTGTGTAGATGCTAAATAGACAGAGGGCGGATGTCGGGTCACTGTAGGGTTGGGAATCACCAGAGGCCTCACGATATGATATTATCACGATACTTGTGTCACGATACAATATTATTAAGATTTTAAATATGTCGCGATATATTGCGATATTACAGTGCAAGTTGAACTTGTACAAAAAAGTTGTTCAGACCTTTCAGCAATTGGGGCATTTGACAGAAAATTACCTTATATCTAGGGATGCACCAAAATAAAAATTCTGGGCAGAAACTGAAACCGAAAATTCTGGATGCACTTGGCTGAACGTTCAGTCATAGAGCAGAATATTGAGCAGAGTGTCAAACCGCGCAGTGACGGAAAGAGTAAAATGTGCGCTGAACACAAGTTGAGAAAACACTTAGTGATACAAAACAAAATGAAAAATTTACACAATTACAATTATTACAATAAATAATAAAAACAGTACATTTAAATGTTACCACACATTATTTGACAAAACATTTTTATTAAAGCATAATCATAAAACCGTCACCCCCAGATATTTATATTATTCTAATTCATAATCATTATTCAGAATGTATTTCAGAACATCTACATATTAATATCTGGAAAAACTATTAATTTATTTTCCCATGTGCTCATTTTTTATTATAAATAGCCTATTTATTTTATTCATATTTATTATTTTTACGAAGACATTTATACCAACATGTAACCAACCCTCTTTAACACCAACCCTTATTTGTGAAAAACACCCTAAAATAATTTACAATTACTCCTTCTAAAAATCTTAAACACAACAAAACCTGTCTGATAAAGCAGTGCAGTAGTACAGATAGTATTTGCAAGATATCAAATATCTGTCAAATAGCTGCAATAATAAAGTTGAAAACACTCTCAGTAAATGCAGCTTTTAATAAGAGCTGTAACATGATATCAGCTGTTTGTGCTTCCATCTCATATTGCAACATGGCATTAATCTTATTCAATTCAAATATGTCTAGAAATCTCATTTATAATATGCAGCATGCTATTTGTTAAATAATTCTTACCAAGTTTCAAACAAGAAAAACCACTAACGGTGTGCTTCTATGAACACCCTTATTTCTTTGGGGGCAACACGTTTCAAGATCTCACAGGAGCAAATAGTTTCACTCTAGCATGAAAAAAATCTAGACTCTGGATTATCATATTATCTCCTGTCACTGTTGAAGCACACAGATGCCTGATATTGCTAGGTGAAGGAAAATGGACCTACAGTAACCAAGTGTTACAAGTACGTGGAATCTGAATATTACCCCAGTCACTAACAAAATGTCGACAGGCAAAATCTTTCAGAGGCACAATTTTTCCCTATACTTAAGAAATGACAAACAAACCCCAGATACAGCGACCCCCAGAACTGCTTCTGTCTATTAGCATCTACATAGTGGAAGAAAAAAGTCAAAACAAATGATTTTTTTTGTAAATAAAGATTACTGGAGTATGTTTTACTATTTCAGTCTTTCAATGTGGTACTTGTTTCTTCTTTGCAACTATTTGTGAAATTTACTTGCAATTTCTAAACGACAATTGTTTCCCCACTAAATCTGTTAAGCGTCCTAACTGAGCATGTATTGCTGGAAGGTAATGTGAATCCTCACAGTCTTGTAGTTTTGTTCCTAGTGATGAACAGTTCCAACTGTCACTCAAGAACCACCATATTTAATGAACAAACCTAATATGCTGGAAGTTAAATGGGAGTTCCCATTCTATTCATGCTGTCAGTTACACACTATGATAACACAGCTATAAATGCCACTTGGTCATTTAACACCATGGAGACATGACTGACAACACAACAGTTAAACAAGTACGGCAGGTAACCTGGATAATGTGCCGAAAGACTCATGTATGGCAGGAAAATCTATAACAGACATAATGTAAAATGCCTTTATTCTTAAACAACAACAGGGTTCTTCATTTCATGTTCATTACTGACAGCTAAATATTAGGGATGCACCGGTAGACCGGCCATAAATCGGTTTTTGGTCTTTTTTTCGGCCGATTTTTCCAGAAGTGCGCTCGTGTGCACAGACCACATTGTAATCATTCACTATCACGTAATTTGTGTGGAAGTTTTTCGAAATCTGTGTGTAGGACATGGGCATCCATTCAGCACTGGAAGTGCAGAGGTACATGTCTGAGGCACAGATAGCAGGAAGCAAACAGCCGTTGGTGTACTGACGCATAAATAAAAGCCTTTCGCGAGCACACTGTACCTGTCCCTACACAAGCGGAGACAGTGAAGCGATGTTCAGCTCAACTTCTCGCGCGTTGAATGAGAAACAAAACCGACTATACTGTGACAAAACTGAAATGCTTTTTTAATTTTTTGTAAAGTATAACTTGCAAACACGTTTGAAAAGCCAGAAGTAAACATCAGTTCTGTATAGGATGATTATTTTTATTGTACCTTAAAAGTACATAGACTTAATTTGATTTAAAATTCACCTGCTGTAGCATACTGAAACAAAGTGTTTCATTCAACCAATGAAAAATTTTTAAGGTAATGATTCACATCTATTTTTTTTAACTTGAGCAAATAGTTATTTATTTTTAATTGGCTCAAGTAAAAAAATATAGATGTGAATCATTACCCTATTTTTTTTAATTGGACGAATGAAACACTTTGCATCTTTGTTTTATTCGCACCAACATTATTTGATTTTAATTATTTATATAGCATACTTTTTTATTCTCACTGGTAAAGCTTTTTTTTATTATTTTAAACCAAATTTAAAACTAAAACAAATACTGAATGCTGAGTAAGAAACCTCTTATTGAATGCGTGTTGATTGTGTTGTTTGGATTGTAGAACTATGCAGTTGTTGCCTTTAATTTCACATGGCTACAGTTAATGTTTTCATTTAAGGCCAGTTCTATGTAGTTTCAACCCAATTCAAAAACAAAGGCTAAATGCTGATGTCTGTAATATCTATGTTTGTATTGAATGTAGTCTACTTACTGTGCAGTTACTGCCATTAATTTCAGATGGTTATGGTTATTGTTTTCAATAGCCAAAAGCCAGTTTGGCCTATTAAATACCAAAAAAACATCTTGTTTATGCACACTTTCCTTTTTTGCTTGTAAAAAATCAGTATCGGCCATGAAAAATTATGATCGTGCATCCCTACTAAATATATGTGTGTATAAAATACCTTTTAAACATCTTCAAACCAAAACTGTATAAATGTAAGTGAACTCCTGATGATTGCACTGGGTGTGCTGATATCCAGAGCGATAAAGTCAATACAGATTTAGACATCAAGCATAAGAACAGAGGCAGCGGGGATTTAATTATATTGGATCTCATGCCTGAGCTGACGGGAAGAGCTTCACTTCACTGCATTCAGGCATTTTTATGTCATGGCATCACCAGACATCACCTCGCTGGCTGTCTTGGATGGATTAGCCCTTGGCGCTATAACAACAGCATGAACTGTGATTAAAACTTGCCCTGCATTCCTGTCAACACAGATGACAAAGAACTAAATGACAACTCAGCCCTCTCTTTCATCTGTTGCCTCTCAGGGAAAATAAATCAGATATCCTGTGACCTGTAACTGCATCAAACACTAAACCAAACCACCAAGGTGGAGTTCTGCTTAAAACATGAAAATCTGTTGCAAAGATGGTTTGACTAGTCAAAAATGGCCACACATGATCTATCACAAAAAATGTGTCACTGGTATGTAAAGTTTCATAAGTTTTCCATTCCATTCATAATATACTCTGTATAATCTAGCACAAATTATGTCGAATTAAGATTATTATTTAATTAATCACATTATGTGCAAATAGTAATCTTGACCTTATTTTCTAAATATTATCACTTGTAATAATATACAAATATTTGAATAAATACTTAATTCTTAACCTTATGACCTTATTCTTGCATTACTATTTTATGGTTATTTTAGGGATGCTATTTTATGTTATTTTATTTATTTATTATTAATTCACATTCATTTTACAATTATATAATAATTCATACAATTTTGAATTTAATCATATAATAACACCATTAATATCATGATATACAAATTTATTAAATGAAATCAAAGTAATCTAATACTGTACATTTTCAAAAATGTAACTACATTACAGCACTGATCTATAGTACGTACTGACAAAAGCATGAAATGAGCTCTGAATAGTCAGCTGTCAAAATGTTGTGAGCTATTTAGTAATAATATATATTGTACTGCTAAAAGACTGAAAGGTCAGCAACACACACTACATTAACATATATTTTGATGAGATACTGCCAAGTACTTTTAGTGTAATGTTTAAGGAAGCCACAGTCACAACTGTTAAAAAGACATATCTGTTATTTTTAAGAACCGGTTTATTAAGACCAGTTCTTCTTTCTTAGAAAAAATATAATGCACTTTGTTTCTGTCATTTCAAAAGCCTCAGCTAATGGCAGAGAATGAATTCACATTTTCAATAAGCCTGTCTGCTGTTTTAGCTCAGACCAATCCAAAAATCAACAAATGTTTTTATGCAGCAAACATGGAAATATGGAATAGTCACAGATTTCAGTAAGATATATGTTTGACTGGTTTAAAGGCTAAAATGTGATGTTTATAATTTTTTTTGAAAACCTGTATTTTCATGTCATTGTACGGTTAATATGTTATAATAGACACTGCCTTATCCCGGGCCTTACGTTGTTCATTTTAATTGTTCAGGTCTTAAAAAGGGTTATAAAAAGCCTTAAATTATATAAGCGCTGTATGACTAATGCATCAGCTCAATTGAACTTTACTCCAAATATATGAACTAACCTGTTTTGAATACTTTATATTTTACATGTTTGTTCATGTCCACTATTAGTGTTAAACTGTTTTTCACCATTGACTGATTTTGTAGAACATTTAGACTGAAAACTTCCATGCGCAGATGCGGCAAATTTGTCACAGTTTATTAGTATGTCTGAAAGTATATTTTTTCGATTGTTGGTGATTCCATAGGCTGTATCTCGTGCCCCTGAGCAGTTTAAAACACCAAATAGTTATGCTATGACAAGAACAAAGAGACTCTCTCTTGCACCAATGCACGATAATATTGTGTATCGTTGATCTCACTGGCTGATGATATGACGATTTGAAAAATTACCATATCACCCAACACTACAGCAGAAGCCATTGTTTCATATAGCATCAGGGGCAAAAACATGCCACAGTGGCAGCAACGCTTCAGAGAAATGGACGGTTCAAGCAGGAAACCTGAAAAATCCTATCACAATAGTATCTAGACCAGGGATGCCCAACCCTGCTCCTGGCGATCGACTGTCCTGCAAAATTTGGCTCCAACCCTAATCAAACACACCTGCCTCTAATTTTTAAGTGAGCCTGAAGACCTTAATTATTTGCTTCAGGTGTGTTTGATTAGGACTGGAGCTAAACTTTGCAGGACAGTTGATCGCTAGGAGCAGGGTTGGGCACCCCTGATCTAGACATTCTCAGCCTTTACCAAAATAATAAACCCAGCATGTTTATTGTTGGCCAGACTGCATATGGGTGGTTAAACATTTATGCTGCTTTGTTTTCAAACACAGGTCCCACACTATTAAATCAAACCTACTTATTTTAACTGTTCCTATGAAAGAAGAACCTCAATATAAAAAAAAGAAAGGAAAAAATAAAGCATATTTTCTTATTCAATTTTCTATGAAGATAAGTAAATACAATATTAACTGGAATATGTCCCAAATTGTGCTAGAAAGACCTATAATTACCTATATCTGAATATTATCATCTTAAAGCAACATATGGTTTGCAGTGTGTAGGGCTTGGTATCAAGAGCGATACTTTTCAGGCACCGACCAAATTTCCTTGATACCACTTGTCATTCGGTACCAAACTACGATACCTAAGGAGTTAATCTTGTCAATGTCAGTGAACCAATAAACCCGCAGCACTAGTATGGGTTTATTTAAATGACAAATATGAAGAGTGCATTATTGTAGTTTGAAAGCTCATTAAAGGGTTAGTTTACCCAAAAATTTAAATTAGCCCATAACTTACTCACCCAAGTGACTTTCCTCTATCAGACAAATCCAGTCAGAGTAATAATAAAAATTATCTTTGATCTTTCAAGCTGTTTAATGTCACTCAGCGAGTGTTGCAGTGCATCAGTCCAAAGAAGTGAAATAAAAAGCACCCGTCCTTAATAAAAAGTGTCTCACACAGCTCCGGGGGGTAAACAAAGTCCTCCTGTAGCCAATCGAAGCATTTTTGTAAGAAAAATAACCATATTTAAAACGTAATAATCAATTGAATCTAGCTTTAAACAGCTAAACACCTTGAAAGATCACAGACATTTTTAAATAGAACTCTGACTGGATTCATCTGAAATAAGAAAGTCATGGATGACTTGGGGGGGGGGGGGGGGGTAATTTTTGGGTGAACTAACCCTTTAATGTAATGTGCTCGCACGAATCTCTCCTCTCACAGAAGGAATTCCTTTGCTCTCGCACAAAACCAGATGTGTGCTCTCAGATATACACTGCACTCGCCCAGAGAGAGTGCGCTCACTTAAAACGTGTCTCTCCTTTCACTCAAAGTGTACGTGTGCACACTCAAACTGTGTCCTGTGCACTCGCAAATCTCTCTTTGCTCATGCGCTAGATATTAACACCATACACTAGATGTGTTTGACTTGAAGCGGCACTGACTTCAGAGTACAGCAAGAATGATTCGAAAGCATACAGAGAACCTGCTCTCTATAGAACACAAAATAAATCAAATGGAAAACACAGAATTTAGGGAAAAATTTGGTGAATTTTATGGGGCCCTAAATTAAAAGTTGGCTTAAAAGAATTTATGAAAAAAGAAACAAGTTACATTTCCATGCATTCTCAAAGCATTTCCTTCCATAATAATGGTAAATGAATATTGTGATAAATATTGATATGATATGGAAAGAAATATTGGTGTAATATTTCTGTCCATATCACCAAGCCCTAATTTTACATTTTATCATGAAAAGTGCAGAAAATGTAAATGAAAGAAAGGGTAAAAAAAAAAATAAAAAAAATAAGATATATATATAATAAAAGAAAAAGTGCATACTAAATAATTTAATATTCACATGTTACATATAAACAAGTCTTGCTAAGATTTAAAACAGAATAAATAAAATCAAAATGTTTATTTTAAAGGGTATTAATGGAATAATGTGGTTGTCAGCTGTGATTGGACAGGGCAAAAATTTAGCTAGTTTTCATTCATTTTAAGTGGGTTTTGAGTAAGCTTTGGGCTAGAAATTTTCTTGGACCTGGCAACCCTGTTCACACATGAGGCTGCACTGTAGTGTGAAAGCATCCCAACCCCCATAGATGTAAGGCTATCTTTACACTGGTGTGTTTTTTGTTTTAAATGGCATTTTAAAATGAAAAAAATCTTTGTCCATACTAGCTTTTACACTACGTTTCAGAAAACTATCTGAACTTTATTAAAACTATTTGCACTGATTTATTGTGTTGGTTACATTTTGTTCCTTTTGTGCAGTGGCTCAAGAGATGAGTATTCGAGTCTGAAAAAACAATGTTTTTTTGAGATAATGTAATCTTGTTAAAATTGATTTAATAGAATTTGTATTGAATAAAGTATCGTTTAGGAACTGGAATCGAAGTCTATGTATTGGTATTGAAAATTTTTGAACGATACCCAGTCCTGGCAATGTGGGTGTGAAAGGGTGTGTTCTTCTGACATTTGTGATCTGAACAGCTGCATGTAACAAGACTCACCTCTTTTTTGCATGAAACTGAAGAGATCATCAAGAAACTCCTTCCTTTTCTCATCATCGTCCAGTTCGTACAGCTGTGAAATGAAAAGATGCTTTGTTAGTATTTTGAGGATTTTGCTTTAAGCCATTAGAGTTATGAAGTTATGAAATGTCAAGCATATACAGCACATGGTTAAATATATTAAAAGGCTGGATGCTGATACACTCTCACCAGTGGAAAACCACATGCATTTTAATGGCACTTTTCCCTTTATTGGCATATCCATTATGTTTTCTCATCCTCATCCTCATCCTCATCCATTCTCTCTCTGAATGGACATGCTCAAAAGAGCCTTTTAAAAGCCGTCTCGTGAAGAAAAAGACTGCAACCTGATGGAAATATGCTCCTCAACCTTCACTTTCAATAAGTCCTAGGCTATGTTAACAGGCGAGCAGATCGATACAGGAAGACAGAGGGATGACCTTTGGAAACAGCGGGGCACATGGAACAGGGCCCGAGAGATAATAACTGATCATTTAGGAGTGTATTAGCTGTCACCAATATTAAAGGACCAATGCAATCAATGTCTCGGAAAAAGGTACAGTGGGTTTAAAGTGTGAATAATACACAACAGGCTTTTAACCATATGTGACATTTCCAAGGCTTACAGCACAAATACAACATGTTGTGTTTGAAAAATCTCTAATTGGGAATGAAGCTCTAAAATGCAGCAAAGCCTGTCAAGTCACCTGCATAGATGATATCTGACAAAATCTGTATATGCTTCATACTTTATATGACAAAGGTGTAATTTGAAACAAAGTTAATTTAAACTAATCTACCCTTGCTAAGTGGTTGTACATATGTGTGGGTTTAATGTGTTTGTGCAGATATCGATGCACAAGCTATGACATTCAGTATGATCAAGTTGTTGAGCGACAGAATGTAAACCCTTAAGAACAAAGAACAGAATGTGTAACATGAGAATCCTGCTTCTCTTAATGTATGCAGATTTAAATACAGACGTTGCACAAGTCAGACAACAGAACATTCTGGGATAAATCAGGACTTCTATTATATCAAATTAAATTGTGTTAAATATTTCTAAACATTAATTTTTTTTTTTTTAACAATTTAAAGAAACATTTTAAAATAGTATTCTTATTTTATTTATTTATTTATTTTTTACATACACTGCTTACTTTTATCTATCCAACACTTTGCCCACTTTGCCAGGAGCTAAAACAGTAAATTAGCGATTCATTAAGATTCATTAAGAAGTGATGTAATTGTGACACTGTCAGTTGCAGAGGTCATCACTAAACTAGGGTGATCAGTAAAGGGGTAATTAAGTCAAAAGTGTAATGACGTCTACAACATTGCATTAAATATTAACAGAAGGAAAATACATTAGAGCTCTACTCTGAGTGGTCCATTATGCTCATATTAGGTCTATTCCCAGCATTATTACTGCAGGAATCACATACAGTCGTGTCCAAAAGTCTGTGACTACACTGATAAGCTCCAAATAATACATTTTACATATGACATTTATTGTGTTGCTATAAGGTGAAATACCAACTGTGTAATACATCAGAAAAATGCGAAACATAAGCATTCTAGTGGTCTCAGACTTTTAAACTACACTGATAATAATTCACGATTATTTCAATTTAAGCTGTTTTTCTAAACTAATAATAATATATGTAACAAAATCTTTTAAATGTCTCAATCAAATGGACCGTTTATTGATTAAAAGCTCACTATGTGCACACAAGTCACATATCTATGTCATTCATGAGCCAGTCTGGTCTGTCATTACTGATCTACTCAGTTGCTGAGCACACGTGTGTGATCATCATGAAGCGTCTCAATGATTCCTCGAGGTTTCGGATGACTTATAGAGTCAAACCCCCAAGGCTGCTGTAACACTATGTGATCACACCCAGTCTCATCCTTCAGCAACTACAGGTTCAACAAGTATATGTTGCAAAAGTATGTATATTTATGTAGTAGTTTATGAATTACTTATGACATCCACGTACTTCGATTTTGTGTGCAAAACTTTTATCAAACTTGCACATTTGTTTTTCAGAGCTCACTGAAAATGTCTGTATGCTTTTAATCTAGATCTCAATGCATCACTGTATTTTAAGTGTGCATGCTGAAATATGTATCTCGCCAGGATTTCAATAGAGGGAGCTCTTCACAATGCAATAAATGATCACACAATGTTTCACTTCCATCAAGACATTATTAGCAGCTCTTTCAGAAAAAAACCAGACCAACAAATCAAGAAAATTGACTCTCAGACCTGGGAGTAGAAAAAAAGCATACACTTTTATTTTGTTTATACAAACAATGTCCAAGATTTGTTTCACAATCCTCATATGAGGTATTTGAGCCGGTGACAAGGTGACATTCTTTTTGACTGATAACACACACCACTCGTTTGGTCAAAAGCACTGAAGGGAGAGCTGGGCTATGACTTTGAACCCAGTTAAAGTGAAGCTTCAGGTAGTCTGGAGCTGCTACATGTCATATCAAAGCCTGGGGGCTCAGCAGAGGGACTGACTGTTGACCTAGAGTTTGGAAATGCTTTTAGTTCTACACCTCGTAACCTCTGCGACTTTGCAAACAATACACACCCGGTGTTATACTCGTGGATCTGCTCATTCAAAATTCTGGCTAACAGCACAGAAGTAAGGCAAAAATGCAATTTAGAAATAAGGCAATGTAAAATAACTTTAGGTGTAAATATTAGTGGGCATGTTTTCATTACAATCTGAAAAAGTCACTTATTAAACAGCTCATTCTGGCATTCTGCTGTCAATTATTTGTTGTATCATGGGCCGCTAATCCAGTTGCTCTGAACATTTTTGACTCCAAGTCCCCCACTGTCCACAAGTAGATTATTACAGTTGAATATAAAAATTTCTATTTTAGATAAAATAACTAGAAAAATGTATATCTTTTGGCCCCTTGGTTGAGGACCAATACGCTTAACTGTATATTTTTTTCATACAGCTGTATATACAGTTCATATAGCGCGCATCTGTACATAAACTGTCAAAGCTAATGTAAGTTACTTTAAAAAAATATTTATTATAATTTTTATTTTATTTTATTTATACACTTAGATAGACATTATTGCAAAATATTCACCTCGGGATGGTTTATTTGCCCTGTGAGGGTATATTTTGTGACCCTGACATACATGATCTCTTATGTAAAGTTAAACTAAGATTAGAACAACAGAAAATTAGTGTGCAAAATATATTTTTTTATGACTGGCATTACTGAACACTGTAAGATTAAAAACAAAAAGTTAGTGGAATAAATCATTTTGAGGGTAACAATCACCATCTGTGCCAATAAACCACTAATTAAGAAGCATCAATACTAGGGAAAAAAATCCCATGACAACAGAATCGATCACAAGAAGCTTCCTCATTGTGTATGGCACTGGTAATGTGTGTGTGTGTGTATGTATGTGTGTGTGTGTGTGTGTGTGTGTATGTGTGTGCACATGCACCATGTCCCAGACCTCCTGGGAAACTGTTGGGCTTAATGTGCTTGAGTATATTTGAATGTGAGTCTAAGTGTGTGTGAAGCACCAGCGCAAGGGAGCAGGAGTTAATCAGAGAACAACATGACTGGTCACACTGGCACTGGTCCAAACTGGCTGCCTGCCAGTGTTTCTTCCATACCATTACACACACACACACACACACACACACTCATCCTCGCAACAGTGTGCAGCGAGTTCAGCTGACATAATGAGATGTGTAAGCTAATATGAAGAGCTGATCTTTGTCTTTCCTTGATGGAGTTCCTCCTAATGGGATTTGTCCGGGTACTTGAGCAGAAGGACTGGATTAAGTGGCAGTGAGTTTGAGCATGTACTGACAAAGCTAATTGTTATTTTACAGGACCAATGTAGGGTGCCCCTTTAACTCCCATGCGGGAGGTGTGAGAAATAGGGACGTCCAGATCAAGTTTTTTGTTCCCCCGTTCTGACTCGAATCATTGAATACTAAGTATCTGCCGATACCATGTCCCGATCAGATACTTGTATATTCTTAGTGTTTGGTGCACAATTCAAATACATTAAAGTAGGGGTGGACGATATGGAAAAAATATCATATCACAATTTATTTTAAATTTTTTTATATATATTCAAATTACCCATTCACATTCTCATTCACATGTTTGGATTGGTCAGTATAAGTTGTCATTTCACGCAATCCTGGTTTAGAAATCAACCGCTGCTTCTGCTTTCATCAGGATGGTTTAGTGCCACAGGGGAGAATGTGGGGATGGTCCATCAACCATTCTTGTGTTTTACTGTGTGATCTGAGGACTAACGCTTTGTCCATGAGATTGCAAAAGATGTCTAAAGTTGCTCTGCCTGACCTCAAGTTCCACAGAGATTATCGGATGTAAAAAGGCAACAGAATAAAACCTTTTTCAGTCTTTGCATATGCTACTTCGTCAGATCTGCTTCTGAGAATTTAAAGTTTGACATGAATGAAATTCACTGTGCTAGTACTACAGTTTGGTCTCATTCTTAGAGGGTTAAAAGAAAGATAAAAGGGAATGTGGGTTGTTTGACAGAATTTAAGTCACTTTAATGGCAAACCCCCATAGTGCAATTAAGGGATTAGTCTGACAATTGCTCAGCACTCACATTTCGCTCTTTAATTACAAGAGAAAAACACAGCAAATCTTCGTAGTCACTTAAGCAGAGCCCTATGAATTACACATCATCCGACCAGGATGGTTTCTGCGTGGGTGTTTTCCCTCAATATTTTAAAAGCATTAATCCATCCATCATAGGTTTGCCTTTTCTCGTGGCTGTATACGGTCCCAGATTACAGTGAGTGACTTTAATTTCTAACCTGACTTTGAGAGGATGTATAGAGAATTTAAAGGCCTGAACTGATGGCCACTACAAACTGGATTTTTCATCTTAAACATACAGCATCAGACAGGGGTGATTGCTTTTTCTTAAAACTCTTAAAAGCAATAGGCCCATAAACTCTATAGTGATGAGCGAGGAACAACTGATAAAGCATTATTACACAGAATAAAATATGAATCCAGTATGTACTATATAAAGAACTGTACACTGCATTCTTAACTCATTAACTATGTAAAGCAATAAAATATGGTTTTGAAATATCACAGGCCTCTTGTGATTTATCTCTCCGTCTGGTGTTCTAAATATGTAAAATAAAGAGGTGTATGTTTCGATATGTTGTTGAGAATGGAATGTATACGAGTCACTGCCGCAGACAGACCGTTTTCGAATGTCTGATTATACACACAACACTGGAAAGCTTGCA
This sequence comes from Carassius auratus, assembly GCF_003368295.1. Classification (NCBI taxonomy): domain Eukaryota; kingdom Metazoa; phylum Chordata; class Actinopteri; order Cypriniformes; family Cyprinidae; genus Carassius; species Carassius auratus. The sequence goes on along the minus strand of NC_039247.1, from coordinate 16,025,904 downwards.
TGATATGGCAAGCTCTAATCTGATTGACTGGCTTTATGCACACATCTGTTTTATCAGTCCTCTTGGAAACCAAGACACATTTACAAGGTACTGAACTGATAAAATAAATGCTTCTGAGGAAGAACTAATCACTGGATTTGCCCAAGTTGATCATATTAGAGGCATCTTATCTAAGTTATGGCTCATGCACTGTAAAAAATTATTTAGCAGTTTAGTTGTTTCAATGAATTTTTTTATGTTGACACAACTTGCAGTTACTGAATTTGTTCATTCAACTAAAAATTTTAAGTTTTCAGTGTCTCAACTAGTTTGAAAGTTGACTGAACTAGGTCATTTGTCCTCATAACTTAAAAAAAATTGTTGACTCAATTCAATAGCAATATCACGTTCACAACATCACTTATCGCGAGATCTCATCATTCTCCTGAATGCTGTTGAAGAGAGAAGAAGGTCGTCAGCCATTCTAGTCAGTTTCTCCTCAAAGTTTGGACATTTGACTAGAATACAACTTTGGTAAGTAAAATATTCGTATTTATTGGCTTAATGTGTAAAGTTACATTTGTTGTCTCAGAAGAGTAAGTATTGTTTAAAGAGTCGTATATTCTGTATGTAAGTTACTGTATGTAAATGTTCGTTTCGCGGCACTCTGAAGCCTCAAAATACAGGCGGTTCCACAGTATTCTCCTTATAAATATTAAAACAGATATTCTCCCATGCGGGACAGCGGAGCTAAACTTATGTGGAGCACGATAAAAATACAGTTTGTATATATTATTTGAGCCCAGGGCTGCGTTAGAGGCCGTGCAAACAGAGCGCGAGAGCTCAACGCGGATCACTGTATGGATTAAGAACGGCGGGAATTTAAAAAAAAGGAACTGCTCTTAACCTGACAGCGTAAGACATTCGTCAGAATATACATCGATGAGACATTAGGAGAAAAAAGAAGATTCCTACTCGAACTGTGTCTTTTCTGCATGTTATAAGGGAAACAAATGAGCACCATAGATGAGCACCTCCCTCAGAGTTCTTCTGGAGCGCGTATCTTAACGTTACATTTGATATCGCTGACATAAGCTTAGTTCTGATGATTTTTTTACAGTCTACGGTTCAGATGAAGTTCTGAAGGTAGCGTTACAAACTCTTCTTTCAGTTTTCTGAAGTAACGTTAGTCATTCAAGTGCCTCACTAGAACCTAGAACCCAGTGTAATACTGCGTGAATATCTGTTTTTATATAGTCTATGGTGAATATACGGTCATAAGTAAATTGCGTACGTTTAAATCTATATATTTTAGAATAAAGTAATAATATCATATATCTTGTATAAAAGAGATACAATAACGATCGACACAAATGTGTTAAATTTCCTTTTATTGTGTTATAATTATGTGTTGTGTCATTTAAAAGCATTGTCTGGATGGTATAGTTTGTCTTTGGCATTTAATACAAACTTGTCAATACATTTGTCTTTCTCTGTAAAGATTTATTTATATGTATGTTTATTATTTTACAGTGTTTTAACATGTTTTTGTATTTTTCATGTTTATTATATTTTTGAATGACTGAAGATTCAGCGCAGAATTCAATAATCCTGTGAATGGACCACAGCGAGTCCTTTTGCAGTTATCCATCAAAAAGATATGCAGACATAATGGAAATGGCATTTACATTGTAGAGCTTGGACGAAGTTGTAAGTAAATTTATTTATTTATAAATGCACATTTATTGGAGTCTATATGCTTTACAATTGTAAGGCCCTGTTTAATGCATCCCTTTGTTTTTATTAAAGCACACAGGCTCTGCACAGGAATTCATCAAGGACATGACTGCTGGGATTACGCTTGTGGATGACCAAACTGAGCACCATCAGTCTGCAGTGATGTGATCCAGGTAAAAGAAGAAGAAGAAATCTGGGTGATCTGGGGTTGTAACTCGTTGTTAGACGATCTGTGTACTGTGTTAGACGATCTGGGACTGGGACTAACAGAAATAAACTAATTCAGGTTTAAAACAACTTGAGGTTTAGTAAATGACAATTTTCTTTCTTTTTCTTTTTTGGGTGAACCCTTTACGAAAATGTAGATATTTGCATTGGAAAACAGCTTCAAAATTTAGAGAACATAATTTGACATTATTTTCCCCAGTTTTATTCCGTGAATTTTCTATAATTGGTATTTAAAATGTCTTTATAAAGTGTTGAATTTATCTTCATAAAACCACCAGAAACCCTGTTTATGGACATATATTATTTTGCTGAATACTGTTTTGAATCCTGAAAAATGTTCAGTTCTAGCATATTGGCCAATAGCAACTTTGCTTAAAGGATTGTTTCACCAAAAAAATTAAATTAGGCCATGTTTTACTCATTCTCAAGGCACCCTATGTGATTTTCTTCTTTCAGACGAATCTGATCTGAGTTGAATTTAAAATTGTCCTGGCTCTTCCAAGTTATTTAATGGCAGCAGACAGGTGTGTTTTTTTTCTCAGCAGTCCAAAAATAGTCAAATAAAATGCACCCATCCATCAATAAAACGTGTCTCACGTGGCTCTGGGGGGTGAATAAAGGCTTCCTGTCGCAAATCGATGCACTTTTTGTAAGAAAAATATCCATATTTAAAAAGTTGTAAACACTTTTTTTTCTCTTCCACTGACTATCATACGTGCAAGCCTAATTTTGTGATTCTACTTTGTGATTGGCGTATTGTTGTCTCCTCCGCTCTTCCGTGTTCGTCACTAATCACCGGTGCATGCATGACCCCTATGTCCTATTTTCATCCACCCGGAATGGCTCTTACGAAAGTGAGAGAAAAGGGTTTAAATATGTTTTGAATAACATTTTAAATATGTATTTTTTTTTATTACAAAAACACATGGATTCGCTACAGGAGGACATTATTCACCTCTCAGAGCCATGTGAGGTACTTTTTATTATGAATTGATGCACATTATTTGACTACTTTTGGACTGTTGAAAAAAACACCCACCTATTGCCATAAATATTTTTTTATATAATCCGACTGGATTTGTCTGAAAGAAGAAAGTCATACACACCTACGATGCCATAAGGGTGAATAAAACATACATGGGTTAACCAACCCTTTAGGGCCATTTGATAGTCAACGCATCTGTAGGCATACGTGTCCCCGAGGCTACGCATCGTTATGCTTCGGCCGCCATTATGCGTCGGTGCGTAGCCAAATGTGTGGTCCTAGTTTTTGATACGCGACGTGCCGATTCACGCAATACTATGCGTTGTCGGTGGGGGCGACATTGCAAGTATTGTACATTAATTCAAGTATATTGTGTTTACAAAAGAAGAAGGTATACAATGAATTGAATACAATGGCGGGCGAAGAGGAAAAATTATACGAACTTATACATATTCATCCACATTTATACGATAGTTCATCAGCAACAGAATACACTCCTCTTCAGTTGCCATTGTAATCTGAATATCACGCGACCCGACTCTACTAATATCACCCGACTCTACTACCCCCTGTTGCGTGAGCGGTGTATTGCATACACGCATCAACCGTGACGCTTGCGTTCACTGTTTAGACTATGAAAAGGAGTGCGTCGCTCGCGTTTCTTGCTCGCGTTTCCCGCGTTGACTATGAAACGGCCCTTAGGAGTCATGCTTTACTCTGAACATGCAGTGCAACAGACTATTATTTAAAAGGAATACCTATTTACACCAATATATTTTCTGATCATTGTATAAATGGTGTGACAGATTAGACACTTAGAATCAGATTAAGAAAAAAAACCTGAATGTTGTATTGGTTTGTCACATTTTATGTCATTCAGAAATCATGTAGAATACCAGTGAAGAAAATAATTTCCCCCCATTTTTAGTATAGTTGGTTCTGGGGGTGTATTTTACACTTATCTTCCCATGGGATTTTAAACTCTTTGTGTTCAGCAGAACAAAGAATTTAGTACAGGCTTTTAACAGTTTAATACAGGAAGTTATTTTGAATGTTTCTAAACGAAACCGTTGAGGAGCACCATTTAATTTTGACTTTCATTTTTGGTTACATTTTTCTAAATATCTTCCACTTGAAGGTGAATTACACTTTGCATTAATTGGTAGCTGTGCTTTTAACAAAACACACAACTTTAATAGTGTATGTACATATGTGTGTTCGTTTATAAATTTATTAAGTAATGTAATATTTTTTTTCTTTTCCCAGCCATCCAGTGACATTAAGGATGTTGAGAAAGAAATTGAAGAGGGCATTCTGATTGTAACTGAGGAACAGCAATGTGATGTGCTTCCCAAGGAATAACCAACATTGGTCTCATTTGGAAATCCTGTCATCACTGACATCTCCCATGTGTCCAAGGCATATGGACTCCTAATGGGTCTGTATGCAGTGAACATCCACCACCTCCAGCGCATTAAATACACCATTGAGGCTCTGCAAAAACTTGTGAAGATCAGCTGCTCCCGCCATGTGCTCGCTACCGCGGCAGGAACTGTAGGTATGGGGGAGTGAATGTCCAGCGCTCTCTCCACCCTCAACACCACAAATAAGGAGTCCTTGAGCAAGGCACAACTTCTCCCCGGGTACTGCAGCATAAATGGCTGCCCACTGCTCTGGGTGTGTGTTCACGGTGTGTGTTCACTGCTGTGTGTGTGCACTTTGGATGGGTTAAATGAAGAGCACAAATGTATGTCATGTCACTTTCACTTTTCAGTGTTCATGATGTGTCCATCGGCTCCACCGCACTCTTTCTTAAAAAGTAGTGTTTTTTTTTTTTTTATAAGGTAAGGTTCTTTTGTGCTTTTCACTATATAGAATGTACATTAAAGTTTACATGTCATGACTTGGAATATGCATGTTTTCATGTAAACAAATGTTTTTTCACCTCTCATTTTCTTAAACAGTATGTACACATTTTCAGTATGTAGCATTATGATGGGGGACGAGTTTGGAAACTTTCAAGATCCTTCTGATGTTAACACCTCTGTCTGGTCATGTTGTGCTGTGAAATTTAGAATCTGACTTTAGATCTTTGTGCTTCCATGTGCATTCATTCCATTTATATCTTATTACACAGAAGTACAGTACACTCATTTTTTGTAACTAATTGTGATATTATATTACATATATCTTGGTTTCTCATTTTGACCATGACTTGCATTATGGTGGTTAGGGTGGTTAGGGTGCATGTGAACTTGTGCAGGGTTAATATGCAGAGTTCAACCTTCTTATTTTCATATTGCATTATGAAATTAAAAACAATCCCTGTGGTTTTGATCTGATGAATTGAAATGCAACTATTTGTTTCTCAATCCCATGCCAATGTTATTTATTATACATCACACTTTCAAGTGTCGGTTCAGATCTTTTAGACGTGTTTGTATTTTGCATTTTTTGTTTTGTTTATCAATTATCAGTTGATGTGTTGACAGCAAATTGCTTGTTCAATTTAAATGTGAATGAAAGTGTTGTCTCTATCATTAAATAAATTACATTAAAAAAAGTGTTTTGTCATCTTTATTTAAACATTTAAGGCAGTGGAGTAACATTTGTTTATGATTATTGATCGAAGTAAAAAAAAATCCCTGTTGACACAACATGATTTAGTTGACTGTACTAGAAAATAATAGTCAAGTCAACTTAAAGAAATTTGTTACCTGGACTAACTCCACTCTAGTTTGAAGTTGTTTCAACAAGATTTTTTTTGTCAAGATAACAAAAAAAATTTAGGCAGCGGGGGTAACAAAATATTTTTAGTTGACTCAACAAATTCTTTTTTACAGTGTGACATAATCAGTATGTAACCTAATATTTTAAGAAATTCCGAAATTCCCATGACACATTATGTTTTCACACAAAAGTATATCTCTATCTATCGTGGTGGAAATTCACCTATGAGATGAATTCAGGCCATGGGATTTGTCTATGTTAGCCATCTATGGTAGCATTTCTTAACATATGACTCACAGAGCTACCAAAGTGAGCTCTAAAATACCGGACATTTATTCAGTAAAATTAATCATTTATCACTGAACAAAAACTTTAAAAACTTGACTGTATAAACACATGGACAGATTACTATACTACTCTTTTACTACTTCCAGTAGCTACTTTTACTACTTCCATCTTCATCCATCTTTGTCTTCATCAACATCCCAAAATGTGCCCACCACATCCTTATAGGGCTGCAACAAACGATTATTTTGCTAATCGATTAATCGACTAATCGTTGATTATTTCACTGATTAATAGAATATAGAATTTGGTCGATTATTCAGGTCTTGCAGTTAGTTAAAATACTGTTATACATAACAAATAAATAAAAGATAGTCTAATCACTTCAGCTTTGGGAAATAATATTATGTAATTACATTTATTATACAGTTAATTTATTCAAATAAATATATTTGACACACAAAATGAGATGACAGAGAAACCCTTCTTATTTACCATTTAATTACTATATGAAAATTAACTGAAGGACACCTCATTCTGCCTAACATCTAATTTCATAAGTATATAATATGGATAAGAAACAAAAAGGTAAGTGATTAGATGTTTTATTTTTGGATAAACAATTTTATTTAAAATATACACTACCAGTCAAACATTTTAGTCAAACAGTAACATTGTTTTTAGAGAGGTATCTTCTGCTCATCAAGCCTGCATGTATGTGATCCAAAGTACAGCAAAAACAGTAAAATTTTGAATATTTTTAAAATGTAATTTATTCCTGTGATTTCAAGGCTGGATTTTTAGCATCTTTACTCCAGTAACATGATCATAAATCATTCTAATATACTGATTTGCTGCTCCAAAAAAAACATTTATTATTATTATTATTATTATGTTGAAAACAGCTGAATATAATTTTTTAGGTTTCTTTGATGAATAGAAAGTTCAGAAGATCAGTGTTTGTCTGAAATAGAAATCATTTGTAACATTATAAATCTCTTTGTCAATTTAAAGCATCCTTGCTAAATAGAAATATTAATATCTACAAGAATCCCCCTACCCCAATAAAAAAAATAAAATGATATTGACTCCAAGCTTTTGAACAGCGTTTTTTGTAGCAACCCGAGCAGTGCTGTATCTCTTCTTCTCTTGAATTGCATCAAAGAGGGCTGAATTACAGTCTTGCGCTACAGCGCCACACTGGTCAAACTGCATTATTGCAGGCTCTAAATTAGGTGAAATTAAAGTGAACAACATAAGAAAAACCTCCAAACATTACATATTTTTTGATAAAGAACACTCTTTCACTTTCTCTTTTTAAGTAATTTACAATTTAAGAATATAAAAGCGCTTTCCGTTTGCATGCACATGTATGAAAGGGGTGTGTGAGCTATGTCTGGAAAGGATAAAGGTTAGCGAAGAATACACACCTCTCCAGCTCATTCATTTTTTTTCTTTTATCTAGTGTTCCCTTCAGTTGTTATATAATGACTCAGCCCTGTTTTCAAAGCCATGTGCCCTCTGGTCCTATAAAATTCAGATTCAGTCATATATGAAATCACTTGGCCGAATCAGATTACTATCCCCATCAATCTTTTATTATGAGAGATATCCTGTCTAATGTCACCTGTTGTAATTAGCAACAAAACAAACCTCTTTCACATGTCATTTCTCGCCACTCCCTCAGAATTAATTACTCCCCACATTAACATATCATAAGCGCTTATGAAACCAGGTTTTACAACATAACAATCCACCTGTCTTCCATTACCTATAAAAATGGCACATCTAATCATGATAGATAAGCAAGCTGATAGGCATTTAATCCAACTCTGGGTTAATTCATTTATTCAATGAGTCCTCATAAATGGGCTAAAGAACATCATTATGTGACAGCACTATTCATGTGACAAATGTGTTGGGTATGCATTTGATGGATGGCGTTCACTCCCAAACATTTTCTATACACCTATGAGATGAAAAAGAAATGCTGATAGGAGTCATGCTTTCAGATTAAATGGCTCATACACATCAGGAAGTCTGAAGATGAATTAGAAATCACAGGTTAGGACTACACTAGAAAAAGGACAATGACAAAGAGAACCACAAAAAAAAAAAAAAACCTAAACAAAGAAAATAACCCTGCAGCAAAAAAACATTAGGTGATTGACTCATGCGCGAAAATTACAAAAATACCAAAATAAAATCATTATAATAAAGGTAAAGAAAATCATTTAAACTTCTCAAACAAAATCTAAAAAAAAAAAAAAAACCTTCACCACATTCAAGGTTAAAACAATTATTGTAAAAGATAATAAATGGGATAAAATAATAAATATTTTAAATCTTTAATGTTTATTTTTTAGGTAAAAATGTACCATTTGGCTGAAACACAGAGCATTTTCAGAAAACACCTTTACTGAACCTACAAAAAAACTGGAAAAAAAAAAAAAAATTATAGTACTTGTCCACAAGTTGCAGATAAAACAGACAGAAAAAAGGCCATGAGCCTACAGATGCAAACTCGTGAGAAAATATATCATATAGATTAGCTCTTAAATGCTAATCATTAATTGCAGCATCATTATGCTGTAGCGATGACCCACACAGCATCAACACAAGAGAGGCTGCTGACATAAAGACTGTACAATTGATATATTGACCACAACCCCCAATCATTAATTTATGAAAAAAATAGACTCAGCACAGCCTTGTACAATAAGGTGCTTGTAAGAGACAAGGGCTTTGTTTTACTCTGAAGCTGAAGGGAGGAGGTAGGGCTCTGCAGTGATAATAATGTCATCTGCTCTCTTCCTGGTCTTCAAGGACTTCATGGGAAATAAAGAGCTAGTGATTTGTGTTTGCGTGCATGAAATCGGGAAGCTCCATGATCTCTAATGCAGACATGACACAAGAGGAAAAGAAGCTAGATCTCTGGCCTTCATCTGTGTTTGCGGCAACCCAGGGTCATACATGATTTATGCAATAAACAGTAATGAGGATAATGTAATAAGTCTTTCTGCTGTCTGCATCTGCAGAAGTCAAAGTGAAGATGAAGATAATCAAGCTCAAATATTGGTCTGTACTACTAGATACATTTTCATTCAGCTATTTTGACTTTGTTGTTTAGGTTTATTAAATGCATATATACTAATGGTTGACCGATACTGGTTTGTGGACAGCCGATGCCGATATCTAGTGTTCGATGGGTGATATAAATCTATATATACAGTTCTGATGCCTTTCTCCCCTCCACGTCTCTACAGTACAGCAGTGTAGCACACATTGATCTGCAAATAACAGAGCTGTGGAAGTGTAGTCCTCCCTCCCTTTCCACTGTGTTTGTCTTGGTGTGGAGGTGAGTGGTGTTGAACAAAAGATTAAGCTACCTGTGCCTCGAATTAACAGCTAAGACAAAAGGAAAATATAGTTCATTTGTCTTGCTAACATCCATGACTCATGAGAACTACCATGTAAGTTAGCTAGAGCAATAGGCAGTTTAGTAGGTTACTCTAACATGTGTTCTTTCACTGCAGAATTAAGTTTATTAAAATGCATTTAGAATCACAAAATTGAAGATATGGGAGCAGAACTGTATATATATATTTCATTGCATTCACAGTAGTGGTTGACCGATATTGTTGTTTTGACAGCAGATGCCGATATCTTAGAAAGCAGGGTGGCCGATAGTGGGTAGATGAGTGAAGCAAAGTGATTGCTCCAGTTTGCTAAATGCTCCAGTGAAGCAGAAGTCTCCTTCTGTCCACATTCAGTTCGCATGGACCGACTGTCAGTACACGTGATCATGCAGGATACAAATGCACATTTCACAAGATCTCACAGCTGGATTCGACTGGAGTTGAAAGCAAGGTTTATAAAATTAAATGTTTATTCAAAGTTTTTATTTTATTTTATTTCAATTATATAAATGTGTACGATAAATGAGAAAGTACTACAATGTCTACCTTTACCTATAATACTTCATTTTATACATTTTAACTCCAGGGTTTCCCATACATTGATTTATTTGTGGCGGGCCGCCACAATATCAAAACTGACCGCCACAAGTAGATTTTTCAAAAGGCTTTGACTTTGTTGAATGAACATGAGCACTGCACGTGTTTTTATATCACTGTATTTCAGAAGAAAAACCGACTGTTTTCAGAAAATGTTCGATGTCATTTGCATTTCATCTTGCAAGTAATGCCTGATAAACCAGCGTTTGCGAGCTAAAAGCAAAGCAAACATCGAACATTTTCTGAAAACAGTCGGTTTACCGTTACCAAAGACACCTCTATCTGTCCCTCTCTAACAGCGCCTCCTGCTGGCAGAAAAATAATGTGCATATTTAGAAATGGGGGTGGGGGAGTGCTGCCACAAATAGAGTGTAAGGCTGTGGGAAACACTGAATTCCTTTAACAATTCTATCAGATTTTTAGACAGACTTTTATACGTATCAGACAGAACTGTTAAACAGCGACCGCAAACAATGACTAGAGAGAGTGTGAGCAATGTGTGCTCAGACATGCCATTCTCAATGTCATCAAAATAAATGTACCGCCTCGACACAACAGCCAAAGAGAAAAACATATCGGCCAATGCCAATATTTGACAAATTGCAAATATCGGCCGATATATCAATTTAATACATTTTAATTTAAAGAAACTACAGTGTTTCCCACAGCCTTACACTCTATTTGTGGCGACACTCCCCCGCCCCCATATACAGTATATGTATTATGCAAATTCAATTTCTGCCAGCAGGAGGCACTTTAAGCGCGGGAGAGATTTTTCCGGTAATGGCTGTACACAAAGCAGCGCTGAGCTCACAAAATTAGATCAAAGCTCAAAAATTTAGAACAAAAAAACACAGACACAGAAACACATGCACACACACACAAACCAATATAGTGTGTTATAGTTTCAGTCAGTGTCTTAAACGTGGTTTACTCAGAGTCACACTTAATTTTCTTATTTATTTTACCCCAAATAAAATCACCAAAAATGAAGTCTGCCACAAACATTTAGATGTATGACTCAACAGGCTTTGCTTATTGAGTTGTTACCAACTTTTTGGTTTGCACTGCAGCCTTCTTATAGGCAAAAAATAAATGAATAATTAAAAATAAATAGATACATAACAAACATACGAACTTTCATATAAAGCATTCAAATAACAAAGCAGTGTAGCTACCTCTGTCAGATGTCATGGAGGAAACAATTCTGCTATAATAACATTTCTTTAATGACACTCTAAAATCTTCTTGGATAGCGTCTTCTTGGCCCAGCATTTCAAACACTTCCCACCAAAACATGTTAGATCAACTGCATGACAATCGATGGAAGAGGTGCAGTGTGATCGGCTGACACGAATAAGTCACGCCCAGCTCTGTGTCCAATGACACCATCCGAAAACAATGTAGAGGATGACTGATGACTGAAACTGATAAGAACATTGTAAAGCTATAGGGAACATGAAAGAACATTCAGTTCTGTTCTGAGTAACAGTCTCTATTGTGTCTGGACAAATACAGGGGGGTTCATTTTGGAATTTGTCAGTTAGCAATGTCATAAGCTCATAGGATCTTCAATCTCTGTGGCAGTTTCCCACACCATCCCATCATTAAGCATTTTCTGTCCCTCATCATATCTTTCGTCCAGTGACTGGAGCCCCTCCTCCATCCTGTCGTAATTGTGTGATGTTTACCCTCCAACCCCAAGGCCATGTCTCTAATTATCCCCACATGAAAACGAGAATGTCCAGCACTGTCATTAAAAACAGAGCTAATACCCAGAGCTCCGCTAGCAGCAAAAACAGGTGTGATCATTATGACCAAACCCCAATTCATTTCCTATTTAACTTCACACTCTATTGTGGGGTCAAGTAAAAAAACTTCCTATACATTCATCATTTTAAGTTTGTGATGCTAACATGTTAAACATTCAGATTTGCTGTGTGCCAGAAGAGACTTCTTGCTAGCTCAGGTCAATTATAAATGTTGAATGTTAGACTAATGAAGCAGACAAATGTTAAATCATTGCATAAAACAAAAATGGCAGAACGGGGCCACATCCACAGAACAGTGCAAATGCAACCTCAGCAAGAGCACTCAATGGCCCAAACAATGAGGCCTTTCGGCTACCGGCTGCATGGAAGCTGCTCCATATTTCAGTTTTGCTGATGCACAGGGGTCAGAGGTCTGATTCACTTGAGCCTCCCAGAGCTAGATCTCAGTTTCACTGTATGTTATGGGTTTTGTCAACTGTCACAAGCCTGATGCATGAATTTTGGTTTTACTTTGACATGCAGTGATTAATATCGGGGAATGAATGTAACATACACAGAACAACAATGCATTGATTTTTACAATTCTGGACAATACAGATTAGTCAATAATTATTTGAATTGCATGGCTTGATAAATGGCATTTTTTATACAGAACAGAACAGTAAAATGAATATTTTGCTACAAGTGAATTTAGGTATCAAAACATTAAAAGGTGCCATATGCAAAAATTGAGGTAAAAATATCCAAAACATGACCTACACGCATCAAAAGAATGAAAAGAAATAAGGGCGATGATGTCATCAAAAAAAATGTCAAGTTATAGTGCTGCAGAGATATCAACCCCGGCCCGACAGGTGTCGTAATATCAGTTTCGGCCATGGGAGGCGGTATGCGGGCAACATAACCACCAGCCAACCTGCAATACACGAATAACTCGCACGGCTTGTGGGCGTGTACTTGAACCTGATGTCAATCGTGTGGAAAGTACAGCCTACTACTTCATTTCAGTTCAGGGAAGAGAGCGTCACCCGCTACAGGGAAACAACCGCGCTCGGAAACACAAATCAAATCCGATAAGAAAAGGAGCTGAACCAGAGTAAACATCGGCACTGCTTTCAATCGCTGGAGACAACTGATGGACCTGAAAGATATGAGGTTCTACTCCGAACTTGCAACATTTCTTTTGGATTGGTAAGTAAGTTTATGGTAAGTTATATGTTTGTGTATTTGTTTTCGGGAAGTTATAACATAGAAATGTATCGAAGGCTGTTCGATAAACGTGCTAATGTTAGCGATGGCTAACCGTAACTGCATTTGATAATTAGCTAGCTATAACTTACCCATTGTTTTGTTTCATAAGTAACCTGCTCTGTCTAGTCTGTTGGTCTCCGTGTCCTCTTTGCTTCGTGGTTTTTCTGTGCGTGAGAAAATTGATGTGTGGAGTGAAATGCTAAATTAAAGTCAGTTTCTCTGAATGACTAACCTGAGCAGGCACAAAGAACACCCTGATCAAATTAAAATGTTAATAAGTGTCCGAGAATCAACAATTAAACATCTGATATTGTGATGCTGCTTCACGCTAGCTGCCTGTAAAGAATGCAGGCTATGCTTAATGTCCTCAGCTAACTCTGTTTCCCCCCGAAATGATTCCTGTCCTGAATGAATGTGTTGGGACAAAAGAAAAAGGTTAATGCTAAATGAAAAGCATGTGATGTCTGGACAAGTGCGGAAAATGCATAGTTAGTGTTAATAGCTTTCCAAGAACACAGAGGATGTTAAAACACGTTTTTTGACCTCACATTAGAGTTCATTCAACTTTCAGGCTTTTCTGTGCTTGTACAGAAATAAAGACTAAATTCAACATTAGTCTTTATCTTTGTAGAATGACTGGTAAAATGCCAATTAATTTGGAAAAAGATAACTTCTTTTGGTTGTAAATATATTAAAAAAGATGGGAGCGAGATAAACCCTTTAGTCTGTGGTCACCCTGTTTGATTACTCAGTCTCATTACAGTATGTAGTAAACTGAGGAGATAAAGTGAGAAACCACTGTGATATGTTTTTCAACATTTATGTTGACAAGTATTACAGTCATGGGAAACCATGATAACGACAATTATAAATAAGGGTTTCAAAATGAAGAAGTGGGTAAGAAAGCGTCATTGCACCAATGGGTACATCACATGGTCTAGTTGATAAGGGAGCTGCAATTATGACCAATTAGGCATTTTTCTTTCAGTAGTTGTTAACAGATAGACAATTTTTGATTGCTCTTAACACATGAATGATAACATGATGCATGACAGGTTTTCTTCATAAACACAAAACGAAAGTTCTTCTCTGTCCTTAAGCTAGTAACATATTGTGCCCTATGCACAGTGTACAACAACAAAGTTAATCAGTGGAGTTTAAATGTGAAATAAATGAAAATATTTATATATATTATTTTATTAGAAATTATTTATTATCTATGCATTCTATATTTTCTCTATATCAGCAGCATCATTTTAGTGAACAGTTTCATTAAAACATTAATTCTTATTAATTATTTATGGATTTTGAAACCCACCTTAACATACTTTCATGTCATTTATTATAATTTATTTTATTTTTAAAAATAAATGACTTTTGTACTTCACTACATATGTCTATAATATTTAACACACAATTCTACAGTTCTAACAAAAAGGAAAATGTTGAAATAATGTGCAAAGAGGCTAACAAATTGACAGTTTGTACCACGCAGGAGCCTAAAAGCCACCCATCCCTCACAAAGAGCCATGTAACACGTCATAGCCAATTAATTGTCGGCTAATGTGACACGAGATTCTCGCGGGCGGCGAGAGACCCGACACAAACCTGAGGCGGCAAAAAAGAAACCAAACATGAGGCAGTCAAAACGGGTGTGGGAGCATTTCAAATTAATGAATGATTATAAAGACGTCCAATGTAAACTCTGCGGTATTACGATTAAGTACAACAGCTCTACGATATACCACCTTCATAACTTGTATGCAGCCGTGTTGCAGGGTTAGGAAGTCTGTCGTCCTCACAACCTACAATCTCTGCAGTGATGGGAAGGCGAGTATGTGACTTAAATATTCAGTTGACTGGGCCTTGTTTACACTGGAGGTCTTGATGCCCAATTCTGATTTGTTGCCTTTATGTGCTTTTTTTATTTGAGCGTCCGTTTACATGTTCTTTCAGCTGTGACCCATATACGATTCATGTGTTTACACTTGCCATACTATCTGAAACATTGCGCATGCTTAAAGGGTTAAATTATCCTGCACAGATGGGCGAACGCGAAATATGCTTGATGCTAGATTTGTGATAGCCTATATGCGAAGTTAGCCAAACATCACCATGATTTTGAGGCGAAGGAGGACGAAAAGTGCCACCATTGCGCATATGCTTCAGTTATTGTATGTGAGAGAGATCTCAGGACTGGTGGGAGCATACTGGCTTTAAATATGGGCTTTAACGAGGAGCAGTGGGTCCGAAATTTTGTTGTGTACTGTACAACAATATGTTGTGTCAACGTTTGTTCACATTCCTCTCCTATGACGACACGTTTCGTCGGGTCATGCGTCCCTTTGCAGAAGCGCATTAGGGTTTCTCTCGTCATTAAACCATGGAGACGTCGCCTAATGCCTCGGAGAATCAGATCTGCCTGTTTACATGACAGTCACATTGGCACATATCCGATTTATTTCCACATATTAATGAGGCCTGAAACCGATCTCAATATATCCGAATGTTTTCTTCCTGTTTACACTGTCATAGAACACATCCGATCTGTGTCACATGTAAGCAAAAAATCTGAATTTGGTCACATTTCACTGACAGTGTAAATGAGGGATGCCCTCTAATATTACTGTCACCTTCCTCAGGGATTATTTCAATTGTGTTTGAAGTTTCCAGGTCTAGTAATCTTACTGTTACCTTTCTCAGACCAAGGGGGATTATAAGTGCTGCTGCTAATGTTTTAAGTTTTTCATACAAGTTTACCAGATAGATTATTACTGTATATGTAGGCTTAATATTGTAGGCTAAGCCTACCCATATAGATTTTTATTAAAAATGTATTTTATGTTGCTTAATGTTTCACATGCAACAGGTGAGCCAGTGCACAATTATTTTTTATGTATTTTAATTTTCTGGGCTTAATTTATTTTGTTAAACTACAGAAATGCCATTATTTCTACCGTATCCCAACTGTTACAATAAAACATCAATTGATTAATATAACATGCATTTTTATTCAGTAGCCCATATAAGCAATATTTAGCTTTTTATGTTAGTCACTATTGATACTGTAAGAAATTTAAATTCTCAGGAAAATAGCCCCTTATCAGTTAATCGTTAACCAATCGATAAGGTCAATCAATTATTGATTAATGAATATAATAACTGGATCTGGCAACACAGCAGAGGCTGCACCCGCACCCTCACTCACAATTCTCTCAATCCTCATTCACTCTGCCAGAGTCGCGCAGCAATATTTTCATACCATGGGTGCTAAACATTCATGTAAACAGTCTAAACTTAATTATACATGCAGACACTCATATGAAGAGCTTTAAACAGCAGAATAGTCATTTAGAGAACAAATAAAATTTTTGAACATTAAAAATTTACAGAGGTCCGGACCTCGGTGACCTCATAGCTGGCTATGGGCATGTATGTCTATATGATAAAACCAACAGAGCAGATGTATGAGGTTTTGCCTCTGAAACACTTCACCTGGGCGCCTTTATATAATATAAATACTCATGGAGAACGCCCCAATGAAGACAATGTTCAATGGCCTGCATGGCCCTGGATAAGAAACGCCAAAAACTATAGAATAACAAAGACATGCCAGTCATATAGTTTGAATGGGGAAAAATGCAACGCTCAATTTGGACACTCAATTGCAGGAAGTCCCGCCTTTTGAATGAAAGAGCCAATCGCTAATCGGTAAAGTCACTGCAGCTAAGTCCTGGTAACTATAGAAACAGTCAGCGCTCTGATACTCCCAGGACTGTGCATGCGCACTGGCTGATCTAGCCCGAGTAATAAGCTTTTTATAACGCTATTTGAGCAAAAGTAACAACTTTTGGAGAATGTAATGTTTCTCCATTCAAAGTGATAGGAGCTGCACTTTCATGCCCGAGAGGCATTTGAAAGATGGCCGCCAAGTGACATGACTTGTCTTAAAAGGACTTTGGAAATGCTGCCCTTGTCGAATAGAATAACTGAAATAATGCATATTCAAATTGTGCATTCAACCACTATACATTCTGAATCTATAATCACAATTCCTTATCGTGTTATAGTGTTAAAAATAACAGTCACCAACTTATAAACCACTAAATCACTCTATAATTGAACATTCCTTATTAAAACATGTTCTCAGAGCAAATATGTTCTGCTCCACTAATGATGTAATTAAGTTTTTACTAATGAGAGCCCAGGCCATCAAAGATTATTAGCAGCTGCTTAAACATAGAGACTCTAGGCATGATTAGTGACATCAAAGCTTTCTGCTTGCTTTACATATATATGTTTTTGAGGCCAGCAACATGTCAGCACAGCTAAAGCATTTATTCAGCCTGTCCAATTAACTTTTTTTAGGTTCACATGCAGCTTTGCTCTGCCGGGTTTTATGCAACACAGGTTGGAATATTACTATGTTTTTTTAATCATTTTCCAAATGTTTTCAGACTAAATGAGCACAACAAAGTTTAAGTTAAAATGCAATCACACAATTTTTTAAATGAATTTACAGAAACAGATAATACAGCCCTTTAGTTTAAACATTTACATTACACATTAGGGCTGCACGATATTGGGAAAAAATGACATTGTGTTATTTTATTTTTCTGCTATATATATTGCGATATGAAATCTAATCAAATTTTTTCTTACAAACAAAAATAGGGTGACCACAATTCCATTCTCATTTTAAATGATTTAAACATAGACACCATCGTGTCAATTGATTAATATTCTCTCTGCCCTGTTTTTACTCTATGATGGTTAAGCAACTGGCCCGTACAGTTAATGAATAACGGATCAACTACGACAGCCTACATCGCACATCCTGCGATGTGACTATCGTGGATTCGTACATCGCGATATCGATGCTTAAATGACACATCGTGCAGCTCTATTACACATTTAATTTATTGCCTCCAGTCTGGTACAAAAGTCAACAGGCCATTCTGTGTGAGAGGGACCATTGCTTTAGCAGGCTCCATTTTAAAATGTCTAATGTTTTAACTCCTAAATTAAGAGGGTTGTTTAATGTGCTGTGATAAAATATTAATTCATGTGCTTTATACAGACCATTAAATCTAAAAAAAAAAAAACTGTATGTTTTTATCTGAAGTACACAGTGACCTCTGCTTTACCTAACAACACCCATAATTTATACTCAAATATTAACCTGGCTGAGCATAAATGAGGCGACTTTCATCATATTGTGCATTGAATGAATGTAAATGTATGCAGAGACTAGCAGAATGTCTTTCATTTGATACTCGTGGCCTAACACATCAATTAATTCTTCCTGCTTTATGAGTCAGGCCTTTGAATAACAAATATAAGGTCACTTTTTCTAATTTCATTGTTAAACACCATAACAAATTTGCTTGCTTCAGAAGCAATGAGATATCAATGATTTATAATAAGGACAGCAATTTCATACAAGAAAAAAATTTGTCATCTGTATTACCATATATCACGATAATGAACATGCACGATATTGTTACTGAATGAAAATGCACATTCACTGTCTCTGACAGCAGATGGCACTGATGGAACAGCAGAAATGCAGCAGTAACCCCGTAAACCCTGTAAACAAAGCAGCTGTGCTACTTTCTGAAACCCATTTAAACAATTTAAACAGCCATTCAGACTTTTGTATTGGCAGTGGTGTTCATCACATTACTAAATACTTCAAGTCGGCATGAAACTGAAGTAGTGATTGTCTTTTTTTCTCTACCGTGACATCTATCTGACTGAAACGGCATCTACAATGAGAGGGCGGGCTTGATTTCGTCCTTTGAGAACTGATTGGATTGTTTGATGTTGGGGTGTTGCTAACAAAATGGAGGCATATCTGAATGCCAGTTTGCAGTTGTGAGGGGATTTCTCTCCACTAGAATCACACGTCACCCTATCATGAAAAAAAAAATTATTGAGGAAGACGAAGACAATGACACAAAAAATACCTAGCACGCAACAGAAAAAGAGAGAGTCCTCCAACAGATTCCAAGTCATATTCATAAAAAAAAATTGTTTGCGATGTCCTAAGAGTAATGTTGTGGTAATATACTAATACCCTTTAAATTTGTAAGGGTAGTGTACTTCCCCATGGCTTGCGTCAGCAATGGTGAATGCATTGATTTCTATAAAGTGAAGCATCAGCTTCAGTTCTTCCCCCTGTTGTTTGTCCCAGTGTTTACCCCTCACGTCACTAGCTCCGCCCTTGTGCCATAGATTGTGACCAGATGAGAAGATGAGTTGTTTTGAGGGGAGGGGAGGATGAAGTTTTTGATTAAAATTTACAAGTGCACATAAATAAAATAAAAAAATTACAATAAATTGCACGGATCAATTATTTATAATAAACACAAAAAATATGATTTTTCTATTTTGATTTCATGGTGACTTTAAATACTTGGCTATTTTAAATACGACTTTTTACTTTCAAACTTTTTTGCATTTTAATCTGGACTTCAACATGTCCTTGATATTGTCTGAAAATGTGGATTCTTTATTATTCGGTCACACTTTACAGCAAGGCTCCATTATTTAACATTGGTTTATTAGTTAACATGAACTGCCAATACAAAAAAATCTTCTAAAGCATTAATAATCTTAGTTTATTTCAACACATAAATCAAAAGTTACTTAAAAGTTACTGAAATCAAAAGTTGTAACTGTATTATTTAATGTACCTGAGCAAAAATCAGTATTTATTTTTTGTTTTTACAAAGAATAATAACTTCTGTGACAAATGCAGCTATTGCTCATCGTTAATGTTAATGCATTGACTAAGGTTAACTAATCAGACATTATTGTAAAGTGTTACCTACTGTTCTTCAGAATTCTTTTGCACTTTAATCTGTTTGAAACATTTGTTTACTTTATACATTTTTGTGTATTCCTTTATTGTATTTAAATGGCCATTTCTTTATGTTATTTTAAGTCATCAAACCTGTTAAAATACGACAACACTTTTTTGAAACTTTTTCAATATCATGATAATACCGTATAACGTGATTAACCCTTGTGCGTTGTTGGGGACGTTTTCGTCCACTAGGGGGTAAAGTTGAGTCTTATTTTGGCCACAACTTTCTCTGTGTTTGAGCTAATGGATTGATTTTTGGTGACAAATCTTATTTTGACCCATATTTTGGGAAAATGCTTTGAATTTTTTCAAAAACTCAACGGTACACTTTGGGCAAATTCACTACCCTTTCGAGTTGTTCGTGGATGAAAACATCCACTAAATTAAACTGCTGTAAAAATGTACCAGATACATTTTTTTTTTCCAATTTTTTTTGCATAACTCTATGAATCAACCACAGTCCTGATCAAAACTACCAAATGTTTAAAAAAATTCCAAGACTTTAACTTTTTAATTACCAAGTTCATAAATGATGTCACTGATTTGGGAAAAAAACACACAAAATTACATATTTTCAATATAAAAAGTGACTGTGGACTGGATATTTTTTTTACCTTTTATCACAGTCTTGGGCATGTCAAAGATTAGTAGCAACATTGGCTTTGATGCATTGTTAGTTTTTGTGCAGCATTAGATTACATTTTTTTCTCCCTAATTAGTTGTTGGTGGCTGTTTTTGCCCCATTGACTTCCATTATAACAACATTTTTTGATTGCAAAGCCATGACACCATATAATCATGCATTCTTGATTGTTTGTGGTTTTCCCTTTTGGGAAAAGGTAAAAAAAAATATTTTTACAGTTGATCACTAGGTGGGACCATTAACCCTTTAGATAGGCCTGTGCAAAAAAAGGCTTAGTTTCTGGCTTGTATATGGAGTTATATGGAGTATAACAGCAAATTATAGTGTTTGTGTGTGTGTGAGATTCTTGATTGTTGGTGATTTTCCCTGTTGGGAAGAGGTAACATTTGTTATTTTTTACAGTTGATCACTAGGTGGGACCATTTACCCTTTAGATAGGCCTGGCTTTTTTACAGCACATTTTTACAGCAGTTTATTTGAGTGGATGTTTCCATCCACGAACAACTCGAAAGGGTAGTGAATTTGAACAATCCAAAAGGGTTAAATCTTCTGCAATTATGGCAACATTAAAATTTGATACCGCTTGTTGGTTCAACTAATAGCCTACACTTTAGTTCCTCTAAAACTGAACTGTAGGAGAGCAGCAAGGACAGTAAAGCGCCATGGTGTTTTGTGCATTTGTGAGACAGATGTTTGAGTTTCATAACGTCTGTATACAGAATCACATCATTATGAAACACTCCTCACTATCACAATCCCTTGTCATGTTAGTCTCTGGCAAGCCTTACATCATTACCTGATAAGAGACAGGGCTTTGTTCTTAGCCTGTCGTGTAACAATTTTATCAAAAGGGAACTCTGCATGACCTTCACATACATATTAATTTTCATTTTGTGTGACAGGAGATTTCAACGGACAAAACAAACTGAAATGACAATGACTACAAATCAATGCAAATAAATGAATAGCCTAGCTGCTAGTATTTCAGGACAAACCGGGTCCGAATGTATTGCTGAATATCACCGTCACTAAAAAACTAAAAACCAATTAACATCTAGTGATATTTTTTTAATTAAATAGAAAAATAAATTGCTTAATAATAATGTGATCACTGTAGATGACCAAGGCTGACTAAAAACGCAAAAATTTGACTGAACTAGATTTTTTTTATTGATTGTGTTTTTGCACTTCTATATAAATGCAGTCATCTGTGAAGTTAGAACTGTATTACACCCTTTTCCCACATTTGACTCGTACAAATAGTCAGGTTTTGGCCTGCTCTAATGGAGACACATCACATTAATATAGGTCTATAGCAACATTCTGTCAAATCTGTTCACATTTGTTCAGTGTCTGATGCACTGTAAAAAATAAAAGCTGAAAAAAAAAAAAACCTATATACACACACACAGACATATCATGACAACCTTTCTAAACTTGACTAAAGTTCTTCACAAAGTGTTGTGTTTGCACAGTGTGGAAAACAGAAAAACTTGATGAATCCAGTCATAAAAATTGTATTTACTGTATATAAAGAAAAAGGTAACAGTTCTGGGCAAAATCTGTGTGAATAAATCAAAAGTAGGGCTGTAGACTTAATCAAATCACAATATGAACTAATGTCTGTGAATATTAAACCACAAAATATTAAATATGAAGTGAAAAAAAGTGAAAAAAATAAAAATAAAATAATAATTATAATATTAATTTCAAAGGGCCCTACTCACAAAATGATGTTTACATTATTCCAAAAAAGATGTCATTCAAGTTGGTTTACTTAAGATTTATTGTGCAAAGAAAAACAAACAAGAAAATGTATTTCTATTCTTTAGTATAATGCCAAATCAGACAAAAAAGGATTGTATTCATTACTATGAGCGAGAGTGTTTTAACTTTGTGGTGTATGATGAAAGCTCTGTGCTCTTAAACTATTTACCATTCATGTCTACACAGGAAAAGCTGGACATACCAATTCCTTATCAGCAGCCTAGATAATGTCTTGTGTGGCTGTGCAGAGGATGGAAACCAGTCAATATATTTCTGTCAGCACTGGAATGTGAGCAACACTAATTTACTTCAGTCTAGCACCACGTCAGCCATGTTAGCCCACAAAAAGATACTAGAATGATGTACCACAACCAACACACTGTGCATGCCTCTGTAATAATGAGAGCAATTCTGTTACCACAATACACATAATATGGCCTTCTTGAGGCAAACTGAGCTATGTGTGTACATAATACACAAGTTTAGGGTGGCAGTTAGCCAGACAGAGCAGAGGAGACAACGAAATACCCAAATTAACACTCAAGTTCAGGAAAGTACCACAGACTTTTCTTCTCATATACATCTTCCAGCTGATCTGGAAATATTTTACTAATGAAATCTAAATTTAAATGAAATCTAATGGCCTGATGACCATGAATAGGAACAACTTCAAATGGAGCATGTAAAGTGAGGCTACAGGATGAGACTGTGGCTAACTGCACTGCTATAAAAGCCCAGAGCAACAATCCAGACAGCGGATTTGGTCAGTTTTCCCCACTTCTCCAAGAACAACACCCACATCCAGGAGAGTCAAATGCTGCCTGCTACAACCATAAACATACTCCACATGCTTGATTGCTTCTCAGTGAATATTTAACTTAGCAGTGATAATAGAGGTGTCTAGTCTAGAGGTGCAAGCGGGGGATGTTTGTGTGTGTTGGTGAGGAGAAACGAGGAATCCTATCAGACTGCTGGCTACCAAAAAAATCATTTCAAAGCTTTGATGTTTACGGTTGGTTTTTTGGTAAAGCTCAGAATAATTCCCTTCTTTAATGAAGACTTGTGACATTGGCTGCAAAATGTCAGGCACTCAGACCTTAAATGAACAAACTACATCTGGATCTTCTAGAACTATCCTCAATATACTATATTTATGTAGATGAATAGTGAATGAAAGTTACCTGTCACATTGTATAAAGTTTCAGAAGTTTTAAATAATATTCAGAAACCTGAAAGGTTCCACTTGAATCCTAGAAACACTCAGGTCTTCCTCCCTGTCTGGCTCTTCAGTTTGCTTGTTTGAACACGCTCTCACTGCTCCTTATTAGAACACAATAAAAGACAGGAATGGAATGGGGGGCCTCCCCTCACCCAAAAGAGAATTCAAAGCCCTGGAGATGGAGAGCAGATAATTAGGTCTTGGTCTTTGATGCTCCACCATGGCAAAAGGTGAGTTACCGGCTCATTTGTAACACAAAAGTTGGCAGAGCAATGCAGGCTTGAGTATGGCAAGGGTAGAACAACAAATTGAACGGTCATTTAACTGGATCCCATTGAGGGCCTGACACTGAAACTTCTGGCATATAATGGCTAAAGAAGTCAACTTTTATTCTGTGCTGTCCTGTGATTTAGATGGTGTCTCCGGCCCTCAACTTCTGTTACCGCCAACCAAACTGTGCAGACCAGTTCTTCAGAAGTGCAAAGATATAGCACAATTCACAAACTACTGTTTGCTAGAAAACAATATTTGCTGTATTAAAATGAAAGATGGAAATATTTTAATTGATTCAATAGGTTGCTAAAAACTGAACATGGAGTAAGTCCTGTGTAGAATTAAGCAGTGTTTCCACCGCAGGAAGTTTACCCAGGAACTAGCGACTTTGGCCTGGTACTCGGTGTGTTTCCACTGCAGGAACCAGGAACTAAATAA
The DNA here is from genome assembly GCF_003368295.1 of Carassius auratus. Taxonomy (NCBI): domain Eukaryota; kingdom Metazoa; phylum Chordata; class Actinopteri; order Cypriniformes; family Cyprinidae; genus Carassius; species Carassius auratus. The sequence goes on along the minus strand of NC_039247.1, from coordinate 16,001,710 downwards.
AGTTCCGGGTAAAAAAATGCCCCTCAGAAAGTCCCTGCTGGCGAGGTAGTACTTTTTCAAAGTTACGGAACTTTTGGGGGCGGGACTTGGGCGCTAAACATCCTGATTGGTTGAGTTCACGCAGCATTGTGATCTCAACCACCATTTATTTGGATCATTTTCAAAATATTACTGTTATTGTGGCATGAAATGTAATTTTACAAATATTTCAGTCGAGAATGAAGTTATTTAAAACAAAAATCTGCGCTTTATTTATAAAGACAGGGTGTATTTAAAAATGTGTTTCGCTGATTTCGGAGACGGTCAGCTCCAGGCGATCCGCGGGAGCACAGAGCTAATGTATCCGCCAAGAGCACTCTCACCTCGGCTAGACCTTCTGATATGTGTCGCTGGAGTTGATGTCTCTTTAGTGGTTAAACATAAAATATAATTCAGTTTGGGTTTATCTAACAGGTAATCTTTGGTCTTTATTCAATTTATATAAATGTTAAAATCAAAATAAAAAGAGGCAATTGATATAATATTTCGTTTTATTGTAATGGCTGTATATATACACATTTCCCTGAACTAAGTACATTTCTGCTGCTATTATTAATGAAAAACAAAAGGAGCCATTGGTATTTCATATCCTTGTTCGTTTTATTGTAAGTATACAGTGAGGAAAATTGCAGTAGTCAAAGCGAGCTGACCAAGGTTATCAAGTACGCTGCTGTTTGCAGAATTACCGTACTTGCGTCGTCGCGGACATCACACTCCCGAGTCGAATGTGCAAACTCCGCACTACCGAGCATACACGTCCAAAAACAGCATCTTTGTACTGAGAAACACGCGCAGACCTATGTCATCAGACTATTTGCCTAATCTTCTCGGTACTTTAGACAGCGGTGGAAACGCAGAAAGCAAACAGGTCTGGGGGAAAAAAGTTCCTGGTACAATTGTTCCGGGTAATTTCGGTGGAAACGTGGCATTAGATTTTAAAGCCACAATAACCCATTTAAAGGCCTCAGGGGTGACTTTAAGACCTTTACTTTTGGGGCCTTTAAATTTGTGTGTAAATCGTCGTAATTAAGAAAATGTACAGGACTTGCAATCTGGTTTGTACTAGTACGCATGCAAACATATCAGAAAACTCACCCAAATCCAAAAGCAGACAAACAAATCTCTGAAGCAGGAATGCAAACTGATAGGCATGCAAACAAATCACAAAACACCAAAAGCAAATCCAAAAAAAAAGAAAAGAAAAATAAACCTTGACTTGTCAGTTCTGGCCTAACTTAAGTTTATCAGTCAAATTCCATCGATGTAATACATAATTAGCAGAAATTATATAAATCATTTATTAATGTTGATGAGCAAATACTCAGGTTATGAAGAATATAAAATTTAATTTCTGAAACATTTTCCCTAAAATTGTGTTGATTTTTATCAGTGATAAGTTGCACTTTTGTTTTTATGTAAAAAAAATAAATAAAATAAATGTATTCACGGTTTTGCAAAGCTGCTTTGTTAGTATCTATTTGGATACATAACCTTTGATTTGTTTGCATGCTGCGACTACACTGAATACTATACTAGACCAAAACAGTAAAAAAAAGGGAAAGTCCAAGCATTTCCACTGCATTCAATGAAAAACTGAACTTTGAAATGATGACATTCATTCCCAAGCCACGACTTCATAGCACCTCTCTTCACTTGCTTCTAGCAAAGACAAAGACCAGCAATCCATAACCCTCCTCCCCTGTGTGTCTCTGCATGTATTTACTCAGATGAACACTGAGGACTCAATGTTTTTCTTTTTCTGCCTCTGCTGACAGGTCCTTCAACAAAAGGAGCCTGCCATGGTGGGAGGTCTAATGTGGTAAGTGGCTGCTCTCGCCTCTGTGCTGTCAGCCTTAGCGACATGTCCGCTCGCCCCCTGACACACAGGAATAATGATATTAGTGGAGGGTGGAGAAGACAGGACATCAATGGGCAGATTTGTTCAATTTAACCCCTCTGACCCTGTCCGGCACTACAATCTGTCAGGCAGACCCTTCCCTCTCATGCTAAGCAGCTACGCGGGTACAAGAACAGAGAAGGCAGGAGAAAGAAATAAAGTCTAACTAAAAAAAAAAAAAGATAAAAGGAGGTGGTAAGCGCAGGCAGAAAAATAAATAAGGTGAGAAGAAAAGAAAGTGAATGAGAGGACCAGATAGACAGGCACACTACGATGTTAAATTAAAGAACAGTTTGCCAAATTTGTATTATTATCATTTTTATTTCATAATTAATTCAAATTGAAGTCAGCGACTCATTAATCTAGTCAAAACGGTTAACATGTAGAGGGGAAGACTTTTAAACATTTATGTGATAAAAATAGAACATTTTAAATTTAAACTGTTTTCTGTTTTAAAATATTAAAAAAAATTATAATAAAAAACTGACATCAAACGTCTGAATGTTAGTGTAACTTTGCAGCATAATTTTTCTAAACAAACTAGTGTTATGCATAAAACAAAACAAATCTGCAAACTTGTACCCTGCTCTGACTTTTCAGTGGTTTACACTAAAAGTCAAATTTCAATTCAAGTCAAGTTTATTTGTATAGTGCTTTTCACAATATACATTGGTTTCAAAGCAGCTTATTATTGTTTATATACTGTATTAAAGGTCCCGATCTGGAATCTTCCCCTTATGTCATCATAAGGGGAAATGTTACCTCCCCTTTCTTTGTTTTGCCCGCCCCGAGAATTTTGAGAAAATTTATTCAGCTTATTGTTTACATTTAATTCAGTCGCAATGTCAGCAAAGGAGTTACAAACTTTTATAATATGGATTCGACAGCACCGCCACAAACAGTGAGTAACAGTGTTTATCAATGCCTGATCTCTGATCAGTGATTTCTGATGTGTAGCTCAAGCTCATACAGAATTTTTTTCAAAATCGTATAATACTTTTTATGCATCGATGAATAAGCCAGTGACTATACGATCAACTTCACGTTGTTTCTCTTAGTAGCATGAAACAAAACTGTTATTTAAGTTGTGATTTAACTACAGAGAGCGATCAAAGAATGCTCCATTTATATTGTTCGTAGCTGTCAATCACACATCGCGTGTACACACAGTATATCTGCACACTTGCCCAAACTGGCGTTATAATGAATGATGCTGTTATGCTGCACAACGAAGCTCTTAATGTATTCATTTCGATATTGCGTTGGCTGTTAGTTGTGGTGAAAGCATTTTGTGAGAGAAAATGTGTTGCAATGACGAGATCACTGCATTCACGCGATAAACAGACTCTGTCTACTCAATGCTCATCACTGCAGTGATTCATGTGATGAGGAAAGATCTAAAAAAATATGCTAAAATCAAAACTTCCACGATTCGTTAATCTCAACAGTTGTAATAGTAAAAAAAAACGTAGTAAAACTATTTGAGAGGGGTTCCACATGTAATACGCATTTCAAATGCAAAGATGTCAGCCAATCACAACAGCTGGCATTTACTTTGAGTCTCACAGCAAACACGTGCCTTCCAACAGAGCATTCAAGCCAGAGGGCTAAAATAAGGACATAAAAATGCCTTTTATTTCTAAATTCGAAATTTTACTTTGTTATGATACAAACAATCAAGCAGGTGATATATATATATATATATATATATATATATATATATATATATATATGGTATAGGTTAACCTGTAACCTATACCATGAGTATAGTGTATGTATGTGGATAAAGTTCAATATATATATCCAACTTGATTGATTTGGCAACTCCAACGAAGCAGTGCAATTTGCTCACACTGCTTTGTTTGTTTCCTACATTCTTGCTTACCTTGTTTCTAAAGCAGGAACCTTACTCCAAGTCTTCAGACATCTGTAAGAGATTGTCTGTGTACTGCTGCAGCACCATCAGCCAGCTGGAGCCAGGCCAAGTAAACGCTGCCAGAAAAGTCAGCAGGCCACGCGTGTGAACAAACAGTATGTGAAGAGGTCAGAGAAAGTGTTGTGTGACGCAGACCTTGAAAAAAAAGGGGGATTGAAGCGCAGGAGGGGGGATGACAGAGACTCTCGGCACACGAGCCTGCTTTATTTCTCCCATTATGATGGATGGCTTCTTCGTACGATGGCAGCTGCAGCTGCTTTTGGAGAAGCTGAGCAAACACGATACTATTGAAGAGGACTGACTGAGGTAACAGCCTGAAAAAGCAAGGGGCACGGAATTACAGTTATCTCACCACTCGGTTGGACACTACTTAAAAACAGATCGATATGAAGATGTACAAGAAGAGCACATATGTACACTTTTATAAGTTTAGACACCCCAGATAATTATCATAATTTTAGTGTATAATCTGCTAGTCTTCTTAAGCAGCAACTTAATTTGGATAGAATTTTTAACTTGTGGATAAAGTAACAATAACATTTCAAAGTAACATTTATTGAATCAACAGAAACAATGCAATGTTTATCATTATAAAAATGGACAGGTGCAAAAGTTTGGGCACCGCAGTGGAATAATGACATCAATATTTAGAAGAGCCACCTTTGTTGAAGTAAAAGCCTGTAGACACTTCTTACAGCCACTGAACAGTTATAGTATAGTTTTTGAACATTGTTCTAAAGAATATGGTGATACTGTGTGGAACCTTCCTAATTTGTATGGACGAATTATCCTACTTTTTGGTTCTTTTAAGGTTTGCATGTTGCTACTTTCCAGTAGAGAATCAAAAAGAAGCACAACTAGCAATTAGCTACCTTAAATATCATTTTCCATGATTGGCTGCACTTGGTTTTGCAGTGTTAAGGTTCACAGAGCCAAACAAATCAATATTGTGCAGTAATTAAATCAGCAAAGGCACAGTTATTAAAATCAACACAATTGAAAGGGTGCCAATGCTGCCAAACTAAGAATATATGTCTGGAAAACATCACATTATGCAGTTTTCTCAAGAAACTGCATGGTATATCACTTCAAACTTTACATATAAAGAAATCTAATCATTATGCAGCTCAGAGGCATTGCCAAACTTTGCATAAAACTGTAAATGTTCACTGGTTGACATAATTATGTCACATTTCCCTACTGTTGAACCCAAACAAAATTTGACTGTTTACTGTAACCTAGTAGCCAGACTATGTCAGACTTCGTACTTCTGCTCAATTTGAGTTCGCTTCTGTACTCAGTCTGAGATAGCAAACCATCTCCCAGATTTCCTCCAGCTCCAAACCAGCCATCCAATCAATGAACAAAGGGCAGGCTGAGAGCAGTGATGTAGAAGCTAAGCGTAAGCGCCGAATTTAAATTGTAGTTTAGGTAAGTGAAATCGAAAACGGCCGTGGATATGGAGACACAGGATGCTATTTGCTTTGTTGTGGAGACTATTCCCAGCATTTGCCAACTAAAACCCGAAGAAGAAGAATGTTTTTTTCACATTTTGAATGGAGGTGTGTTACGTACGGGAACCCAGGGAAACACAGGAGACGAGAGATCCAAACGCAGTGTGGGTTTTAATGGGTAATCCAAATGCAGGGGTCAAAACCAAAAATCCATCCAAACAAACAAACAAACAGGGATAGGAACAGGAATAGGAACTGGAACAGGAAACTCTGAAGATGAAGAAACTCGGAAGACGAGGGAACTGGGTGACAGAAAGAAAGGACTCCATGAAAACAAACAGAAAAAGACCTGTTTAATATAGGCAGGGTAATGACTATCAAGTGAAGACACCTGAGTGCAATTAACAGGAGTGCAATTACTGTGATGAAGGGAAAAGGCTTTGTGGGAATTGTAGTGCCTACGGTAAGGTGCATATGGGGAAGTGAGACCACTAGTGGAGACTCAGGGAAACATAGACCAGACAGCGTGACATTGTGATGTTGTGGCCCTACTCCCGACAGGTTTTGGGAAAAGTTTCATTTATCAACTGTTACCGATCGTCAGCGAGAAACCAAAGTTTGTGATTGTGTCCACCTTGGTTGCTCTCATTGAGGATCAGAGGATCAAATCAGATTGCCCTTTTTGGTTTTGTTTTCGCAGCATACCTGTGTTTACAGTGGAAGTTCGAGGCGGCTGAGCCGGCGCATAACACATAACCAAACGTTGTGATTGGCTTACGGGTACACCAATGAGAAAGTAAACACTTGTCAATTATGCCCTTCCAGACTCTGTCTACGAAGCAAAGCAAAGTAGCAGAGTTTGGTATTACCAGGCTATAAACCTAGGGCTTGATGTGTGTTGTGAACATAAAGCAAGTCGGTACATTGCAAGAACATCATTGAAGATCTCTGGCAGCCTGACTATTTGTTATTCAGGAGTTGCTGAGGAAATATTGTCTCAATTTGAGACATACAGTGAGATGTTAAAACCCCATTTGTTCTAATGCTACTGAATACTTTATATTTTAATGCTCTAAAAATATAATTCTTTACAAGAAATTGTGGTCTTTAAAATCCATTATTGAAACAACAACACTGAGATCTGTAGGTTATTAGCAGGAACTGATTTCTCAATTCAGCACTCAAGAGTGGATTAGTCATTAGATTTTCTTCTCCTGAGCGGCATATGGCTTTAATACTCCTGGGTCCGTGAACAGTTAATCAAAACAGTAGTATAAGTCAGACCCAGCAGATGGAAATGCACATATCTGCCTCTAAACCAATATAAAGCTGTGTGAATAAATCATAGGTAACCAATGTAAGGCACTTGGAAACTGTTCCCTCAGTACAAATAAATAATGCAGAGCAACATGACCAAACAGTAAAACCAAGAAATCCAGACTCATGGATACATGTTCAAAAGATCAAGACAACCCTGCATGGTGCCTCCCTCTCAAAAGAAAATACATTTCTATACTGTTTAAGGAGATTGCCGGATTGATTCTGGGATCAATCCCGGGTTGTGGATGTAGTACCATTGCCGGGTTCAGTCCCGGAACGAGCTCTGTGTGAACAAAAGCCAGAACAAATGCCGTGTCGCAGCGATGACACACATTATCGTGCGACTCTTTTACCTGGTGTTTTAAAGGCAGATCAACACTGGCAATGAAAAAATATGTGCAAACTGTAATGAAGCAGAGATCAGGAAGTTCCTCACTATCCGCGCTGAAGCTGAGATCGTCCGCCAGCTTATCATGTTTTTTATAATCTAAATGCAAATGCAAACATATCGAGATATATATCGAATATCGTAAAAAAATTGACAATTTCGAGATATAATTTATATATATATATACATATATATTTATATATATATATATATATATAATTTTTTTTTTTTTTTTTACAGTCACTCTGAACCATTTCAATGTCCTTGCTCAAGTTCTCAAGCATAATAAAACCGTACTGGAAACAACAAGAACAGTGAATCATTTTCACTATACTATAGTCTACTCTGTCTGGCTTGATAAAGCAATGCAGGGGAAGCAGATTTAATCTGTGTGTGACACATGCTATCAGCCAGTTCTGTTGATTTTGGTTACAGGGTCATCTTTTTTTATTTGCCCTTGTTTTTTGGGAAACTGAATTATGTCAATAGCCAGTACTTAGACAGTGATATTGGTGGCAGTTTACAAGTACCAGTGAGCAGTAGGATCCCTGCATAGGTAGAATTTACTGCCCAAGACCACCAGCAGTAAGTTCATATCACTTTCAGTAAAGTTGGGTTGCAGCCAACACTAGCAAACAAAGAGGGAGCTGGAGCCCTGAATAGATCCGTGATGGATGAGCTCATCTGGACTGCTCTGCATTTCAAGTTTTGGTGTGTATGTGTGTGCGTGCACAGTAGAGGGAGAAAGTGTGTATGTTTTGTGTATGTATGAGTTTGTCAGGAGGGGCTGGTGTTTCCCACAGCTTGTGTGCACTGAAGGCAAGGGGCTCTGTCATATCAACAGTGCAGCTCCTGTGTGTGCTAACCTTTTATGGTCTTTGACAGCCAGGCTCAAGATGGCTACCATACCACACAGAGCCGTCTTTATTAACCAAATGCTACAGCAGACTACATTACATTATCCAAATACCAAACAACCAATCAAACAGAAACCATGACCCACATTATAGGTTCTGGACTTTACTGACATAAGCAGTAATAGCATTAAATGTAGATACTACACATAGATGTAGCAAAACTAAGTATGTCCTACAATACAAGCTATCTACCATCTAATAACCTGTTTGTTTGGTTAAAAGGTTTTGGAGTTACATTTCTGTTCACACAATACTTATTGTTTGTATTGTCAGCTCTGATAGACTCATTTTAGGCTAGAGTGTATATCCTTCGCTCATGTTTTGTTTGGTTTAGCAGACCTTATAAGTGGGCGAAATGTGTGCCTGGTGGCAGTGTGTGCATGTTCATTGTAAGCTCTGCAATTCACAAAATAATGCTTAACACTGTGCTAATAGAGTAAAAGATGACGAGACACATGACTGTCTAATTTGTTAACCAGTCATTTTTATTTAAAGCATACATGCTGGGCTGTGTATCAAGGCAAATCTCCTGAGCATTTTCTTGAGAACATACTGCGCTGACATTAGATCTGCATTAAACATGACATATAAAAGTCATTCTGATTCTTTGTGTGTGCCAAGAGATCCCCCAAATATGAAAAATTTGTCATCATTTACAACATGTCTCATCCCCATGTCGTTCCAAACATGTATGGTTTTTTCCTTCTATGGAACACAAAAGAAGATATTTTGAAGAATGTTGGAGTCTAAACATCAGTGGACCCCATTGGCTTTCATTGTATGGATCAAAAACACTGAGATGTTTTTCAAAAAACCTTCTTTTGTATGAGGGTATATTCCATCATTCTATCACTCTATTAGAAAGGCACGCAACTCATCTAATTGCTATCTAGTTTCCAAATCTGTACTTAACCTGCTTTTTCAATAGTATAACTTCATTATAATAGCCTAATTTATATAACAGATGATCACAAAGCACACCATAAATCAACAGACACATGGAGTCAGTCTTTAAATGGCAGGAAATCACTGGCTTTATCTCATCAATTCTCTTCACCTGTCATGATCACAAAGGGTGTATTACATCACAGCATACGGCTGAGGGGGTGGGGCTTAAACCAACACATCCACTGGGCTCTTTTGTAACAAATTCTTGCCATACAAATAAGATGGATAAATAATTACAAAAATAAGGTCAGCCCTGAGAGAGAAAGAGAGAGGAAGTGGACTATGAAGGGATGGAGGAGCAGGGGTGGGGATTAGAGGGAGGGGGTTGGGATGGGGTCTGGCTATTAAATTTATGACTCAAAGTGCCACATCATCAGTGGGGGATGCCATTTCCTGCCAGAGAAGGGGGTCAATCTAGCATTGCAAAAGCAGATGGTGAAGATATCACCACAAATTATACCTTCAAACATAACTCAAGTATTACTTGCTGAACATAACAAAACTCTTATTTAGGAAAAAAAAGGAAAAAAAGAAAGAAAGAATTAAAACTAATAATTAGTGGTTCAACAGATCATAGTTGATGTGTGATTTGTACGGACCAAGCCCCACGGTTTGGCACACATGTGATCCACAGATTAATTGCACAATTTAAGCATAATAGAGTGAAAGTTTATCAATTGTATGTGTTTACACACGCAAGCGATTTTAAACCATTCTAGAAAAAGAAAAGGCAAATTGGAACTTGATCCGTTGCTCGTGCGTTGTTTTCTATCATGAAGCTAGCACACGCAAAGAGGCGTATTTGACAACGCGTAGGTATGCCGGTATTACATTTTCATGTTGCGATTAATTGCTAATGCTTTTGTCAACGTATATGGTATTATCACGATATTGAAATTTAGTTTAAAAAAATTCGCCATAATACAGTATAACAGGTTTAATAACTTTTTTCTTATAATAAAAATAACTGAATATTTAAATACAATAAAGTAATACAGAAAAATAGATAAAGTTAAATGTTTTACAAAGATTAAAGTGCAAAAGAACTATAAAGACCAAAAGGTATCACTTTACAATAAGACTTAATTAAGTTAACCTTAATTAATGCAATAACATATATTTTCAATAGCTACATTTGTTATTAAGTTATTAATATTTGTTAAAAAATGGTCTTAGTTCATGTTAGCTAATTAAATAACACAGCTGCAACTTTAAATTTTTATCTATTTAAAAATGTTTTAGAAAGTAGTGCAGCTGCTTTATTTATGGGGCTTCCAGGGTAATGGCTTCTTTTTCTGCATTTTAGCGCCATCTGCTGTCAGAGAGTGAATGTGCTTTCATTCAGCGAGTCTCTCACACGTTCCCACATGTGCTTCTCATGTGTGCTTGTTTACATCAGAGCGCACACTGGACTTTCAAGTAGCATACAATGGTGTTGTGCATTTTGACCAGTTGATGGGAAAAGTATTCTTAAAATGGATCCCAAATTTAGAATAATTTGTAATGAATAATTATTCACGGTATTTAGGAGTGCCCACGATAACAATATTGTGCATATTCATTACCCTGATATATCGCATTACCGAATACCAGCACATGTCTAACTGCGCACAAACACTGAACTGAATTATCTTTCCTGTCTCGTTCAGTCCTTGCCTTTGAACAGACACATATACAAATAAAATTGTTAAAATATGGATATCGACAATCATTGTGGCAAATGCAGTCTGTTATGTCTTACGTGAGCGAGAACAGCTGAGAAAGAAATCGGATGTGTACCATTAGGCTATATTGGATCCGTGCATCTGGTCTTAAAGTGGAACAAGCTAATAACTCCTGCTGTCATTATGCTCATCAAACCACAAAACACGTTTTTGACAAAGACAAATAATTTTTTTACTTATACGGTGAACACTATGCAGTTTAATTTTACACTTAATCATTGCATTTCTGTATCTTTATACTACCAAACTTATATGTAACATTGTTCTATGATTTTTTTCTTCTTGCTGATCCGAAAAACCATCAAAAACTGTAATATGATCTGAACCATAAGATGTGAACCTGTGATCCACTGAACCACTAGTAATAATCATAATTAATGCAATTCAATTTAGAGATCTGATAGCCAAGATAATTCAGCTGATGTATAGACATCAAAAACATACTTGGTTTTTATTTTTACAGTGCTACATTAACACGTTTAAAATCACAACTGTTACATATTATCTAAGTTGTTCATCTAATAGGTCTAAACACCCCATTTATCTTATTGTAAATATGCTGATATAAGTGGAAGCATGATGCCACAGGCTAAACTGAAATATTTTGTGTTAAAACCAATATTATCACAACTTTTTTAGCATATCTTATTCAGGGAAAAAGAAGAAGTGAAATTAACCGTAACTCTTATTTGAAAACATTGCTAACACCCATCGTAGCTGGTCTGTTCTACACCATTGCTTTTGTAATATAATTTGAATTCATTGTAAAAATAAATTATTAGATTGTCTGTACACTACAGTTTGAAAGTTTGGTGTCAGTATGCTCTTATGCTCACTAAGGCTGCAATTATAGTAGTATTTTATAATAATTTTAAGCAGAATTTTCAGCATCGTTACTCCAGTTTTCAGTGTCCCATGATCCTTCAGAAATCATTCTAATATGCTGATTTGGTGCCCAAACATTTCCTTTTATTATCCATCTTGAAAACAACGGTGTTGCTTAATATTTTTAGAAGTTTTAAAAATCTTTTGTAACAAAAATACTGTCACTTTTGAACAATGTAATGCATCTTGCAGGATATAAAAGTATTAATTTCTTACATATACAGTAGTAGTTTTTACACTACATGTTAGCTGAAATTTAAGCAATGCAATTACGTGTTATAATCTTGAATAAATGTATCTTTAAAATCCTTGTCATGCTCACTTCTAAATACCATCTGGAAAGGATCTGCAGAACAGCATTGGCCTGTCAAATGTACTGTTGATCATAAAACATTTATCTAAGCAGATGATACACAGCAGGAACACAACATATAAGCCAACAAAATGACACTGACGGAAAAGGCCTTTAAGTAACAGCTTTACGACACTAGCTCTGAATTATTTAAGAGAAGGAATATGAGTCGTGTTCAGCTCTGAGGAGACAGCACATTTCACCTGCATTCGACAAAGAAGTGGAACAAACATGAGCTAGTTAGAAACACACACTGAAGCTACATGGAGGTACAGTTGAGCAGTGAGTGATGGGAGGTGAAAGGTGTATATACACATACACACATCCACACACACAACATGCCAATGACAGACATCACACCATCCTAAGAAATGCATGTTGCAATATTCAATATCATATCTTTAGTAAATTTTCATCGTCAAATGCCACAGTCCCGTATAGGTTTTAAGAACGAGAGTATTTTTCTACTGAACGCTTCATGGTATAGTGTGTCACGACTGATCGTTTCACTAACCCTTTCATCTCTTTAATGATCAATGACCAAGTGAGGAATCTATGCTCAGCAAGCCTAGTTTTATGGGGATGAGAGGGGGTGAGGTCTACAAATAGGTCAAAGGTCATCAGAATCTGCTTATGCTAAACAGAAACGAAGAGTCAGCAACCCCATGTTAGATTTCACAGAGGCAAATGCTGATGGAAGAGGATCATGTTTCTCTGGGAGCCATCTTAAAGTGACAGTGACTTATTATTTTCTATCATTAATTACTCGCCCTCATGTTGTTCCAAACCTGTAAGACCTCCGTTCATCTTCGGAACACAAATTAAGATATTCCCGAGAGCTCTCTGGCTCTTCCATAGACAGCAAGAGTACTACCACGGTCAAGATCCAGAAACATAGCATGGAGATCAGTAAAATAATCCAGGTGACATCAGGGGTTCAACCGTAATTTTGATTAAATAACAATTTGTCTCCTCCACCCTAGCGCCATTTTGGAGAGTTCAGAGCGAAACAAATAAAGAAGTGTGATTGGTAAACGCAGGCATACAAACATTCAATAGATGCTATCAGAGACTCCCGGTACTCTTAAAACTCTTACACAATATTGAAATCGTCCACAAATGGCGTGGACAAAAGCAGACTCTTTACTTCATTGTGCACTGAAGGTCAGAGTCCATTTTGGTTTTGCTCTGCTGACATTTGGCATTTCATTGGTTCAGCACAGTCTGTTGTTACCATAATTCACAGAAAAAGTAGAAAAAAAATCATTATTTCATTAGAATCCATTTATGTTCCTTGATTTCCTGCTGAACATTAAGGATGATAACTATAAAGATAATGATGAAGATATAGTTCTAAGAATGGTTCTCAAAATTAAAGAATAGCAGAGTCCACACAACAACTATAACGATAAAGGCACAGAGAAACCGTATCGTTGGAATCATTTTCAGAATTATTTTTTCCATCTGATGAATGATAAAACATTGACAGCATTGGCAGACGCATGTGCGCTTAGAATAAACAGACAATATTGTTCGCTAGTATGGATGCTAAAATCATTATCTTTATAGTTCTTATCTTTATCTGAAAAACACCTAAAAATATAATTTATTGTAATTCTCAAACCTCATCAAAATATAACAAATCAGAAGTTCTGATTTATTTATTATGAAAACATAACAAATGACCTTGCAAATGTTTTTTTTGAACAGCATGTGAAACAATGCATTCACTACGACCGGCAAACTGGAGGAAATCAAACCTTCCTGCTTCTGAGGATATGTGCTTGAGGAATAAAGTAAAAATAAAACACCAAAAGTAATCTACAGATATTTAAGATGAATTTCAAAAAAAAAAAAACGGCACTCTGTTTATTCACATTTCTTCATTAACCACATTTTAATGACTGTGTTGCTTTTTATTTTAGAGTGGAAATATTTTAGGTTACAGCCTTACAACTGTTCCAACTGAACCAGACGGAAAAAACAAACCCCTCAGAGCAAAACGCGACACAAGCTTGTTTTCATTTCAAATATTTAATAGTTCCCTTCAGACCTGATAAATCATCTTTACAACAGCAGGAAAGGAATCGGGTGAAGGGCAAAACCTGTAAAATAAACAATCCCTGGGATCCAGAGGCGTCTGATGCTGTTTAAACTATGAATTGTTCGCTGTTTCTCCACTGCCGTGGCACCAGCAAGCAGAGGTCTCTTTTACTAACTGCAAAACTTTTAGCATGGAGGTGTGGAAGTCAATGACATCCATGGCAATAGTACTGAAATTGCCCTTCTTAAATGAATGAAATGATCAACGGCTTTAAAACAGAGCTGTCTTCTGCATTAAAGTGTCTGCTGTAATTGAGATTTCTTTCATGAAGGTGGGGAATGTTGTGTCACATGCCTGTGGAATTCAGGCTCTAACTGACCCTTGAATTCATTGCTGGCCATTATAAACAAAGCAGGCCTTCTCCTGCATATGTGTGGTGAACTATATAGGGCACTGGCTGGTCAGATGAGCAGCACTTATTCATGAATTCAGCACTGGATTAAATTGGGCCTTGACAGTATCAAACTTTTGAGTTAGGACAGACATTACTTTGTCTTAGAGTTAGAAGTGGATGATTGATGCCTTAGCGGCTGAATGAATTCTTTACTCATATAAATCAGGTTATGTTACGTGTTTTCACATTTAAAGAAAATGTCTGCGTTCATGCATGTGTTTTATGTACATCTACCTCCGAATTGAGCCATTTTGACAGTACTACACTAGCATGCAAATAAAATGACATTTAAAGTGGTAGTTCACCCAAATATAAAAATGTTTCCATTATTTACTCACCATTCTGTTGTTCAAAACGTATGAATTCATTTATTAAGATATTTTAAATATCTTTTTTCTTACAGTGAAAGCCAAAATAGTTCAGATCCACACGGCATAATACTGACTTTCATTATATGGACAAAAAAATAAAAAATAAAAAAATAATTATATATATATATATATATATATATATATATATATATATATATATATATATATATATATAGACAGGCCTAAGTTCTCTGGACTGTCACTACTGTTTGGGTGGAGGGGTTGTTACAGGGAGGCCTGGGGCCAGTAAAAGGGTAGTGATTGCAATTTGAACAAAGCAGAAAGACAGCAAAAATGAGGAATGGGGGGTGGGGGTGATTACTGACCTCCTGAATCAGAGACGAAGAGCCACCGCCACCGAAAGCAGCACTCGAATCTTTCAGCTTCCTCCCTGGCTCGCTGCCTTGGCCTGACTGAACACATGTCAAGGGCACAACTGAAATCACGGGCTGAGATGTACAAAGAACTACATTTGACTCATGCTAATGAAGCCGGAAAAGAAAAAAAGGAGCATTTGTTTTAAACAAAGGTCACAATACAAATCATTCTGATGTTAGTTGTTTTAGTAGCAGACACTGTACTAACAGGCAAGTGAGTTAGATTATACATAAACATTTGAATATTTGCATTCACAGACAACAGGCCTTTTCTTTTTCCTTCCACCCCCATTATCCTCTTACATTCTTCTCCATTTCTATCCACTTAAAATGTCCATTTCAACCCAAAAAAGCCTGCAGTTAAGGGTCCATTATCCAAAAATCATCTGTGGTATTAAGCAACAAGCTTATTGACTACTTTTACATGTGATCTTTAGCCTCGTGTGTCTCTGAACCAGACTGAGATTACCCTCCATCTTATAAATGATTCAGCTGCTAAGGAAAAGGGTGTTAACAACTTATGTTACACTTTTACACAAAGAGACAAAACTAACACAAAGATATGTCAAACAGACATAGCAAAATAAATAGATTTGACTGAACATTGCTATTCAGTTTAGAGAGCACAGTAAATAATTATAACTGTACATTTTAATGACATTCCCAGCTAATCAGGTGTAAAGCAAAAAAGTTCAGTAGAATAAAAGAAAACATTTCCATGTAGCTTTGGTCCTCACAAACCATGTATCTTTTTTATGTTATGCTAGGGCTGCACAGTTTGGGAATCTAATATTTGTATAGAGGCACAATTTTGGCAAAAGAATTAAGATTATACTCTATAATAATATGACTATAAAATAATAATAAGAATAAGAATATTACTATTGTGATAATTCACTGTAGAACAATAAATACTAGTACGTACTAATATTTATGTAGCTTCATTTTTACATAAATTAGTGTAAATTTGTTCAGTATTTTTTCAATATTTCTTCATTTTCAAATGATAAAACTATCTATTTTTTTTCTTGAAGAAAAAGCAGGGAGCCCATAAAGCTTTTCTTTTGTTGACAACAAACGGTTTATAACTGCTTCTCAAGTTCAGAAAGAGCCTAATTATACGGCGTTCCCTTAAGAGCGATTCATCAACTAGTCTTTCAGACAAACCACCAACTAGTCAGTTGTGCACATCCCTTACATTAAAATGCATCTTCATAATGCGATTGCATTACATCACACAGACATTCATGCTTAGTGTGGTCAGACAAATTGCATGTCACGAGACACTTGTGTCACACCCCTGGACTCATTATGTTGTGTTTTCCCTCAACATGTATTCCTTGTCTCTGTTAATTAGTCATTCTATGTACCTGTGTTTAGTAATTATCTATAGTATTTAAGTTCCTGTCTTTGCGGGTCTACTTCATCCATACTTGTTGAATGATCTGTGTTCCCATTGTGGATTATTCCTGGATTAAAGACTTTCTGCTTGTATTTCACGTTTCTCTCTCGTTCCTCCCGCAGTGAAATGTGGCGACTTGTTGCATCACATAGTTAGAACATACTGTGATATGATTGTGTGCTGTACTTGTCCAAACCAATCAGGCAGTAATAAACTCATGTAAACACTAGGGGTGTGACGGTTCGTATATAACCGTGAGACCGGCGGTTATAGTTGAACACCGTCATTAGAACTCTATAACCGCCAAAACCGTGTCATTAAAATATTTTTTACAAAATTTTTTTAGATAGGATCATAAGATGCGCAATATATCGGGAGACATGGTTTTTACCACTTAATGAAGTTTTGTAAATCGTCAGACATGATATTTACCACTTCATAAAGTTTTGCTTTGTAGAAAACCTTTCTTAAAAACGAATTTCGCTTTGTACAAATTTTGTCTTAATTTTAATAAATGTTTCATCAACCAATTGCGTGTATTTTAATAAATAAAAAGCAAATATAGCAGACAATGATAACCGACATGGAAGCACCAGCGCGCCGCGTTCACTTGCACTGCACTGTGAACTAGAGCACATCTCATCGTAAATGAAACTCAGCGTAGGCCTATGCCTCATATTCTAGCATTAAATATCTTTGCTGCATCCTTTCTAGAACAGACAATGGCATTTTTTTTGCGACTCGCATCAGCAAAGCATTGCATGGCCATAGACCGCAAAACAATCAGCGGATGGCGGGCGGGTGCGGCTTTGAAATATGCTCAAAAAACGTTGGCTCGGATGATGAGTTTTGTGACCGATCTCCTTAATAAATGGAGGTCTGAAATCTCTGCCCCTTTACCGATCAGAGCGCGCGCTGACACGGAGTTAACCCGCTATCTCCAAGAACAACCAATTGACTCTACGGTAGATCCACTAACCCATGTTATGTTATGAACCGTCACATTTGACTCACGTCATAACCGTCATCACCAATTCTGAAACCGGCACACCCCTAGTAAACACAGAGAATCTGTGTGTTGTTGAGTGGGAGATCATTAGGAAGGTTGGATGTACAGAAGAAGCTAATCTTGTAAAGAGAGTATCTGATTCTGACCGTCAGCCTAAAATATTCAATGCTTGATCCCTCCCTATCTTTCATTACAACTCTTCACTTTAATGAACGCTGACGCATGAGGCCATATGGGCCAAGACTGATGACATGTGAGCTCAGCTGCTGCCATGCAACACACTGTGTCTTACTGATACTGACAGAAAGAGAAATTAAAACACTTTAAGTAGCACCAAAAACCAAAATGTGAGGCCAGTGCAATATGATCTAAAAGTGAGATTTAGCTTGGCCTAAACATACTGCAAAAGATTAGACATTCCTTCACTGACCATTACTCTTGAACTGAAGGTAAAACGGCTCTGTATGTCCATTAATAGCTAATTTACTTCAAGTTCCTAGATAAATATATGATGAATTTTGCACAGTGAGCGGTAAATGACCTTAAAACCAATATATCACATGCAACACTAGTGATCATATATGACACTGCTGCACTCAATATGAGAAAAAAAACTGCACAATTACTGCACCGTATTCAAGCATGTCAAAGGTTAGTCACTGCACAATCTGAGAATGTTTTTACTGGCTCAGGTACTGTATATAGACTATCTAGCTGAAGTGAACAGAACATTTTGTTTATATCCTGGATATAATGTTTGCATAGACTATGCCTGGTAACCATGATCGCCAAGTGTATTGTGAAATCAGTCTACAATGACGCACTACTAATAAATGTGCAACGATATTGCCATGTTTCAGACAAGAGTGATTGAATGTTTCTCTTAATAAAGCTAGGTGTGCTTATCAGTTTGTTCCTGTTCTAGAACTGATAAAAAAGTACACAAAAACACATTTTACATCTCAACTAGTTAATCCACTGCAGAATCCACTGTTCATATAGGCTGCCTTTTGATCACTTAACTCCAGCATACAGGAAATCACGCAGGGCACACACACTCTGAATTGTGTCTAAATGATGCCATGTGGTCTTGAAATCACACCTCCTTCTTCAGATTAAGGGCAAAGTGTTGAAAAGCTATGGAGACCATTTACAGGGTAATGTACCATGCAAAACTGAGTATACTCTGAACCAAAAATGTGTTACTTATAAACGGACTGGAAATTGTTTGGGGGGGGGGGTGTCATATTAGCATTTGCTGTGTTTTTTCATTAACCTTTGACTTTTCCAAGCTACAACTGAAAGCCCAAGTAAAATGTACATTTCTTTTAACATGTGACATATACATTAAAGAGGCAAGCCAAACTAATCAATCCCCCTACATGGTACAATGTTGTTAGGTAACTTATTGTAAAAAAATGTGCTTCATGTGTGTATATATATATATATATATATATATATAGTCAAAAAAAAAATCAACATGCTATGAATAATTTTAAATGCTACAAGTGAATTTAGGAATCACAACATTATAATGTACAGTATGGAAAAACAATCTACATTTATTGAGACATTTATTATTTAAAGGTGTTATTACATTTTTAGTGGTTTTAAGGATGGAGTGTAAGTGAATTCTATAACATGGCAATGGTAATGTGTCAAGTGGTCTACAACTGCCTGAGATATATACTGCTGAGATAAGATACTGATATATTGTGCATTCCTTCCGAATATATGATAGTTAAACCAATACAAGTGTAAAATATTATAGGAAAAATTATAAAAAAAATTTAAATAAAAACATTTAAGCACATTTATCAGCCTCTAGCTCAAACTACAGTAAAAAAGTTGCATACATTCAGAGTTTGTGCTTACCGATGGCATTAAAATGGAATGCTCTTACTTAGACGTGTGACTGTTTTTGTTATTGCAGGCAGCGAGTAAGATGTAGACGTACAGTAGCTCTAGCTCTGGGTCTGTTACCAGTTCTGAATGTTCAGTATGGTTAATGTTCGGAGCAGGATTTTCAGATCACCTGCTGATGACATGTTCAACATGGATTTACAACAGACCACCAAGCTAAAGCAGGCTTCTCTGTCTTAGACGATCTAAAACAGAGAAGACTGGCATTCCATCAAATATTTCCACTTGCAGCACACATCCAAAATGAACCTGCCACAGCTGTCAGAAGGCCTGGGTTAGCTCATACCACAGAAAGCTAACAACATTAATGCTTAGTAAAAATCACAACCTCTGTGCCATATGGAGAACTGGCTCCATGCATGTGTTTTAGCTTGAGACTGCATGCTGGGGAACTTAATGGCTCGCAGGACCCCAAAACATGTGAGCAAAGCAGTGTAATCAAACAGAAGGGGATACCGAAGGGGTGGAGCAGGCCTGTAAACTCAAAGAATGTTTTGTGTTGACTTTGGAGTTATTGTGTGTGTATGTGTGTGGATTTCAAAGAAGGGGCTCCAAGCATTTTTCATGAAGGTATAAATGGGCTTGAATTCAAGAGTGTTACTTGAGAAGACTTTAGGACAAGCTATTTACATATATCAACAGACTAACTGCAGAGGCTCATGTTAGGGCTGTGTTGGCTGCGAATAGCCTCTGTCTCTCACTTACACAAGTTTTTATTTTTTTTCCTTTTCAAAAACAAAGAGGTGCATATCTTTAAACCCCTGCCCGATGAGAACGTTTGTTTAACCACAAAGACTATTTTGCCTTCCTGTCTGGGGGGGAACTTTGTCTTCACTTCATTGATTTCACAATTGCCTCATTTCCTATTTTCTCCAAGAGATGCTTTGCTTAATTGTGAGTGTTTTCGAGTGAATTAGGTCATCACTGGCTGCCTCGAAACTCATTCATTTCTTTTGAACTGCATTTTAAAAATCCAAAAAGATCATTCTGAATTTACACAGGTTTTGTAATGATTATTTGTAAAAGATTCAACATCCAAACTGTCTCCTCTTAACTCAGAACAAACAAAACAAAGTTCAAAGTTCAGAGAGTGCTAATACCCTCTAAGCCTAAAGACAATACATTAGCAGACTAATTTTACTAAAGTGGACTGGAGTTGCAAAGACAGCCCTCCCTTTCCACAAGCTTCTGTAGTGAAACCTAACACCACGGCTGGGTTTCCTCCACCCCGTTCAGCCCTGCCCAGCCCCCTCTATGGTCCCGTAAAAGACTTGTTATGGGAAAAAAGCCATTCTGTGAGTTTTTTTATGTTTGCAAAACATGACAGAGTGATACAGAGGAGGGGATCAAACATATGACCTGAAACCAAAGTGGAGGTCTTACTGAGCAATCAAAAGATGATATTTGCTGTAGGGAAAAAGTACACTCTGTATTTTAGTGAACACATTTGATATGTGCTTCAAACAGGTTGAGATATAAAGCCTGCTTATCTAGCATATTAACTCTAAATTGGAATGTGTTTAACATTACATACACTATTATTCAAAAGGTTGGGGTCAGGGCTGTGCGATACAGGCACGAGTCGACACAGGTTGCGCGCGTGCGTCAAGCCTCATCCATACTGCCAGACGCGCTCGTGGAGATTTGCGGTGTAGGCCCGCGCGAGAATATAACCGAGCATTGCGAAACAGGCTGTGTGAGTGAACTGTGAACAGCTCGTCCGTGACGTGGGATTCACATCGTGTGGGGAAGAGAGGAGAGAGTATGAGAATCATTCAGAGACTCAGGCTGTTTGTGCGGTCTTCTGAATTGGGAATAGCGAACATGCAATAAGAGATGCTCTTTTTGTTGCATTGTGACTCACGCAGCTCTTGTAAATTATCTTTTTTGTTCGTGGTCTGTCTTTTCAAAGCTTAAGTTACATAACTTTTTCTTCAGTTTTAATTTGCCTAACTATTGAACTGACCCTGTAGACGCCATAATCCCACTCTGTCTCTCTCCTGCTTTCCTTTTTTTTCTTCTTTATGGTGGGCATTTACACAGTTGGTTAGAGCAGTGCTGATTGGGGAGAACGGAGGTGCACTTATTCTATTGGTTAGTAAGACTGCCACTCAAGACTGACAGTCATGCATATTCTCTACAGAGTCATATCGCGTCCACATCGCAGGCTTTTGCGATTAGCAAATCGCAATGTCTCAAATCGCGATTTCGATTCGATTTTGATTAATCGCACAGCCCTAGTTGGGGTCAGTAATAATTTTTTTAATGAATGCTTTGATTCAGCAAGGATGCATTTAATAGATCAAAAATGAAAGCAGAGACTTTTATAAAAGATTTTCCATTTAAAAAAAGTGCAAAAATATTTACAAAAAATCTTTAAAAATTATATCACATTTCGCACAAAAATTTTAAGCAGCACAACAGCATTGATTATAATAAGAAATGTTTCTTTGGCACCAAAACAGCATATTAAAATTATTTCTGAAGGACCATGTGACAAATTCAGCTTTGTCATCACAGGAATAAATGACATTTCAAAATATACTCCAATATGGAACTGTTATTTTAAATTTGTTAGAATATTTCACAGTATTGCTGTTTACATTTTATTTTATTTTTGATCAAATAAATGGAACCTTGGTGAGCATGAGAGACTCAAAAATATTTTTACATTTTACTAATTCCAAACTTCTATTATAAACTCAAATATTACTTAAGGCTGGTTCACCTGGCAGGATAATTAGGCCAATTTTAGCCCCGATTCACCCCTTCCGACAATCTTAGGATGCTCCGATTATCGTAAAATAATCTGATCAAATATTCCTGCCGTGTGTGGTGTGTTAAGACTACTCTCCTCTGCTCGGAAGAACGTTGGGGCCGCTCCGATCTCAAATCGGGGATATCCAACATGTTGGCTTTATATAGTGTCCCACGAGGACAAACAATCATGCAGCCTGTGGACTGTGGCGTGTAGCCAATCAGAAAGCGAAGTGACGAGGCAGCGAGGAAGTACCGGGAAACAAAATCAAAACTGCCGGCGTATATAATCTAACAAATATAACAAATACAAATAAAGTCGATGGGCATAACTACATCCACAACTGCAGTCCACCAGAGTACATGGAAACGAATATATGAACTTTTATTTCAACGGTTATTAATCTGTGTAGTACGTAACAACATTTCTATGAGATAAAACAACAAATATCATGATGTAGCAAGTATAGTCCATGCTCGCGTTGTCTCCACCTCTTTGACCATCGCCTTTTCTTGTTTTTCTTATGTTTTTTTTCCGTTAAAAACAAAGCACAAACTATGGCCACTGCATCCTCTTCGTCCGCCATGATTGTTTACTCTGAAGTCACGTTTGATCTCGAGGGATTTTGCGAGATTTCCCGTCTGACCTGGGAATGCTCGGGAGTCAAATCGGTTTGTGTGTGATGTGTTGATATTGCCGTGTTGCTGCACACCACACACTGAACGACCAAAACTGTTAGACCCGTGATTTTTTATCGCCGTGTGTGGGGTCTCTCAGGTTTGGAAAATCGGCCGACAATTTTAAAATCGTCCCGTGTGAACCAGGCCTTATGTTTTAAAACATAGCTTAATTTGTTAGAAAAATAATGCTTTAATAAGTTTGCTATTTTAAGTATATAAAAACATTTGTGCAATGCAATGCAAAATCCTTCTGGTATTTCAGTGCATACATCTAACAAACACTACATATGCAAAAGTAAAGGGCCAGTAAATATTTAAATGTGAAGCAATGTTAGTCCAGAATGTGATTCTCTTTGTGGACACACACACATTTAAACATGTTTGTCTGGCTAGACTGTAGTGAAGTATGCCGTTTGTTCCTATTTCGTAATGGCTTGGCTTTGAGCCGACCCATAAGCACCCGGAGAGGGATATCCCAGCATTATTGGGAGGGAGCCAGGTTGGAATGCTACCAGGTCTAGCTTCCTGCATTCCTGCCAAAATTCTACGCAACTACTTGCTTTTTTTCCTCTCCCTTCACTGTTTCTTTGACAATAAACAGCCGTTTGGTAACCGGTTTAACTTTGTCTCTTCCAATCCTTTCGCTGTCTGGCTCTCTCTCCTATCTATTCTGTTATCCTTTGATGAATGACTCATTTCTAACATCAGTCCACATCTAGCTTAGGCTTGACTAAAAGAGGAATGAATTTATAACATTTTAATTGAAAGTTATTTAGATTATTGGGTTTAGTTTTTAACTAAGGAATAATGTACAGAAACATAAATTAAAGATAATGAAAACACTTTGGGCTGACTTATAAAATTATTTCCAAGCTAAGTAATTGTCTGTATTTAATACTGTATTCAAATACTGAAACCAGGAATTGGTCCCAATTAATTTTAATGCCAATCTATTTGTACATTCTTCTAAAAAAACTTTCTTATTTTAAGAAACCATTTCTAGCATTTTCTAAATGTTGAAAACAGGGAGTACAGTGGCTCCAGTCAGTCTGCTAAATGCTATCGGCATCCTTATATTGTTTCTGCATTTCACTTGATTCGTCCAAATAGCTCAAAAGTGATTACAAAATGCAATTCCTCGACTTCTGCAAAACCACACTAATTGTGTTGTGTAACACTGTCCTTAAGCAAATTGGTTGGTATTATTTGTATACCTCTATTATCAAAAAACGACATACTAATTAGTTTTTCTTGTTAAAGTTCTTTATAAATCTAATAGCGAAACACAACTTTTAGAAATTAAAATCCAACATATAACACCACATTATTAAAATAAGGTTGACCTTATTTGAGATCTTTCTTCTTTTTTGCATTGTTTTTCTCCATTTCATAACGCTGAGTCAAAACAGCTGTCCTTATTCAAACTGAATTGTTCCCTTACATTAAGCGAGTGCTTACGCTAATGCAGCCGCTAATGTGCAAGTCTCATTTGGCCAGGTCTCTGAATAATCCATCATAAATAAGGAATGACAAGTCCATCCAGATTCATTTTGCATCTGTGTTTGCTTAAGAGCCTCACTCTCAGTGTATCACTCTAAATTTTCCTTTGAGGATATAGTGGAGCAAAACTGCTGCAGCATAACTATAAAACATTCTTGTGCATAACCCTGAATATCCAGTGTACAGGTGTACTGTACAAGCAGCCTTGAATAACTCAAATGTGCCCATACCAAAATAGTTTTAAATAAAACAACCAAAACCATCAAACCAGACTAAGATTTTGCACTTCTCCACATCAACAGCAAAGACTTTAATAAAAAACATATTTGCTTTTTATGCTTTCAGCAAAATTTTGTGTGCTTAGTCTGCAGACTGTATATGTCTATATGCTAATGAAGAAACTAGACAATGAAGCAAGGATCAATCTTGATATAGTTGTACTTAATGTATAATGTCAATGCATGATGCAAGTGTGGTTTTTATTAAGATTAAGCATTAAAACTGTAGCACTGCCGAAAAGCCTGTTGTTTCCATTTAATAACTCAGTTTTTTTATTATGACAACCAGCTGTGTCGCCCTGAATGATACTGAGGCTTATGCAGGTAGTTTCACACAGGATTGAACCCAATCTCACTTCAAGCTTTCAAACTTTACACATTAGTAATCACCAGAGAGTTCACCCGAGTGCACATTCAAGGGTTAAGGGAGAACATTACCAGAATCTATCACTCATGAACATACCTGTTTGAACTGCTCCTCATAAGTCCATTCGTGGTGCTGTGATTGTGCTTGCGGTGCCAAACCACTCGGTGATTCAGTCTGTCTGGGAGCTGAATAGGTTGGCTGGACTCTGGACATAAGTATCGGGGTACTTTTTGGAGACTGACCGTCACCGGGATAAACAGCATGGTGCGGTGGGTAATGAGCGAGGGGTCCTTCCATGTCTTCATCCCCTCCAGCCTCATTCATACTGTCATCTTCCTCCAAGTCGCGGTCTTCATCACCCATGCCGCGGTCCAGGTCTGGGTCGTCCTCCTCATCATCATCGATGTCGGAGTCGGCTGTGAGCTCGTGTGTCTGGCCGAAACTCGAGTTCGGGGCTCCCGCAGCGAACGCTCCCCTCACCGCTGCTTGATAGTGGCGGAAAGCGATAGCTTGCTGGTGAATCTGCGACTCCACCATTGATCGGATTTCTTTCTCCTTGTCGGCTTGGCGGAGTTTCTCCTCCAGGGCGAGTCGAGCCGCCTGCTGCCGCTGCAGGTTCTCCATGACCGCCTCCAGCTTCATCCCGCTGCCGCCGCTCGAGTGACTGTGAGCCCCGGAGGAGCACACCAGCAGAGGAAGAGAGCTCGCCGACGAGAAAGCGGCTTGCTGTGGGCAACAGAAGGCAAATGTCACTACAAATTTGAGCTGGAACCAGAATTAAGGGTGACTTCGTGGAGTCAGACCCCCTTAATTAAGGCTTAAACCCCCCTCTCCAGAAAAAAAAAACGAAATAGTTGGGTGTAAAGTAAATATTATTTTTCATACAAACAGTTGGATTTATAATAATTATAAAAGTTATAATTACAGTTAGTCAGACCACCTATATTTAGCTATAATAAAAAAGGCGGTGACGAACATAAAAGGTCGTCAGAAGATGTAACGTTAACCGTAATAACGCTTTTTACACGTTACCCATTACGATTCAGGCAGATCAATAAAGCATAAAAATATTATGTATGACATTATTGTAGGATACTTTCACATATCAGAACTACACAAAACTATCACAAAATATGTTGCTTTTGAAAGTATTTTTGATAATTGATATTTAATTAGCTCATGGTAAAATTACAAATTCGCGGTGCACAAGAAGAGACCCGACAGAGTGTTCACGAACACTCCATTTACATTTTATAGTTTAGCAGAATGGACATGCCAAAAATATAACAAAAAAAGTAACCCTATATGTGGAACCTATGTGAACAATTATGTAGCCTTAGCCTACTTAACTCACAAAACGATTTATATCTTGAAAAGGACAAAACTGATGCACACTGCAAAATCCTTTCAATCCTTTCATATCATTGCCATTCATTTAATTTGTAGCTAACGTGTTATTTTTACTCGGTTTTACTCTTTAGTGAGCTAATTAAAATAGTCGGGAAAAGTAAACTTTTTTTTAACTTATTTTTTTTTCGTATATTTTTCTTATATTAAAATGTTCAAATATTATTACCGAGTTCATAAGATAAAACTAGCTACTTATGAAAAGTACCTATGGAAATGATTCCACTAACAGAATAAACTATCTGGCCGTCTCCACTGTAATTGCACGCAATGTCACATTTCTGATGTGAAAAACGACCTAAAATTATTCAAATTATGTAAGATAGCCTATAATGTATATGCTGTGTTGATAGCTAAGTCGAATGGCAACGTGTTCATCGTAACACAACGTGCGTACAAACATCTAAGTGCAGTAAACATTGAATTCAATATCTAAAATACAGTGACAGGCTAAGAATAACGATATCTATATTCTACCTGAGGAGCATAAGCGCGTGCTTACCAGTGCAGATTTAGTTGCTATGCTTGTGTTGTCAACCATGCTTCTCCCGTCAAATGCGACGAATTTGCTCAACAGTGACCTTTTTCCCCAAACAAAGTCAGAAGAAGTGCTTGTATTTCCGTCTCAACATCTAACGTTAGATGTGTGTCGCGAAAGCAAAGAAATAGCTCTTTATGGAAACGGTTTCGCGACGCGCTCGCGCTCTTTGAGCAATTTGGCAACAAGTGGCCGTAACTGTAGAATGACCTCTGAAGACTAAAGATCAGATCAGTCCTGCCTCCATCTGCTCTCTACACGTCAATAGACGTGGATATAAGGCAATCAGGGCAGGGTCTGCACTAAGCCAACAGAAATTCAGCTGAGCAGCGAATAAGATCAGCTTCCTGCGCGCGCTTCTCTTCAAACACAGCACTTCAAACTTCATCAAATTGAAACTCATCGAACGCTTAACATTCTACACATTTTAACTTCAAACGAATGCTCCGCCTTTAAGAGTTCACGGTGTGGAAAATGTGGAAAGATGTATCCAGCAGTTTAAGAGGGCTTTGCATGCGTGAAACGCAAATGATAAAGTAGGCTAAGCTATAATTATAGCCTCATCTTACTCACGCGTTGTTCCTCAAAACAAATGTACGCATACATTTATGTTGCAGATACAAGATTAGCGAAATATAGTTGGTTTTAAGGTTTTACATATGTTGAAAACACGTTTATATGATATATAGGCGAAAATATATTTGAAATATATTACAGCATTTACAGTTTGATATAACCAGCTGGTAAAAATGTTCATGTGTATTGGCTTTTATTTTAATTTTTAATTAAATTTTTTGCATCTTATTCTCTGAAACAGAATCCTCATACGCTCTGTTTAGCAATGCGTTAAAACATGAGGTCACTGAAAATACAAAAACTCCAGATTTAATTTTAAGATATGCAATTTAGGTTGTGATTTTTTTTTTCTACGTAGGCTATAATATGCAGCTAATGTTCACTCATGCAGAATAAAAGTCCGTTCACTACATTACACCAGCATGTAGAGGGACATAAATAGTACAGATAAATACATCCTTCTGACTGCAGAACATATATTTGCCATTCATCATGCCATTATCCAATATTTTTAATTCTATGAACTGAATAAACAGACTTATGATTGAATTCCATAATAGATAGATAGATAGATAGATAGATAGATAGATAGATAGATGGATAGATAGATGGATAGATAGATAGATGGATGATGTCTGAATAAGTCCATATAGCACTAAACAACAGGCGATTCCTCCCATGACCCCTGCTCTCTGATTATGATGAAATAACCTATTATCTTTTGACCTCAATAACTCCTTAAAAGAATGCTGTGTTGCTTTATGCCCTCAAACCACTGAGCAAAATTGATAATCATTCCACAGTTACAATCCATTCAAGTTAAAGCAAGGCTAAGGTCTTGCACGGACACTGATAAGGCTAGAATGATGGTTAATATGTTTGACACTGTGATCAGAGGAATCTCTTAATGACAGGTTTGAATTCATGAACGTTACACAATACTCCAATTGTGATATTTGCATATCTTGGAACAACGAGACTTTTTAGTTAAAGCTATAAGATATGTTGAGACACATGCCACAGATCTAATGCAATTGTTAAAAAAAAATAAAAAAAAAGTCAGACTGAGGTAACTGATGCTAAGGTTATGTAAACAAAACATCTCTTCCAACAAAGAGAGGCAACAGCTCACTGGATTAAAATTCATAAAATGAAATAAATGGTGTGAGTAATGTGTTATTTAACATCTCCACCTGCTGTTCATATTCGGTAAATACATGTAAAGTATGCTTCAATTGAAAGCCTCAATTGAGAGCTCCATGTGATTCTTATATTATATTTGAGAAATTAATGCAAGATATTTTAAAAGAGGATATATATAGTTTTCCACATTATTAAGCCGTATATATATTCTTTATCACAACATGGCTAATAATCCAGTTTCAGCTATAAAATTACTCAATAAAATAAAAATGACTCGTCATAACTTACTGAAAACCTGTCATTGTTTTTTTTTGAAGCACTCACATTTTTAGAAACACTTAGCTAATGAAAACATACGGGCATCAGCTCTAAGATGACAGCTAAGTAAATTCAATAACAATAACACAATTGGGTGCTTAATAGATAAAGCACAATGGTGTGATTGCGAGAAAAAATAGCATCACGTGCAATACAAATGTATTTTGGTTTGTTGCTGCATCATCTGTGGCCCGGGACACTGATAGGCTGCATTCCCTTTGAGCAGGTGAGCTCGGAGTGTAATTAGGCAATTGCAGCAGGCACATAATAAAGGTTATGAAATGTATTCTTTAAAGGTTACGAAGTAATAAACCACAGTAGTGTTATAACATGAGTGATCAATTACAAATGCATGCATGCGTAAAAGACTGAAGACCTTTAGATTATTTTCAGCTCACCAGAATACAAGTGATTGACATAAACAGCAGAGGGAGTAAATATGTTGACCAAGACCTGCATATTTAAGTTAACAGTTGAAAATGAAACAGTGGATAATTAAATCAATATTGATCAGGGTTAATGATCATTGAAAACTTTGGTCAGTGTATAAGAATAATTGTGGATCTTCGTTTTTCCAATGCGTTCAAATTATTCTTTCATGCAAAGCAAGTACAAAAATTCATCTTTTTAATTCAGGCTACATAACTGATGAACGCATTAACTCATTCTTTTGTTTATGTAAGTTTTTGAAATGTTGTTCAAATGAGGAAAATAGTTTGTCAATAATGCAAGAGGACAATAATCATAATGTATGTACGTATCATACACAACTAACATGTGTCTCTACTGTAATGCATGGTGTGTGTGTGTGTGTGTGTGTGTGTATGTTTAAATGCCTGAAACACACTCGTAAGACAGTACTAATGTCGTTGTGTTGAAAAGTCTGTGGGTTAAAAGGAAGGCTAGCTACTGTAATTACATCTCTTGCTCTCTATCTGAGTGCATTTTGGCTAATTGTTCTCTCCCTAGTGACTCATGACCACTGTAGCATCTAAAAAACAATTTCTAGGTATTTATCAGCATTAACGCTGGGAGGTGATGCTTTCAAAGAAAAGCATTATTGGATTGGTATGTTAGGAAATGCATCCAAAGCTGTATTAAAATTAGTATGTTAAGAATTACACCTTTTCTAAGGGTGCATGCGTGTAAAGGTTTACTTGTGTTCTTTGAGTTTATTATGTTCAGTACCTATGTGCATACTGCAAAAACTGAAAGTTCAACCTGAGATTGAACTAATTAGTGTGAGTGAAGAAGAAATTCCAAGACTAAATCAGTCTGATGATTAATCTCTGGAAAGGTGCACTATAAGTAACATTGCTCTGATCAGTCATTTTATACTGTGCGACTTATACTGAGAGTCAATCATGATCAAATAAATTCCATAAGTAAAGGTTTCCGTTAAAGGGGAATTACAGGGGGATAATGTGAGACTGATCATATGAGCTCAACACGTTAACAGTCAGGTTAACACACAAAAATCCAATGAGTTCAAATGTGTTTGTGGGCCATAAAGACAATTACATTTCAGTAAAATGTATTGATTCTGCTTTGCTTGACAATATCAAACATGTTCACTGAATAACTGAACTGAACTGAACTGATCTGAAAACAGCTACTATATTATCTTCTATAGAGCGTCTTTTTAGCTCAAATGGAAGTCTTAATTCTAATTAAAATGAATGATGATTAATTTATCTCTTTTGTTGACACTGGCATGGGTTTTTTATTTTATTTTTTTCTTCCTGTTTACTACTGCTTTGCAGCATTTTGTGATGTATTGCTGTTTTCTTAGATGCCTTTGTGTGAAACAGCCAGTAGGTGTCTTCAAAAACACAACAGTAGTTCAGCAACAAGTCAGCAGGGACCTGACAGTTATAATATAAACTGCTGCTTAAGAAGTGATTAGAAAGGCATGCAAAGTTCCTTACACACAGACTTACATATAAAGGTTTCTGCCTTGTTACAATGAGATAAAATTAGTTTATAATAATCACTAGCTAAAACAGTTTCTCTTGTAAGCCTGAAAACTTCATGGACAGATCCACTTTTGCATTCTTTTCCTTTAGGAGACTATAGTTTTCAATCTGGTTATGGATTAGTGGTTATGAATGTTTTCGTCTGGGTTCTTCTTCTCCCTTTGATCGTGGCATTATGTACTTTCTGAGTGTTTGTGATTCTGGCAAATTCTTGCAGATTTCCTCAGATGTTGAGAGTACAAATAAGTGATGTTTATATTGAATTAATTTAATAACAGGGCAATTAACCTTTAGTACAGTATCTTGGTGTCTGATAATTTTTTTTTTAATAATGTATCAATTCATTCAAGTTTTTTAGTCTAAAATGAGATTGCAAAGAAAATGAGAAACCAAGGGATAAGGTTGCACTTTCGTGTTTCGTGACATCTCTTTATTGAAAACCATGATTTTGCCAACTACGAGCTAGAGACCTTAATCTAGCATAATCAGGATTAATTAACAAAGCCCACTGACAGATGGCTTCAATTACGTGAGCACTGTAATACATTTAAGAGAGAAAAAATTCAAAACAAGTATAACATAGGGAAATGGAACGAATCTTGTGCTGTTATCTTTATATCGATTTTGTTTTTATCCAGTCTGAATTTGTAATACCTATGTGGGCAATCAAAAGAGCAGGGATTCAGAACAGTCTCATTGTCTGAAGCCACAGACTCAGCGCACTATTTAGCAGTGACGTGAATAAGAAATATTGTGTCTGGAGAGCTTGGCTGAGTTTTTAATCTGCCGCTAAATCTGTCCTGATATGGCATCTTTTTTATGAAAAGTGCTTTTACTTTGAGTCTTGCTATTAAATTATAAGAAATCTATGTTACATTATTATCCAGAGTTATAATTTTATATCCATTTAAAAAGCTTGAAAATAAATTTGGCAAATCTGTGATCTGTTGCTGTATGTCTACCACTAGATGTCACTATGATAGTGCTTGAATTATTGAGTTCATGGATGGCTATGCAGTCCACTAATAAAAATGTGACATGATATGTTGCATGACATACGATTATTGGTTGATGACACTAGTCAGAAGTTGGTTTTAAGAACATTTTACATGATAAGTGAGACGTCCTGCTTGTGTTCTTGTAGTCATTCGTGTGTACAGGCGTTATTTTTATAATGTAGAAGACAGTGAACCTGTTGGTGCAACAATGCTTGCTACTGCTTCAGCTCTAACATGCTACATCTCTGAAAGAGTTGATTACTGTAAAGTTCCTATCAGCATAGGAAAGTGAAACAAACTGAATTAACAAAGGGGTAATTTCTCAATACAATTATGGGTAAAAAAACCCACACCTACTTACAGTTTTTGATTCATGTCACTGTACTGTAAGGGAATAATTACTAGATTACTGTACATCGGCCTAAAATGCTATAGCGGACTGACCAACATCGGTCCTGGAGAGCCGCAGTCACGCAGAGTTTTGCTCCAACCTTGATAAAAACCCACCTGCCTGTAGATTTCTAGTGTGTTTAATTAGGGTTTGAGCGTAGCTCTGTAAAACTGTGGCTCTCCAGGACTGACGCTGGCCACCCCTGTGCTATTGCTAAATTAATGACTGGGACTAAAAAAAGGGAACATATCAATCCAGTTTTCATTCGTTTTATTGTTTGGTTAAGGGCTTTGTTACATTTGATGTATGGCTTACTTTGGATCCACATGTGTTGTCTTTAAATGTGCTTTATAATAAAATATTATTTTTTAGATTTTTATATTAATGCTACCTTGACCATTAATCTCGACTAAAGTGAGATTCATGAATTCATTGCGACCCTGTAGCTTTAAGGAGGGGGCGGGCTGCGCAGCGATGACGCATGAATAATAATGAAAGGATGCTTGAAAATTGCTCCCAAAAATTGACCAGCCGAGCCGCACACCTCACACATCCTAACGAGAGTAATTACACAGGCAAGCGGAGAGTTAGACAGAGACCCAAAGAAGACTCCAAACAGGAGAAGAGAGAGGGGCCCTGGAGAGACTCACAGGACAGACACACACCACACAGCTCACTTATAAACAGAAAGAGTGGGATTATGCCACACTAAGTTTAATTAAGGATACGTCTTCATTTATACAACAATCTACTTGGGGGGGGAAACTTTCAAAAGCTTTGCAAGAAAAAAAAGGGAAAAAAAACATCAGCTACTTCCTTTATTGGTGTTAAAGATGTCATGTTTCATGTCACTATGTTTGTCCATTTGGGTAGTGCTCGTGATGCCTGGCAGGACAAGTGCACTGACTGACAGCATCGACGTGATGGTCATGTTGCCTCACAACAACACATACATGTTCTCCTACCAGAGAGTTTCTCCGGCTATCGAGTACGCGATACAAACCCTCGGCAGAACAGAGCCGTTTGCAGGATTGACATTCAATGTACAGTATGAGAACTCCGCGTGCGGGATGGACGCTCTGTACGCGCTCGTGGACAAGCAGAAAGACGAGCGTCCCGACCTGGTCCTCGGTCCGGTGTGCGAGTACAGCGCCGCGTCCGTGGTCAGAGTGGCATCGCACTGGAACATCCCCGTGATCTCAGCAGGTGCTCTGGCCACCGGCTTCAACTCGAAAACCACCGACTACTCGCACCTCACAAGAATCGCTCCAACTTACCTGAAGATGGCTGAGACGTTTCAGGCGATGTTCGGACGTTTCGGCTGGAGAACTGCATCTCTGATTTACGACGATGATAAAGACGAGAGAAACTGCTACTTTACGATAGAGGGGGTTTTCACGGTGCTGTCAGAGTACCACCACATCGCCACAGATTTCGCCGTGTTAAACTCGAACGAGGAGAGAGTAGACGCCGACGGGATCATCACGTCCGTCTATGGGAGCGAAGGTAGACTACTCGTTTACTTCTCTGTCATTTACCAAATGTTTTATGGCAAGCCGTATTAAAAGGTAATTCCATAAAACGAATCTCTACTTTGTTTCTGGTACTTTTTCATTAAACAGCCTATCAGTGTTTCAGATTTGACGTTCATGCCTATAGATAGGCTACTTAATTAGTCTTTTAGTAGTTTTTACTGATTCCTGTGACAAATTGCACGTTTTTGTCATTAAATTGCATGGGGATCGGTGGTTCTGTTATTATCAGCCATTCATCTCAGATTAGTATGTATTCCAGTTGTTGCTGTACCTGTTTCCGTTTTACTAGTAACTATTCATTGGGTGCTAGTTCTGGTTTCTTTTCTTTCACTAGTAAACAGTAACTACTCAGGTTTTGTGAGTAAAGACAAAAGGAAATAAAACAGCTTGCCATAGATGCAGAAAGAATGAAGTTTCTTGCCAGAAAGTGCACAAGTGGAATGGATGGCATCTTGTTGGGTTTGAGCCCAAGTGGTAGTAATCCACACTAATACTAAATAGAAGAGATTACATGTTTCCAGATACAGTCAGAATAACACGCTTACAGGACAACCTTTTTGCAAATGAATAATGTATTAGGGACATGGGAGTGGGCATGGGCCTTGGGATCAGATTTGTTAAGAACACCTACGTCAATTTAAGCAAAATTGCTTTCAATTAGACATAAAACGAAATCAATCACTGTATGTGATATATATATATATATATATATATATATATATATATATATATATATATATATATATATATATATATATATATGCTGTTTGCAGCCTTTCATACCTGGTAATTGAATTTCTATAAAGAAATTATGTGTATAATATGGTTTAAACACATTTCAGCTATGGTGTTGATGTGACCGTCAGGGTACGTAACTGACATGTTTGAATTGTTTGGAAATATTACGTTTGAAAAACATTCCTAAAAAATCAGCGGCAGCCTTTCACCAGCAGCTTGTTCTCTGCAGTGACTTGTGACTCACCTCAGGTATTCACAGGTCAAGAGGGTGGATTTGCAAAGGTATTGCCCCTGGTCAACACATTTCCTTGTGTTATTAAGAGACTTTTAGTTTAAACTGAAACCGGAGCTTAGTTTTTCTGGAAGTGGTGTTTACATCAAATGAAAATGCATTAAAGCGAACAGCAGTCCTAATCCACAACATGTTAAACAGCCAAAGATGGGGCAATGTACAAGAACGATATAGAAAATTTACAAATGCAGATATTTTTCTAACTAGGGCTGTTTTAAACATCTCCTGATCTCCTTGGGCTCCCGGTCTGTAAAGATAGACAAGAGGTCAGTTGCACTCCATATGAAAGCTTGTGGAAAAAATGATCAGAATTTTGACAGGCAGTCAACACTGAGCTGTTGGAATTTTGGGGAACAATTGTAGGCTTTAGCACTCCTCTATACATCCTCGAGCACTTTTTAACAGCTTTTCTCATGGCGGGTAAAGTCATGCACACTGTCTGCCTGCCTGATTCTTAATAACCAGAGTGGATACACTCTGCCTGGAGTGCACTGCTAGTATTGGTGTTGGACACATTGTGGTGCTAAAAGATATGCCTGCTGTCAAAACTCTGAACTGTCTGCTGTTTTAGCCTGCTTTCGAACATCATATCCTGCCCCAAATCTGTGCCGTTTCAGAAAGGCTGACTGTGCACCTCCTTACAGATCCTGTTTCATAAACAGTGCATTTCTTACATTCTTAGCAAGAATGTTGTCGATTTTAGAAAATATACAGATATGCCTAAATACAGGGGCCCTGCAGAAGGCGCAGTCCCCTGTGTCACTTTCCTAAGACAGTCCTGTGCATTGAAATTGACATCTTCGGTTTCTCAAGTTAAAGCATATTGCATGAATGCTGGACATTAAAGGAATGTTGCACTAATTCTGGAGATGTCAGTATGGAATGACTCAAGCAGGTTAGAAGGTTAATACTGTCTTGGGGCTGTTTTGACTTTAACAATGCCAGGGTTATTCCTCTCGAGGCTTTTTTATAATTCTTTCCATTTTCTACCAGTTCACAGCAGCTAAAGGTCATCGACATGCAGTCCCCCACAGCAACTGTAAAGGTACAAGTATGGAATGCTTCTCGTATGATGACATGTATGCTTCCTTTGATCTGCCCATCGCAGGCCATGCAGAGATTTGAATGTGGAATCTCGGTGATGGGATGCATTTTTCAGGCCACCACCCAAACACTCAGGCAAACTTTGACATCTGTTTCAAGCATCTTCTTTAGTGTAAGATTAAACTGCACATTTTTATTCAACGAATCCACACTAAAGGTGTCATTTATCTGCAGAACGAGCATGTAAGCAAGTTGATTTATGTTTACTGCTTATAATAACAGCATTCATCATCTACTCTCTCACACAGTTTCTCATAATCAGAAGTCAGCGGAGATTGCCAAATAGTTTTTCTTTGCCT
Source organism: Carassius auratus (assembly GCF_003368295.1). Classification (NCBI taxonomy): domain Eukaryota; kingdom Metazoa; phylum Chordata; class Actinopteri; order Cypriniformes; family Cyprinidae; genus Carassius; species Carassius auratus. The sequence goes on along the minus strand of NC_039247.1, from coordinate 15,965,372 downwards.
GCAGCCTGCATCTTTAGAGGACGTCATTGGGATTTTCTCCAGCAGCTGTGACGCCTGATTTGATTCATTTGGCCATTGCGATGCCCTTGTTTTTGTTGTTGTCAATCTGCGTTAAGCGGCTTTCAACCTGTTGCAGGAGGCTGCAGCGTGTCGATTGGCACGGGTGAAAGTAATAAAATCCAGATAACTTTAATAACATGGCCCAGCCTGCACATGATCGCGGATTTTAAAACTGTGTTTTAGTTGCTGTGTCTTGAAAGATTGTGAAAAGTAAAACCTAAAACTGCGTCTTAGCCAATCAGAATCAACTTAAGGGCTTCACAACAGATGAATGTCCAAGCCTCTACTCGTTTCAACTGAGAACTCTGTCTCGACAGCTATTGACAGCTGTTTATTCATATCACACATTAAAGACAAGCTTTTAAAAATGCACAGTGTACACTACAGTCTCTGGACTCACGGCGCCCTGGACACTGAGATTTCAAGGTTAGGAGGTTGGGGTCATGATGTTTGGGTGGTACTACAGCTCACTGTGAGTGAGTAATAGCACAGTTTGATGTTTGCTTTTGATATGTTTGGACCTGGAAACTGTGACGTGTGGCACTTAACAAGCAGATAAGAATGACAGAGATCTGGCTAAATGTAAATAAAATTCCAAGTAATGATCTACAACTGAAGCTAAATGTCAGAAGATAAGGCACTTTAATGAGGATGGCATACGGTGTTGCAGTGTTTTGACAGTGAGTGATGTGAGCACAGAACCCCAAACTGACTTCTTGGAAACCTGCAGAGTGGTCCTCAGGGAGTGAATTTACTAAGGCAGAAGTATGTCATTATAGCTCTGCTTATTTAGCATTCTCTGCTGTGCTGTCAAAGTCGGACCAAGGCAAATTGGAGCTAAACTCTGTAGGACACTGACCCTCCAGGACCGAGTTTGGAGACCCCTGACTTTAAAACATCCAAGTAAACAAGGCAGTAGACAGCTTTACACTTTCTAATATAATACGTATGTCTGCACAATATAGTTAAGACCCAAATGAAATGAACAATCAGTGGCTAGAGTATATGAATGGGTCATTCTGAGTTGAAAATGAACCCCAGATGTTACCAAACAGCAAGTTACTAAACCTAACAACAAAAGCAACCATAAAGCAGTGTAAACACAACAATTTCTTGTTTTAATTATTCATGCCCCAGTGCATGATGCAGAATTAACTTGCCTGAACTAAATTATTTCATGTATAATTTACATTTGTTTTTTCCATACGTCACCACAGAATCATTTTTATCAGTGTATATAGACCCCCAGGTGCATTAAATGCGGCACAACCAACAGTAAGTGTGCCATGTGTTGCCTCTTTGCATTCCTCAGCTCATTTGTGACTAGTGTCAGTGGGAAAATCCAGATTTTTGAAATATTGCTGGCTGGAGCTGTACCCCATGGAATCACTGCAGAGTGAACACAGGGCCTGTAGTGTGCTGTGCGCACTGTAATTAAAGGGTGCTATAGTGCAGGAATACTGAGGTGAAGTTTGTCCCACTCAGCTGAGGATATTTCAAGCAGGGCATTACACTGACTGAGCTGTGGGGAAAGTTCCAATCTCCTGAATCTTCCTATTTATGGGTCACTTTGCAACTAAAAAAAAAAAAAAATCTCTGTTTGCTTGCTTGTTTATTTATTTTTGACCTCCTTGCTCCATGGGAAAATATTTTGTACCTCAGACTGTGTTTCCGTTAGGCCAGGTCAAAAAGATGTTATTCTATGGTACTTACGAGCCCGTGCTTACATAATTGAATCAATGCCACATGCTTTTGTAAAACTGCCCATTAGCATAAAGATCATATAACTGATCTTTAATTAACAGCACTGTGCACATTCTCTGGATCAAGACTCTAATAACTTAATTTACATTTTGGATTTGTGGTCTGTGAAACTCTTACAAGAACACAGTTCTTTGTTTTGCCATAAATAGAAGTGGGAATCCTAAGGAAATTAACGATTAGTTCCGGTACATACAGTATTATCATAGATTTAGGTCTCACAAGTCCCACTTAAGTTATTCAGTGTGCTGACCTAATTTCCACCGAAACAGGAAGTTTATGATGTTCCTAATCTTCCTTTTATAGGCAAGATTATTGAAAAGGTAGTCTTTAACAAATACTTAAACTCAAAAGGATACCTGGAAAATGTTCAATCCGGTTTCCGACTGCATCACAGTACAGAGATAGCATTCATTAAGATAACAAATGATTTCAAATATCAATGCTGGTACTACTAGATCGCGCTGCTGTGTTTGACACTGTCAATCGTAACATACTACTAGAGAGACTTGAAAACCGGGTCTGGCTTTATGGGATGGTAATCAATTGGTTCAGGTTATACTTAGAAGGGAGAGGTTATTATGTGAGTATAGGAGAGCATAAGTCTAAGTGGACGTCCATGACATGCGGAGTCCCACAAGGCTCGATTCTTGCACTGCTCTTGTTTAGCCTGTGTATGCTAAATAAATGAATAATAAATAAATAATTTCAAATAAATAATGAAAAAGAACCAAATTGCCTATCACAGCTATGCTGATGATATCCAGATTTACCTATCCTTATCTCCAAATGACTACAGCCCCATTGACTCCCTCTGCCAATGCACTGATGAAATTAACAGTTGGATGTGCCAGAACTTTCTTCAGTTAAACAAGCAGAAAACTAAAGTCATTGCATTTGGAAACAAAGATGAAGTTCTCAAGGTGAATGCATACTTTGGGGTCTAACTACTAAAAATCAATCTAGAATCTTTATGGAGATGTACTTTAGATTCAGTAGTCATTTTTAAAGCAGTAACTAAATCAGCATACTATCATCTAAAAAACATTACAAGAATTAGTTGTTTTGTTTCCAGACAGGAAACCTTCATCACCAGCAGGTTAGACTATTGTAATTGTTTCCTTAATGGCCTTCACAAAAAGACCATTAGACAGCTGCAGCTCATCCAGAACGCTGCTGCCAGGATTCTGACTAGAACCAGAAAATCTGAGCATATCACACCAGTCCTCAGGTCCTTACACTGGCTTCAAGTAACATTTAGGATTGATTTAAAGTACCTTTACTTGTATATAAATCATTCAATGGCCTAGGACCTAAATACTTAGGTATGTTCACTGGATATAAACCTAACAGAGCACTCAGATCATTAGGATCGAGTCAGTTAGAAATGCCAGGGTTCACACAAAACAAGGGGAGTCTGCTTTTAGTTATTATGCCGGCCGCAGTTGGAACCAGCTTCCAGAAGAGATCAGATGTGCTAAAACATTAGTCACTTTTAAATGCAGACTCAAAATCATTTGTTTAACTGTGCATTTATTGAATGAGCACTGTGCAATGTCCAAACTGATTGCACACTACATGTATAATTCTTTTATATTCTTATATTTCTTATATTCTTAAATTAATTTTTAAACCTTTTAAATTTTAAGATGTATTTTTTTTTAACCATTTCAAGTTTTTTAAAATAATTTTTTAATAATTTCAAGTTTTTAAAATTCCTTGCTTTATTGTTGAGATTTTTTTAAATTCTTTTATTTTCTTTTATGTAAAGCACTTTGAATTACCATTGTGTATGAAATGTGCTATATAAATAAACTTGCCTTGCCTTGCCTAGAAAGATTTCATTAAAATCATTGATCCGTTGAAGTGACATATGGTCTATACGTTTTGAATGCTTTTAAGTCATTTAAGCGCAATTGTTGTCAGTGTTTTAGAGAACACTTGCTTATAGATATCCTTAAGGCCAACATCTTCATACTAAAAGCAAAAAACTAAAAAACATGGAGTTGTAAATGGCAAAAATAATTTCAGTAATTGAGTCAGAATGAGAAAGTACACCAACTGATTAAATAATTGTACATTTTGATTCATTAAAAAGAATATGTCTTATGAGTCTTTCACTTAGGAATCAAACATCACTGCTCACACTGTACAGGCATTTTCATGAAAAGAACAAAAATGCACTTTTCTTAATATTCTTAAAATATGTTTTAATACCACTATTAATAAGTATTGTATTATCGCTGTAAAATATCATATGCAAGATATTTAAAAGTGTACGTAAGCATGTCTTTAGTTGGACCTCAGCACCACTTCTGCACAATTAAAGTACACACAAAGTTAGCACAAAGTTAGTTGTTCCAGTTTAGCAGACTTTAAGTATACCAGTTTAGTAAACCGAAACCACTAATGCAGTGTATTTTTATTGAGTACCTACATATGTTAATGTATTTGTAGTATAAGTAGCACAAAATCAATGCATTTTCACTAGGGAACCCTAGTCATAAATGCAGTTTAAACATTATAAACATGAACCAGGTGGGCATTGGTGGGGATGGTACCCTAAATTTGTAGTTTTGAATGACATCACATTCTGTTCTTTCACGTTTTGCAGTGGTGATCATGTGTGCCAAGGCGGACACTGTAAGAGACCTAATGCTGGCAGCCCATCGACGAAAATTAACCAGCGACAGCCACATTTTCTTCAACATTGAACTTTTCAACTCCTCTTCCTACGGTAAAGCTCCACTACTGTACTTATGGTTGTTGCACACTGATTAAAGAGCTTATCTCAGTTCCCAGGATGAGCCATAGTCATACGAGATTGTCCTATGAGCCTCTAACACAATGAAGCTATCTACACTGAACTGCAAAAGAAGCCCAGCGCTTCTGCTTGATAGAGATTACATTCAAGAGATATTCAACACAATAGTGCCTGGATATTGTCTGGGTTGCAGGTCCAGGATGTTCCTGTGATGTTCTTGTGTATATCTAAATATATCTATCTGTTGCAGCAAACATAACAGAGTAGATATTTCAGCCATTGTCAATGAGGTTTTATCAGCAGAAACAGGCCAAACATGCTTGTATAATGTCCTTATGTTTAGAGATGTACTTTTCTATGGCAAATCTTGTGAAAGGCTCATGTGAACATGACGTACAATGAAAATACAACATTATTTTACAGGGGATGGATCCTGGAGGAGAGGAGACAAATATGACAATGAGGCCAAGGCTGCCTACAGCTTTCTCAACACTGTAACGTTGCTTAGGTCCACAAAGGCAAAGTTTGAAGATTTCTCCATGGAAATAAAAAAGTCACTACAGCAGTCAGACATCCCTGTCTGCGAAGGCTGCAGTGCTGTACGTGAGTCTTTGAAACACAAATTCTGAATATAATGGCATGTTCAAAAGCCAAATGCATTTACGAATTGTATTGGATTTCAGAAATAGTTGGTCAAGGTCTTTGCAGATCTAAATTCCTTCAAATATTTTCTTCATCCTTTTGATAAATGAGAATTTATGGGGTGCGGTGCACGATATATTGGTACTATATTGGTTATCAGCTGATATTAGAGTTTTTTTTATTATTGTATGTCTGTTGTTATTGGATATTTAATTATTCTATGCACATTTTCATGTTCTATTTTTTATTTAAATTATCCAACACCTTGTTAAACACACACAAACACACACACATGTTTGTTTTTGGGAAAAATGTGGACATCCCATAGGCGTAATGGTTTTTATACTGTACAAACTGTATATTCTATGGGCCTACACCAACCCTACACCTTACCCTAAACCTCACAGAAAACTTTGTGAATTTTTACTTTCTCAAAAAAACTCATTCTGTATGGTTTATAAGCGTTTTGAAAAATGGGGACATGGGTCATGTCCTCATAAGTCACCCTCTCCTTGTAATACCTGTGTCATACCCATGTCATTATACAGAGTTGTGTCCTGATATGTCAGAAAAACAAGAGCACACACACACACGTTCGATAAATAATTTTTTTTTTTTACTTGTAGCGTGTACAAATTATACATTTGATATTTGAAGTGTTGGGTAGAAATGCAAACCAGATTAATCAAAAAACATCCAACCATGAAAATGTTGCATCCTCATTATCTCTTGTGAACATTATTCAGGCAAATCAGTCACTCCTGCAGATCCTTATATTTTGTGGCCTGCATGGTTCAAAGTGCAGCTGATTCATTTATTCACCCAGTTAAAAGTCAGAATATGGTGCGTTCACACTTTATGAATGGGGTGACTTGGCATTCCATACAGGCCCTATATTTTGGTCTGGCTCTTTCCCATCATGTCAGCTTCCTTTGAAAAACTATCAAAGCTTTTCTAAGGAAGACAGCGGGAACTGTCTTTCTGAAACAAACAACTGTGGACGAATCGCAGTGCCAAGGTTAACAACCTCAGTGGGGGCCCTGCCACTTTTGACTGACTCGATTGCTGTATCAGCAGGAGCCACAAAAGTCTTGAGCTGGACCTTTGCAGGGGAGCACCATCATATATACAGAAAAGTATTTAGACAAAGACTGTTTTTATTCCAAATATGAATGTCAGGACTTCAGTGTGCCGAATACAACTAGCTCCCGCTTGAACCTGCGCTGTGTTTTTCTGACAGCGGTGTTCATGCTGAATTAATGAGCTGAAGGAAGAATGCTCACTTTATTTATTAAGGAAGGTGATACATTTTTTGGAATTGGCTTCCAGTGAGTGGCGTTCTTATGAGCATCCACACACATTTTAGCGATTCATACTAGCTGCCAGGAAATGCAGCCATACTCATTTGCAAAGAGCCCCCCATATGCAGAACATAAATCTGCTGGAGAAATGATAGTTTCCACTGTTAGCATTCTAGAAGGTCGACTGTACAGGAAAATCCAGCTACAAAGTAAGACCTTTAAAAGATTTGTAAAATATGGGTATTTAAAAACTGCTGTTTTAGATCCAAAGGTGCTGTCAATCATAGGTCCTTAGCGACTCAAAATGTTAAGCATTTTTATGCACTGATGACCAGTAGGTGGGTGTGTTGGATTACCACAGTCATTATGAACATGTTTTATGTTTTACAGTATAATGTATTTCATGTTTTATGTGATTGATTCAATTTCTCCAAAGTTTATTCTGTATTTTCCATTTCAAAATGCTCTCGGAAGAAAAGGTTTTGAAATGATCCTAAAAACAGGCAACATTCCTCAGAATCATTAACTCCTTTTTCTAGCTAAGACAAATCTCTTCAAAAGAACCAAAGTATGAATTGAGTCAGACTGACATGTATTTTATCTTACTTACTAATAGTTGTCATCTGTTGGCCCTCAGGTTGATCTGTTACTTATTTTCCTCTTCGGCTCGCCCTTCATTGTGCGTCACTGCAGGTTATCAAGTTCCAGCATGACAGAACCACTGAGGTTCAATTAATCCCCACAAATTCTATTCACACAGATTTAGCATTTCCAAAATACCAGGTGTCTTCTCAGGTGTGTATTATCTAATCACAGCTTAAGTCGAGTCAATTCAGGGTCAGCTTTCAACTAATGAAGGTGTGTATATATACTGTACTTGAGCAGAGGTTATTAAAGTTATAAAAAAAACTATTCAACCTGAAAAGAAGCATCAGTGAAGGAACTAGGAACATTCATGATCAAACTAAATGCAGTAGACTGCATATGAATTTAAGGCCACCCGTGGTTGCTTCTTTCCTTTCCTTCTTAAAAACCCTTATCTAGAACAAGATATGAAGTCAACCGCTTTGCTGATCAATAAGGGCCCCTAAAACCTTCTCACGGGATCTAAACACACTGTTGCCGAATGACTAAACTGAGACAAACAAAGGAAGTCACAGACTTATGACCGACAGTTCGTTCTGCTTCAATCTTCTCCATTTGATCAACAATGAAGGTTGTTGCTGTTTTCAGACACAAGTTAACAACCAATGAAATTCTCTCATGTAAACCTTTATCGCGTTTCTCTGTCTAATCTTTTAATTCATCGTAAATAATGCAATGTTTGGTCAGAAAGAAAAGATTATGCCCAAGTAGATCATTTATTACTTTATTTTTCATATTTCATATGTGTTTCTCTATACTGTAGATGGCATCGTAAGATTTCTGTCATTGCTGTACAGTTAGTAGTGACAGTAAGTCTCCACTGGTTAATTCTTCACCGGGGAGAGGAAACTTACATGCAGTTGCACCTTTTCATGCCAGAGCCTGAAATGAATCAGCTCAAATAAACAGAAACAGGCTTATTGGTAGAAACAGTCCAGTGAGTTACATTCACTCTAATCATGCAGGGCTTGTTTTGGTTTAATCACTGCTGTTTAATGGTATTAAAAACTATGGAAGAATTAAAAACTAAAAACATTTGAGATATAATTTATATATTAATATTGCATTTAAATGTACAAATTCACACAAAAAGTATGTCAAAATGCCCGTTTTGGTAAGAATCCTACAGCAGACATAGCTGGCTGAACGTAGGCCTGCTGGATCAGTGCAGTCTCTTAAAGTGACAGTCTTTATATTAATCGAACAGCAACAACAAAGAAATCACTCACTGCTCTTGATTAAAGAGCTTTTATAACTTTAATAAAGAATAATCTTTAATTTATACAGTCCATTATGCTGTTTTATTTTGATTACTTTATTCAATTTCTGTACCTATAAAATAATGCCTAAAAAAAGAAAAAACCTGAATATCACTGTTTATTGTTTGTATCTTTACTCTGTTGTATTTATTTGTGCTGTTGTTTGTAGTTGTATAGAATATTCTTCTTCTTCTTTTTTTGAAAAGAAAGTATAGTTTTTCCATAAACATAGCACATACCGTACTGTACCGAAAACCGTGACTATAAAACCGTGAAACAAACCGAACCATGAAAAAGTTGATCCGTGCCACCCCTAATAATGAAAAGTAATATAAATTATAGCCTACTAAATGGACATGGAATAAGCTTCATAAATAAGACTGATTTTGGTCAAAGTATAGGTTATTTTTCAATTAACAAAAACTGAAGTGGGCAGGCTAAACAGGCACTAAAAAGAAGTTAAGAAAACCTTACAGTAAGTTACTGAGTTAAAATAATAGAAATGTAATCAAAATCTCCTCTAAATCCCTTTCCTATCACATTCTTGAACTGAGATGGAATCAGTTTTACACAAACTGTTACTAATAGTGACTGATCTTAAATGTCAGCAGGATTTGTTTTACCATGAGAAAACATTATATTTTTTTTGCATGAGGAATGTTTGGATGTTGCTGATTCGCAGGCTCTGCTCTGAAAACACAACAGGGTTTGTTATGCTCTGAATGCTTGGAGATTTCACCTCTGTTGACGCGTCCAAAAAGGAATATGCATATAAACAGTCATATGACTTTATCAGCTTTTCCTGTTGTTTCACTCTTATTAGGCATTTGAGGGTGAATGTAAATATACAGTAATCTTGGCAGCTGGTTATCGAATCTCCCCTGGGTCGCAGACTGACTAAGCCCCAGGTTTTACTATTGTTTGCCTTGGGCTGTGCACATGCAGCATACAGCTCTGCGGCAGGAACGGACCATTAATCCCTTGCATAACGACCATCTATTAGTATGTGCTTTTCAGTACTCATGGCAGCTGGGTAGCCCGTATTATTTTTTAAGTACTTAACATTTCATTGAACAGTGTAGTGCTGTTTATGGATCCTCTCCACCTTATTCACTCTTGATGTTAAAAAAACACTTTATGCAGTTGTTCATTCATTTGCAGTTTAGCTTAAGTATATCAATAGATGAACTGCTTCTGGATTCTCTCACAGTAAACTTTACTTACAGTTTTCTAATAATATATTGTAATATTATTTTTTTTCCACTGATGAAGAGAGGTGTTACTGACACATTATTTTGACCCCCACCCCCTCTTTTTTACATTGCAGGTCAATATGTTTATGGAGGGGTTCCATGATGCTTTGATTCTATATGCATTTGCCTTGCATGAAGTGAAGAGCAATGGTCTGACGAAAAAGGATGGACTGGAAATAACGCATAGCATGTGGAACAGAACATTTGAAGGTAATTCAGACACACACAAATTCTGCTTTTCCCTTTACTTAATGTTTTGAAATCAGGTCGCGGAAGTGCTATTGACACTGGTCTGTGCTTGGACGGGACTAGCATTTTATAGCAAAAATAAATCTGCAGCTTTAATTCTGAAATGCAAATATATACTCAGAGAAATGTGAGGGTTGACTGGTTCAATTTTGGATTAAAGTTCAGCGACTGAGAAAGTAAACAGTGGCAGCAATCTCGTCAGTAAACTAATTAGCATGTCTGCATGATGCACCAGCCAGACGGTGTCAGAATAGGATGATTGCATGAGAAAACAAACATTGCACTTGTGTTAATCACGCTGATTTTGCATGTCTGCATCTTGGGTAAGGGTGAAGCATTAAATTAATACAAGGCCCTGAATGTGTTCACTGTGTAAAAGAGAGAGATATCTGCATGAAATATGCAAACTCAGTTTGTAGTATGATTCAAGAGCTGTCTAAAGCACACAGTAATTGATCAAAAGTGACAGTAAAGGCTTTTAACATGTAACATTTATATTTTTCAAGAATGTTCTATTCATCAACAAATCCTGAAAAAATTTATTACAGTTTCCACAAAACAAAAACAAAAAAAACAGTAGCAGAACTGTTCTCAATATTAATAATCAGCTTATTAGAGTGATTTCTGAAGACTGGAGGAATGATGCTGAAAATGTAGCTTGCCATCACAAGAACAATATACATTTAAGAATGTATTCAGATAGAAAACCATTATTTTCCATTGGAATAATATTACACAGAGACTTCTTTCAGAAACATAAAAAACCTTGCCAAGCTCTTTTTTTCTTTTTTGTTAATATAGAAATGGTTAGGGAAACAAGTAAAATTGATTGGGAGAATCATTTTTATTTTTAAGAAAATATGTAGAGGTTACTTCACAATAAAATCCTACTGCAAGTTTCAAAACTCAACTCTAACTTCTCAGTTTAAAACATGAATTATTCTTTCTACCCTTCTGAAATGCCAGGATTTTAAATCAGGAGAATCAAGATGATCATGATTTCTCCTCGACATGCCCCTTAACATTGTTTGTAATCAAGGACGTCTGTTAATCAGTCACAAGAGCATTACTACTTCTAGGAAAAGAAAGAAATGTAAATTGTATAAATTTACCTTACTGCTTTTCATGCGTAAGTGAATCAAGCGAGTGACTAAATGATCAATTTCACACTGTTCCTGTTAAAAGCATGTAAACCAATTCTGATATAATCAATGACACAGTTTATACTGCTCAACGAGTCTCAACGAGCATAGTGTTTTCACTGTGTTAATTATAGTAAAAGTGTTAGATTGCAGAAAATGTGTTGCAATAAGGAGATCATTGTATGGTGCTCCGTAGAGATGGCTGTGTTTGGCTATAGTGCAGCGCTGCAACCTTTGATGCTACGGGAGCACTTCTGAACATAATGCTATAATCAACCCTTTTCACAACTAGTGGCAGCTGTTGTCCTAAAAACACAGCAAAAGCTTTCAAGAGAGTTCCACATGTAATACTAATTATATATGCAAAGATGTAAACCAATTATAGCAGTGGGCATTTACATTGAAATCTCACATCAGACACGCCCCTTTCAACTGAGCGTTTAAATCAGAGGGCTAAATTCAGGATCGAAATATGACCATTTATATCTAAATCGTGAAATCTTTGATTTAAAAAAACACTTAAGATTATTCTTATTAAGTGCTTATTGTATGATGATTATTTTTATTATATATAATTAAGTGCACCTCAGGAAACATTATAAAATAATTTGTAAAAAATGCATTTAATGGGGCCTTTAAATGATACACCACACATTATTAGGATAATAATAATACATATTTTGTGCAAAGAGAGCACTGGAATCCTAACACTGACCAAGTCCCATTTGATTCCCATTATTACTCGCCACATTTGATTCCCATTATTACTCGCCACATTTGATTCCCATTATTACTCGCCACATTTAATTCCCATTATTATAGTCGTGAACAGAGGGCTCGCCAGTATTCTTGCCACTGTAATTCATTAAAGTTCCCTTCCAAAATAAGTGCTCAGACAAGTCTGCAGTCCAATCCCGTCTCAATGGCCAACGAAACGTGAAATAACAATGTTTCGCTCAGCCAGAATAATCAGGAACAGGGTCATGTTTTCCTGTTAAATGAAATAATATTTTACAAATCTCAAGAATTCAGGAACACAGATGTACAGATGAAGTTACCATTTCTGCAGTCAAAGCCAATGAAAACGGCAGGATGGCGGATGAGATTTCCTGTTGCATTGCCCACCTGGAATTTGCCGACCCTTGCTGGTGTTTTCCTTGGAATGTTTGACTCTTCAAACTAATTAATTTCTCATTCCTCACATTTCGTTATACAGGCATTGCTGGCCAGGTGTCTCTAGATGCCAATGGTGACCGGAATGGGGATTTCTCTGTCGTTAGGATGACAGACCCAGAGGCAGGAACGCACGAGGTGTGTGCATGTAATCATCTCTGCTTTATTACACACACACACACACACACACACACAAATCAGATCAGGACAATAGCTGAATTTCAGACATTTAGTTGTAGGATTTAGTTAATATTTGTGCCAAAATAAAGAAATGCTAAGTAATCACCATGATAAATGTGTTTTATGCCTTCAGACTGTCATGAGCTACTTTGGCACCAATGGAAGTTTCCAGATCATGCCAGGCTTTAAGAGGGAATGGTTCTCCTTGCGAACAGCACCAGAGCCCCAACACCCAAAACACAGTGACCCATCATGTAAATTACCTCTGCTGCTTTAAGACTGACACTTATTTGTAACAGCACGATATGCACATGAGTCAAAATAAAGACAACAGATGGCAAAGGACACAATTATTTTTATGTTGTTTTGGATAAGTAACAATTTAGATTATTATTATTTATAATAGTAATAACAGCACCTTCTTACAGACCCCAGTTTGAAAACCAGTGGTAAACTTGCAGTAGGTGAACCTCTAAATTATAAAGATGTTCTGCTTTCCTTAGAAATGCTCTCTTTTTCTTTCCTAAGCAGGTGGACTAGGTGTATCGGCAGTGACTGGGATAATAGTAGGGGGAATTCTGGGAACGGCTCTCCTTATGGCATTCTACTTTTTTAGGTATACACTGAAAACAGTTCTTTTTTTCATGAAACAGCCTAACGTGTTGTACTAATTATAATGATATGAAGTGTCTGGCATTTAAATGTCAGCTCTGCCTAAAGTGCCCTTGTATTTGTTGAGATATTATAGATTATTATTATTGCTGCTCGTACAATATCATCTACATTCATGATATTGATCTTCCTCGCTCCTCAGGAAAAATTACAGGATAACCATTGAACGGAGAACCCCTCGGGAAGAGTGTGACATCGGGAAGCACCGTCAGTTGCGGGAAGACTCTATCAGATCCAACTTCTCAGCAGCGTAGTCTGCAGTCACAGGTCACAGGGGTTCGAATTGGGGGAAGGTGCATCTCAAATGGGTCTGGGAGCTCATCAGACACCATCCCAGGAACCCTGAAATATTTATAGACATGCTGTAGTGTTTTCTTCCTTGTAAATGTCTCTTTCTCTTCAATTCGTAAACTCAGGAAAGTTGAACTATTGGAGAAGTGCTTGCAAGGCTTCTGGACTCTCTGTAAAGAAAAAGGCTCTTTTTTTATTTAGCTACAGAATTTTTTCCCCTGCCAAACTCATCTTGAGGAAAACTCTGTAGAAGCCTGTCAGTTTTGTTGAAAATGGTCAGCTGACTTGAGTCCGGACAGCTGCTGGGTCGATGGGGAGAAGTGGTTATGAGATATTGAGGACAGTAAGAGTGATACTCAGAACCTGTGCTTACTTTAAATGCAACACTCTCACTCATGTTAGCTTCCTCATCTTCCTGGAGAGAGTGTCCAGTAGAACACACTGATACACATCTGTTCTTTCTTCTTTGTAGACTTTGTCAGGTGGCACTGGTGAATGCAAAATAATGTTCCTCTCTGTCTACAACGTATCGGCAAGCCTTGATGTATCAAATTTGGCTGCATGCTGAAACACTGACATTTTTTTATTTATTATTATACACTCTGATCAATTAGTCCCACTAATTATAAAAATCCAAAATAATTTCAGCTCTTTTGATTTACACTGCCATGTACAGTTTTGAACGCGCTGCTGGGTGCCTCATGACCAAATGTTGTCCGACTGGTGTTCACAGCTATGGCTTCAAGATTCAATTGATAAAACCCACTTTTAAAAGCGTCCATTCTTGTCATGATGCTTGAAAAAGATTTTTAAACTTATGTTTAAATAGCAGGAAATGGGCCTCCACTAGCATTACCTTTTGATGTCCGTCTTCTTGTACAGCCCGCTCTTTATTGTTAAACTTGATGCTTTTTGAATGCTTAATAGAGATTTAAAGAAAAGATGATTCTGCTCAAATCATGCCTGATTCTTCATCGCTCATCTTGCACTTTGTTGCATCTGTGAAGGTAAACTGCAGAAGAAAGCAATTTCTTTGATTTAAGAAGATTGGAGGTTGTCAGGAAGTTATGTAATAGCTGTTGAGATAAGTCACAAAATGATTTTATACACAACAGAAGCCAGTCTGCTTATCAGCAAAAGATTTTGAAAAGCTATGTTCAATTTATATTGCACATGTACATTTTTGAACTTTGTCTTTGTCAGGAGGTGGTTATCAATAATCTATCAGTTTAATAGCATAGAAAGTATATTTTTAACATTTGTGATGATTCAGTAATGATGATGAGATGTAAATGTGAGATGTCACATTTAAAACCATCTCTACGGTTTGTGCGTCCAAAAAAAAAAAAACAACAAACAAAAAAATTCTAGGGTTTTATTCAGGCTTGGTATGATGGCAATTGTATACTGATGTAAGTAAATGTATCAACATAAGATGTGATGTTATTTATTGATATTTTTGTAGAGGTTTCATTTTTCTTAGTGTTGATTTTAACATTGTTTCTTGTGTGAAATATACAGAATTCTTTTTGTAACAGTATATCTGCCTTGTCAGAGCAAATTTTACCTGATAAGTATATTTACAAGGCTTTGTAAACTCTCGGAAGAAGTGTAACTTATTTAGATTGTTACATATTGACTAATTAAAAAGAACATTTATGAAATTAAATAGTCTCTGCGTGTTTACTCCTTTACACTGCTCTTATAGCTTACAAATGGTAAGGTCTCCATTCTGCATAAGCCGACCTTAAAGGTCCTATGACATGAAAATTTCACTTTCTGAGGTTTTTTAAGTTTAATATGAGTTCCCCTAACCTGTATATGGTCCCCAAGTTTCTAGAAATTTGAATCGGTGTAAATTGCGATTTTTCTATCTTTCTCTGCCTTTGAGAAAATGGAAGCTCAAACGGGCTGATCTTGAATCTCCTCGTTGTGACGTTGCAACGAGAATTGTTACCTCCCCTTTCTCTGCTTTGCCCGCCCAAATATTTACATATAATTCAGTCGCAATGTCAGCACAGGCGTTAGAGACTTTTATGATATGGATTCGACAGCACCGGCACAAACAGTGAGTAACAGTGTTCATTAATGCCTGATCTGTGATTTCTGATGTGAAGCTAATCATTCAAGTTCACACAGACTTTCTTTCTAAATTGTTTAATACTGTTTATGCATCAGTGAATCAAGCCAGTGACTAAACGATCAACTTCACGTTGTTTCTCTTAGTAGCATGAAACAAATCTGTTATTTAAATTGTGATTTAACTACAGAGAGCGGTCAAAGAACGCTCGCTTTTTTCCGGAGCTGTTACACATCGCGAGTATATCTGCACACTTGCCCAAACTGCCGTTACAATGAATGACGCTGTTATGCTACACAACGGAGCTCTTACTCTATTCATGTGTTTGCTGTTAGCTGTGGTGAAAGCATTTTGTGAGAGAAAACATGTTGCAATAATGACGAGATCACTGCATTCACGCGATAAACAGACTCTGTCTACTCGATGCTCATCACTGCAGCCTTTCATGTGATGGGGAAAAGGTCGAAAAAATAATTTTATAATCAACACTTCCACGATTCGTTAATTTAGACAGCTGTAATATTAAAATATATATATATATATATATATATATATATATATATATATATATATATATATATTTGAGAGGGGTTCCACATGTATGCATTTCGAATGCAAAGATGTCAGCCAATCACAACAGTTGTGGTTTACTCGGAGTCTCACAGCAGACACGCCCCTTCAAACAGAGCATTCAAGCCAGAGGGCTAATATCAGGATCTAAAAATGCTTTTTATTTCTAAATTTTAAATGTAAAAATCATACTAACAATATAAGTACACCTAAGGGAACATTAAAAGGCATTTAAAGAAAAGGAAATAATCCATGTCATGGGACCTTTAAGAGCAGCGCATCTTGCTCTTGTAATGTAACTTCTGAACTACAGAGCCAACAGTGTGGATGTGTGTTCATTCAGTGGACTGTCATAGCTGTGGTCTGAAATTCCTCATAGATCTCCAAGAGGGTGAGTGCAAATGATCCCAGACTGCAGTGACACTGTGAACACAGGCCATGTAGCCAAAGCAAACACAACTCACTTCCTCTGCTGCTCATCACAACAGGTGTCTCACACACAAATGTGTTTCTCTTTTATTCCTTCTACTGTATACATCTCCTCCAGAACACATTTTAATTCTGAGGCTTAATGCTTTAAAGATCATGTCATTCCAAACCTCTATGCATTTCTTTTGTCTGTGGAACCAAAAAAGGTGCATTTATTTTTTTGGGTGAACTATCCCTTTAAAGTCCTCCTAAATGTTCAACATGCCAGACACTCTTCAAATTACCATCAAAATGATGAACCAACGGCTCAAAGGCATGACATGCCTATTGAAACACAGTATGAGTTCAAACGCACTTCAAAGACAGCTGATACAAAGTCATTCTTTGACCTCACATCTGGCAACAGAAAACCACATGGAAAAATTCCTCAAATTCTTCTTGAACAGAAGACTACAGACTATGAGGCAGAACCAAATGCCCTTAAACAGAAGAAAATGTACCTGTATACATTCATACAGACTACAGTTGAAAATCTCAATATGAAATGCCAACGTGCTTTTCCCTGCATTGTCCTAGTCTTAACACAAAGCAAAAAAGATCTATTTTCAACAAACGTCGATGGAATGCATTTTTCTGTAATCTGGTGTTCAAATGTTTTCAAGTGGAATCCATTATTCAGTGCCTCAGCCGTTACAGCTGTTGTAGTAGGAGGGAATACTTCACACAAAAATGATTATTTGCCAACACTGTACTCGACATCAGGCTATTCAAAATGTAAATGAGCTTGTTGCTTTGTCAGAACAGATTTGGAGAAATTTTGCATTACATAATTTGCTCACGAATGGGTGTTGTGTTTGTAAGAAACAAGTTCATTGTTAAAGAGCCACACAGATGGAAAATCAAAAATGACCTGTATTACAGTGTATGATGTAGCTGTCCATCAGTGTAAACAATGTGCAAAGTAATTAAACCAAAAAGTACACGATTTATAAAGTTATTGGCTTCTAAAGTAAGGAGTCGACTCTGAATCGCTGAAACGAGTCGTTATAGATTTCAAATCTTTTGCCCATCTCTATGTACGTCACTAGGAACACTTTGCATCATAATCTCCGCCTACCGTCTTGAGAGAAACGGAACTCTGACCTGCCCTGCCCCCCCCACACAGACTCTCTGGTTGGTGTGAGAGCATCATGTCGAGGAGACAGTGTGTTTTTAATTGTAAAGGCAAGTTTGTTTTATTTTCACTGCCAAAGAATGAAGATCAGAAGAACCAATGGCATTTCACTGATGACTGCTTTTCTAATCTTGGTGAGTTCAAGGCGGGATTTTTAAAGCGTTTGGCCATAAAAGAGGGTTCATTACCAACTTTATTTAGACCAACAAGCATCTCTGAATCACAACGCGAAGTATGATTATGAAGTTATGTGTTTGTTTTCTCCCGAGCATCTTATCAGTATGTCGCGCTAGCAGTAACAGTTATATGTTAAAACCCTCTGGATTCGATTAATGCGGATACGCGTTATGAGTCATTTTCCCCTGATAACCCCGAAAAAGTCGGCGCTGATCTTCATTTACAAACACGTCATTAAAATTAAGAGTAACTCCGTGAATACTCAACAAAGAGACATGAGAGAGATATCTATAGAAAGCTTGACATGTCTACTTTAAAACTAAACAAGTGCTGCCGAAAACAGATATTCTGTGATAAAGTAATCCATATGAAAACAACGTGATGTCCAATCTTTCAAGTCTCCCTTCATTATATCTAATGTGACCACGCCCCCGCGCTGAACGCGCTATTCAGATTCAAACTGAAGCGCGCGGCTTGAAACCTTGACGGCTCTGTGAAATCTAACATTCTTTTAAAAACCCCAACCTGACATGGCTTTTGGTAAATATATTATAACTTTTGGAATGTATGTTAAACCTGACAATTGTAAGTGGCTGTGAAAATAGTGTTAAGTGTTCTACTCTTATTGTGTAATACACACCCAATCCACGACGAGAACAAACATTTTTTAATTCCTTAAAATGCACTGTTTCTCTCGTGAAATCTTAACAGATCTTTTGTGAAATACCACTAACAAAGCTTGAATAAAAGTGCTGATAAATGAATGCAACAAAATATTTCTTTAATGCTTTTATTATTGAAACAGACCGAGAATGTGAACAATTTGTACACTTGAGTTTAAAGGCCTTTGGTTGTGAAGACGTTCAAGACATGACAATTCTGAAGGTACAGTAAATAATTTGAAATGTTTAAACTGTTTTAAAGGGGGGGTGGAATGCTATTTCATGCATACTGAGTTTTTTACACTGTTAAAGAGTTGGATTCCCATGCTAAACATGGACAAAGTTTCAAAAATTAAGTTGTACGTTTGAAGGAGTATTTTTGTTCCAAAAAAACCTCTTCCGGTTTGTCACAAGTTTCGGAAAGTTTTTTTCGAGTATGGGTCTGTGTGATGTTAGATGGAGTGGAATTTCCTTATATGGGTCCTAAGGCACGTCTGCCGGAAGAGCGCGCGCTCCCGTATAGCAGAGCACTGAGAGCACAAAAGACTTCACTGATCAGAGCGAGAGCATCGCGAAATGTCACAAAAGGAGTGTGTTTTTGGTTGCCAGGGCAAGACAACCCTGCACAGATTACCAAAAGAGAAACAGCATTAAGGGACCAGTGGATGGAGTTTATTTTTACAGAGCATCATGGAGTTGTGCAAGTGTTTTTGTTTGTTCCCTGCATTTCGGATTGCACATCGTTTATTTCTTAAGGATAATGCAGTCCCAACGGAAAAGGGTCACGATTGTGTGTTGGAACCACATGCAGTGAGTAAAACTGCTTCAAATATCTCTGTGTTGTTAACTTAGCTATCAGCGCTTAAGCACATCAAGTAAACAACATGAGATGTTGTCATCAAACTGCACTTTCCACATGTAACTTACAGCTTAAAAAAAAAAAAAGACGACATAAAATGGAACTTAGTCATTTTCCAAAACCGCTAAGCAAATATATACAGTTTCAGTACATACCACATAGCATACCGCCTTTGCTGATGCTGCTCTTGTTAAATTTCAGCCTCTGGATCTGTGTCACAGCTTCCACATGCTCTCAACTCAAAAGCCTACTGGCGCTCGTGATTCTTTAGCTCCGCCCACACGTCACGCCTCTAGGCGCTCGTGTTTTTCCGGGAAAAATCGGTACAGACTATCTTTCTCTTATAAATATAATAAAACTAAAGACTTTTTGGAGTTATGAAGGATGCAGTACTACTCTATAGGTACTCAAGATTAACAGGATATTGAGTGAAAACGAGCATTTCACCCCCCCTTTAAATTTTTTTTTTTATGTAATGTAGGTCTTAATGCATGGCTGAAAAAACAGTCCACCACACTGTTGCTTTAAAATTAATTGAATAAATAGAACAGATTTTTGTCTAAGCACTGATCTTAAAAAGCATAAAAGCATGCTTAAAATGCAAACCGCATGCAACTTTAACCCTGAATAGATATTCCACCTCCAAAGATTCAGAGTAGAGGTCAATCAGTTTAGTTTTTGTTTTATTTAACTATCGTACAGATCCTAATGCAAGATTCGCATGCAATAACAAAAATATTTTAAAAAGATCTCTCATGTGATGGCTGTAATGCAGCAAGGTTCTTTGTGAACCCTTTTCCAGAGCACACGCACTTTCACTGACATTGCAGATGACATTGCAGCAAAAATCAACTCCCTAAATCATATTCTATAATTCTAAGAGTCTTGAATTGAACCTCAACATGGAAGAAATTCTTTATAAAACTCTTTACATAACATTTTATCAGAGTAACAAACTTCGGCAATCAACGGAATGCTCTCCCTTTTTACACGATTGCATGTGATGTTGGATAAACATTATTATCCAGGCGGGATGTTGTGAGGGATGCTTTCATTAAATTTACTCGGTAGCCAGATTAGCATCTGTGCTGTTACAAACAATGCAGCTCACTGAAACAACCCCAGTATCAGCAATGCCCATTACGCTTCCAGTCCTCTCAGACAGCTTATGACCTCTGTGGCCTTAATACGTCCTCACAGAGACGTCAGAGTTTCCTTATCAGTTGGGATTCTTTGTCCCGGAGCCTCCCTGTTTAAAATTCATACACATTTAAGCCTTGAAGCAATTTCAGTCTTCCTTCCTTCTTGATGCAGGGTTTCCTTTTTCATTAGTCTTGTTCAGCTCTGATCAGTTTCGCTTTCCTGCTACTCTGCAGTGCAGCGCTGTTGATGTTCAAGAAGAGGAACAAGTCGCTGCATCTGGACCTTCTTACACCGACCTTGAATGCCTTTTTCTAATGTTAAAAATCTTTGCAAATAAATCCTCTGTGATTAATCTATTAATCATCAGTTAATGATTAAAATCAATAATGTTTTTAATCAAAAAACAGTAAGCTTGTTATTACTTGCACTACTGTCTGTGCATCCAGAAACACTGAGTAATCCATTTGCACACTGTAATATTTTCTATGCACTTTACTGTCCATTGCAATAGTGTAAATTATGTTCATAGTTCTGCCCATAGTGTACATACACGTTTACATAATCCATCTGTATAGTATATTCATAGTACACTTATCTGTATATCATGCTGATAGTATTTAAAATATGTAAATTATGTTATTTTTATAGTTATTGTACATATTGTAGACCTTGCATATTACTTACTGCTTATTGCACTTCTGGTTAGATGCTAACTGCATTTCGTTGCCTTGTACCTTACATGTGCAGTGACAATAAAGTTGAATCTAATCTAATCTAATCTGCAAGGAGTCTGTCTAAAATGATCTGACTTTATGCATGGAAACCTTTCACTTCAACAGCAAAAATCAACATTTCATAACATCAGGTTTGGTTAGAGAAGTCTGAAGCATGAAGCCTTATGTAATGCAAACATTTAAATAGTGCTTGCAATCCTGTTTCCATAGCAATAGAGAGTCTGGCAGTCCATCTCAGTCTTTTTTTATTTTCTTATCAGAATGACATAATGATCTGATGGAGTGGAGTCAAAAGAGAAATGCAATCTCACTTCAAGAAACCAGCAACAAAACTTTATTTCAGTGACTAAAAACAGCTTTGACAGTGAAGATATGACATAATCTATTTAAGAGTATCAGAAATAATCTACTGATAACATTGTTAGGTTAGCAATTACAATCAATGGGATTTGTATTTATTTTACTCCTTCTCTTAAATATAGTATTATATTAATTCAGTACATTCCGTACTTTCAGTCATTTACAAACAAGTGAACGAATCATGTCAAATAGCAAAGTGCCTGTACAACAGGTAGCTGAGAATACACAAAGAGTAGGCGAGTACCATTAAGACCAATGGAAAACAGTATGCTAAATTTGACATTTGACAAAGTAAGGTGGCATTATGTGACTCTCTTTATGTCACTGAATCTTTCTCTCAACTGATTCATTCACAACACTGATTCATTCAGGAGTGAAACAACTCCCGACTCCCATTCATTTTGGCGTCACTTTGACAGCGAATAACTTTACATCTGAGGCATTTAAAGACTCCATTTTACCATTCAATATTTTTAAAGAAACACGAAAATGTATAAAAGGCTCCATTACCTTGTATCTTACGTTGTGGCCCTGTAGAAACAGTTTTTGTAAAAATAGGCTAACGATTGCGTCATAACCTGCGACTCTCTGTCGCACAGTAGAGAAATTATCATATGGACAGGAGGAGAAGCTAGCAGACAGTCTTTTACTGTCTATGACATGGAGGCATAAAGTCAAGGGAGAAGCCCATAGAGAGTCCATAAAAGCAACGGGACAAAATTGTTCAACAACATTTTGAGGAATTGGAAATAATTCGGTATGTGGCAAGTATGAAGTATTCACTACATATGAAGTAACATTTATCCACGAACTTTAAATAATTTATCTACTTCATTAAATAATGAAGTACAGTATGGGTAACGGGGTATCTATATTAACGGGGTATGGGGAAATTATCATGAAATTATAAATGCAATGGAAGAAAAAAAAAATCTCAAAGATCCATCTCAATGTCAGTCGCAGTTAACATTATTCCTTTATTTATTTACAGATATAGGATACGCTTGAAGATGAATGTGATCCCTTTAATCCTGGTTGAAAGCCATCTACAACATGTCCTATCCTACATAACCTAATGTGAAATAAAGAAAAGCATTTCTGTTCAAGTGTTTTTGACCATGATTTATTAGCCAGAACTACATGATTTAACACCTAGCTCACAATTCTTTATACATTGGAATATTATATGGTCAAATGTTTTACATGAAGAGATGAAATCATGTAGAACAATGAGCAATTTTAAGAGACTATTTAAAAGGAATATATTCCTTTAAAGCAATATATATTTTAGCTTTAAAAAATAAAGTTATGTAAAATTTAAAGCTTTAAACTTTAATGCAGACTCGGACCTTTGAGCCAATCATGTTGCTCAGTGCACATCACCCCATAACATATGCACATCTCATCCACATTACATGGTAGATGTCTGGTTACTCTCAAAACTCCCCTCAAATATTGTTTTTCAACCTAAAGCAGTTGCGTGCACAAGTTACATAAAATAACTCAATATCCCTATGGACTAAAAAGATACTTAAATGTGATTAATGCAATCAATGCAAGATTAGCAAAACTAAACATTTTGTTTGTCGGCGCAGCAAAAACAGACAAAGTATCTTAAAATGCTGCATCTAAAATATATAAGTTACTAAATTTTTGGTTTATTGAACTGTTGCGTAGAAGTTAAGAAAGTTAAGAAAACACAATGTTCCACCAATGCACCAGTGTCTGAACATGGCTATGGTTTTGTAAAAATGTGCAGACAGCAGCATGATGGTTTACTTTATTGACCGCTTAATTCACAGTTTGTTTAATTCTTTTTTTTTTTCTTCTTTTTTTTATATATATATATCCAGGACCCCACTTGACAAAAGAATGAAATTATAAAGACCGAAGCTCCTATTACACAACCAAAGGAAATGTTTTTACTTGAATTTAGCCTGTGTCCAAAAGATCTGGATGCACGTCAAACCACGATGGTTCTCAGCTGTGTTTCCGTCTTCCATCCCCTCAAGCTACTCCCAGCACAAATTTCAGTAACCGGATAGACTTTGAGAAATACAAGCCACAAGAGACATGTTTGTAGTTTTAAGAATTAGCCCTGGAAGGTTATGGGCAAGAAACAGGAGCATAGTCATCAGGCTCAAAAATGATCCTGAAGTAGTAGGTTTTTGTAGGAAGGCACATTGCAGCTGTTTAACCATGTGAAATGTTCCTGGTCTATTTGAATACAAATCAAACTGTGATAACATATGACCATTGTCTGTTTTATAAAGATTTAGGTTTATTATTTCATGATGGCTGAACACACTTGTTAGTATTCATATGATTACATATACATAATTTTTTTGTGAGTTTTGGATGCAATGTGGACAAACTGACTGCACTTAAAATGTGAAAGTATTTATGTACGTATAGCTTAAAACAAAAACTCTTTTTTATATTTCTAATTTTAAGTTGCATATTTTCAATACTCTCAGAAATAATTAAATAAATGCACTATGTACATATTAGTACCTTTCAGCTTTTGTACCTTTAGCGTACTACCAAAGTAACAACGCAGACAAACTTATTACTAATACATGATATGACTAATATCATGTCAGTCATTTGAGATCATTTTATTAATAAGATTTAGTTTGCCTGTTGTAAATTGTTGAGTATTTTGTTTATAGGGCAAATCAACAGTGCCTTAGGATTCTCTAAATTCTGAAGGTGATGTGTTGACATGTCATTTGTGGTTAAAATGTCCATCATTAATATAAACCAGACCAACATATGATAAAATCATTTGTTATCATGCATGTTCAGTGTGCTAAGGGAAAGGTAGCTGAACATCGACTGATTTTGTTGTGCCTGTATAGACTCCTAGATCTTCAGGTGGTGACTAGCTTTTTTGTGGACATGTTGCTGGGAAACCATTTTCGACAAAGAGCAACTGATTTGGTCTGTTATTATTGTTTCTGTTGCACAGGCTATTGTTTTATGTCTCAGACTGCTGCTTATCTCCAGAACAGATGTGCTTCGAATCCCTGTATGTCAGAATCTATACAGGCTCAGTTCTTTCAAACATAAGAAGCAAGGCCTCAATGAAATAGTCAACATGATCTATGCATTCCAAGCACACACATAACATTCGACAGATTAAAGAATATGGCACAACTCTTTCAACGAGCCAGACAGACATGTTTTCAATTTGTAAAACACAAAAATTCAGATGGCTTATTTTCTAATGGAAAGGACTTCAGACGAGGAAAAGAAAACATGGGAATTATATTCATAGCAATGTAATTCGATTTATGCACAAATGTTCCATTGAGAGTCATGCAATCCGTGTCTCAGTACTCCGTCCGGGCTGTTTTCGAGCTTTGAAATGTTCTTTTAAAACATGATCTTAATTCAGAGCAACCAGCATGTCACACCATCAGACATCTCATGGGTACAGCAACTCCATTTGCTTCAGATCATTTGAGATTTTCATTGAGGAGTGCGCCTTTACTCCCCTAAAATACTTGTGTGTGAAGGGGGACAAAGGCCAAGCTTTACCATCTAAAGCAAATAACATCTGACTTTAAAACTTTGTATTATGGGATGAAAATCCACAAAAGTACTCAGACTTTAAGAATGTGTCTGATCCACCCTGTTTTATTGCCAGGCTGCGCTTTTTGTAGATTGAAATTCTGGAAGGTTTACCTGACACATTCCCACGATGGCCGTGGTTTGGATTTCATTAAAAATGCATGGGAACCGCCTGGGAATGGTCAAGATGTTTCAGTAAAATTACATCCATACCCTTCTTTTCTTTTTCCCCAACTTTAATATTTATAGTAGGGGGAAGTGGAAGCACAACACTGGCCCAACCTTAATTGCACACAATCCTATGTAAATTAAACAAAGTGTCACTTTTGTGCTTGGTACTTGCTTAGAAGTTTGTGATTTATTTAAAATGCATTTTAATTGATCCTCAGATCAGTCTCTGCGTTATAATTCAGATCTTTGGTTATATGACTTATATGTTTTGTTTTTGTTTTTCCTATTTCAAAAACATCATTCTTTCTGAGGAATTTTAATACAGGAACTCCATGACTTCTAACTAGTGACTGTTATAATAACTAAACTTACTTTTACTTTCATGGATTACGTGATAAAAAAGATATTTGTGACAGGCTAAAGGCTCAAAGATAAAGTTCATTGTGCTGAGATATATGCAAAGAGTCTGCAAAGCCTTTTTTATACTATGCCTAACTGATTTTTTTTTTCTTCGTTCTACATTTTGAAAGTATTATCTTCATATACACTTATTTGAATGAAAAACAGTAGAAAAGCTGCCACTGGGCAGTACCCCATCCATTTTCAATATGTACCATTTAGGTACTAAAATGTATCTTTAAGGTATTAATATGCACCATTGAGTGGTACATCAGGGACAAAGGTATACTTTTTAAAAAGGTATTGCCCTACTTTTCTGAACGGATGCAATGTTGTTTATTTTCTTTGCCTTATTATCGTGATTTACAGTATGTAAATTTACTTAAAAATATATTTTTGCATTTTTTTTTTTTTTACAAAAGCTGTCACTGAGGAGGTACCCTTTCAAAAGGTACTAATATGTAAGATTTACTGTAGGTACTAACATGTACACTTTAAAAACGAATATGTACCCGTATCAAAATACACCCTTTAGGGGTACAAAGGTTTACCTTTGCGTCAAACTCTCATCTGTAGATGTATTGTTTTGGATGAGGGAATGGGTGTTTTACTGCTTGATTAATATAAGCATCATTATACAAATCTTCATGTGCTTGTCGTCTCCTAATTAGGACCTGAAACAGATAAATATTGAGTCTGCTTTTTAAAACAAAATGAAGAAGGATTGTTAGTATGTAAAAACAGCAGAAAACTCTGTATATTCATGCAGTGTGGGCATGTCAGAAGATTCAATCTGATTTGAAGCTTGTGACGTATAAACGCTCACTTTATCACCCGATCACTTTATCAAGTGTTCATGTAAACACTATATTCGGATTCATCAGTCAGAATGATTTCATTTTAACTGAAACAAAAAGTGTCCGTGTAAACATGGCTAGAGACAGCTTTTGTACCATGACATATTCTTTCTAGGCTATACATCATAATTAACATAATTTAATCACGACCAACTTCAAAACAAAACATTTAAATTATGAATAAACTCCAGAACGCTTCCTTTATAATCAACTGACTGAGCTCTGATTTATTCTGAGGCAGTGAGTCGTTTAAACACCTCTGATTGGCTGTTGCCTTCATGCATGATTGGTTATGATACACAACGCCGCTCCTTGTATAAGTCATGTGTATCAAAATAGATTAACCTAAAAAAGTTTGTTTTGCCTTTAACAACGAGCCCATTTGTCTTCAACAATTTTTTTTAAACAATATTTCTCACTAGCTGTTTATTCACAGTCTAAATGTCACAAATCATCTGTTTGTGTTCGGACACATGTTTTTTATAACGATAATAATAATAGGGACAAAACATCTGTGACCATCATGTGATGAACAATGCTGTCTGGCCTTTTTTTGTTGTTGTAGTTTTAACCTACTATAGCTGTTGCTCGTGACATGTTTTGAAACGGTCATTGTAAATTCATAGTGAGTAGATGACTGGTGCTGATATAGCAGACTATTAATATACACAGAATTTAGGACAGCATGTGAAGAGCCATTTTTGTTCATACACCGATAAAGGCTTACAGCAACAAATCTAGAGAACACATCAAATCTACGGAAATTGTGCACAGCCTGCATAAAAATGTACTTGTGTGATCTGGGACCCCCCAGGCAGACAACTCATTATACTTGTAAACAGAGATGTTTTCTGCTCCTCGGGGTAGACAACTATCACCCAGCATTCAGTCTATACAGAAAAGATGGGAAAACAACTTGGAAATGTATAAAATCAGAGTTGTCTATCCATAAAATGAAAAAAAAAAAAAAGAAATATAAAAATCTTCAGCGATAAAGCGTTAACCCTGATTTGAGTTGCTATATCCTTCTGTTGAGCTTTTGA
This sequence comes from Carassius auratus, assembly GCF_003368295.1. Lineage (NCBI taxonomy): Eukaryota > Metazoa > Chordata > Actinopteri > Cypriniformes > Cyprinidae > Carassius > Carassius auratus. The sequence goes on along the minus strand of NC_039247.1, from coordinate 15,937,746 downwards.
GCAAGGCACATAACCCCAGTTTACTCTGGTGGGAACTGTCCCTTCAGTAAATGTGCTGTAAATTGTTTTGAATAAAAAGTGTCTGCTGAATGACATGGGACTGAAGTGATGAGAGCTGTGTTGTTTATTGATCTGGGCTCTCAGCTGCATGTTCAAAGCAGGGATGATAGTGCTGGAAGGCTCAGAATGGTCCATCAGTCCAGACAGTGTGAGAAACTTGCACTGACACGACCAAATTTTTCTTCTAGAATGTGATGTCTGTGGTTGTACAAGCAGCCAATAGAAGATCAGGATAAGCAGATGAATCAAAATTAGTCATAAGGGCAAACCACAGTGTTATTACATGGAAACGTCAACAAATGAAGTGGCACAATCTTAAATTCAGAGTAAAACGTATGTAATGATTTGACATGAAAGCTCTGTGAAAGATGTGTCTGTGATGAAATAAGGATAAAATTCTTTAGAAATGAGCACACTGAGCAGTGAGCATAGTCTTTAATTTGACAATTGCTTTTAAACAACATTTTGAAAAAAATCAGTTTATGTTGAGATATGTACATTTTAGATACAATATTGCCAGATACGTTATCTATTTCTGCTCCATGAATTTCAGTACTTCCAAATCAAATCACAGCAGAATTATGCTGCCTTCACATGCTATGAGAAATTTCCTACTTCCCACTTCTGAAGTTTGATGAGTTTTATGAGTTTGTTGCGTTCAAATGCTTTGTTGTTGGAATTAACAGGAATCATAAAGGATGGCCCATTCACAAGTTCATTCAAATATGTTTTTAAATTTTTGGAAATCTTATTAAAGCCAAAATGTATAGAATATGTTTAGTCAATATCCAACATGTTTTGAAGAAAATACCATATAAGCATTCTCCACTAGATGTAAAATCTAGTGTAAAATCAGCAAGAACCATTGTGAGTCTCCAGCAACACACAATGGGTAGCACTCCTGAATGAGTCTGAATTAGGCCTAGTTATGTGAATGATTCATTGATTCTCATATAAAGAAAGTTGCATGTAACATTCCTGAATGAACCAGTTTTCTGAACATATCACTTGAATAAATGATTCAAGGATTGACTTAATAAAGACAGTCATCTGTCTCCACCTACTGGTATAATGATGTAATGCGCAAGTCTGACAGTCTGTCTGGAACACGCCACCATACCTATTTCCATAATAGGCCAAGCAGTCCTATTAGGAGGTTTGAGTTTGCATGCAAAGTGTTTATTTGACATTTCCTTTTATTAGTTTACTAAAATTATTAAATTCTTCCTTATTTTATGCCACTCAGATCCACATCTCTTCATCTCAAACAGACGTGCCCTAAAGACTGTTTTACATTATTTATTTTTGCTGTTTTACAAAGAACAGCAGACAGAAGAGTGTCTCTAAGCATTTCACTGTCTTTTAAACACACATTAGTCACTGCTTGCGTGAGCCTTTGTACAAATGTTATTGTGTGAACTATCAAAAGGCTTTTTTCCCCCCACAAATATATCAATGCTAAAGGGAGGTGCCATTCCGTGAGATCCTTGGATGTTTCACAATTCAAGACAACTGGGAATGCTCAGAAGTGAGCTTCAGTCAGGACAGCCTGTCATTTTCAGCGTTTGAGTTGGATTCACAAGAGCCGATTGAAAGATGGTTTCAGATGCAATATGGTTCTAATTCACACAGCCTGGGTTTGGTCATGTCTGGAAATGGCCTTTATCACACAGTATTCAAAGGCTTTGCATGCCAGACATGCCCTTCCAAATGTGGTCCAACAATCTCTTGGAGTACTGTGGGTAATTTTGATACCTTTAATCAACTATGTTACAATTTAACCCTGTGTTGACTCTATCCACTGATTTTATCAGCAATCTCAAAACATGAGATTTGCACACAACCTTTTCAGACCTCTTCTAAATCTTCTGGATGAAAGCAAAACCATATGTTCCCGTACAGTCACTTCGACGTTGTGTCAAATTTCTGACACAAGTGCTCACACTTGGGAGCCCTGACACCTCTGACATCATTAAGAAAAGGGCAATGAAACTGGCGAGCATAGTGTCACGGATCTGGCAAGTCCGGTCTCAACCAATCATCAATGCTCACAGTCACACCTGCCCCGCATCCACGATCCAATCAAAGGCACTATAAAAACACTCACCCGTACAGTAGTTCTCCGTCAAGCCTCCAACAGGAACAGTCTCCTCGCACTTGCCTCCTGAGTTCCCGCTATCCAGACGTAACGTATACTTACCTTTGTGTTACACTAACCTGTGTCCTTGTTCTGCTGCACTCAGGACCGCTGATCACAGAATAGCTACCTGTGATTCGACGGTCACTATAGTCTCCTGTGATTATCCCGAGCTGGTACTGTCTTCGGCATCTGAGAAGGAAGAGAATATAAGTGAGTGATCTGTGACTGTGGCTTTGACACTCCTGAATCAAGCAAGCTCACCCGTTTACTATCCCGTCCCCTATGTTTACCATACTGCCCGCACTTGAAGACGAAGTATTCACCGAGCACTTGTACATATAAATAAAGAAACACTGTTCTGAATTCACCTACCTCTGTCTCCTGAGTATATCCTGACACATAGCTGGCAATACCCCGGACATCCGGGTATAAATAGGCTAGCATGACATTTGTTCACTTGTTCTGTTCTTCAGAGCCAATGCAGCGTCTCCCTGGGACATACAGCACTGCATTCACCTCTCAATTTCCTTGTCGTTGGATTTATGGCAGATGCAGTAGTCATCTCCCTTGCCCATACACAGATAAGTTTAGTGAAAGAACCATTGGGTGCTTCAACTGTGATCTCTGAGCGCAAATTCCTCTTGAGAAGAATAATTTATCTAAAAGAGCTTCACATGTGGATTTGTGTGTTTACAACATGCCTTTCCATCAGTGTCGTTCTGGTTGCGGTTTGTACATCTTCCCCTCTGACATGCACAATTGCTGTGCTCAGTGTTTGGGCCTTGTTTAAACTGAAGCAGCTTTTGTAGATGTTTTATGTCCATTCTTGTCATTCTTGTGAGATCTTGGCTATCAGCATGTTTCACTTGAGGCTCGCGTTATTTTTCAAAAAGACTGCGAGTCACCTCGGCTGCTTCCTGTCCAGGCCCTTTCATTTATAGGTACAAGGCCACTATCATGTGCACTGAAGGAGAGCAAGGAGATGTTGCGGGAGTGGTTGCGCTGTCCTGAATTGTCCTGCAGGTGTTTAGGCTAGGGTCTGCACAAGGGTTTTCCAGGAGCGACACCTGTGACTCAACCTGGCAGAGATGAAGGATGCTGAGAAAGTGCACTTTCTCAACTCCACCATTTCTCAGGTTGGTCTCTTGGTGACATTGTTGAAGTTCGTCACCGGGGATAGTCCCCTGCAAAGCCCCACAACAGGCTGGGCCAGCAGCCAAGACTGAACAGCGGCCAGTCACTCGAAGGAAGGTGGTACTGCCAACTCATCCTCTACATGCTAAGAACCCATGAGAGGCTTTGTAGTGAACCTGAGATGTATGACCGATGAAGGAGGGACCAGCTTACCAGCCTAGTTCCACTTACGTGGGGGCTCCAGCTCTCAGCCATATTGAAGAGCAGTCATCAGATGGTCATTAAAAGAGCTATTTCCTCCTTCCTTGGTCACACTCCTGGTGTTCCTGGTCCTCCCATGACGAGATGGTCAGGTGCTAAGATTGCACATCAGAGCCTGTTTGCATGCAGATGCTCTGCCTCCTCATGTTCTGATGCAAGAGGTCAGTCATTGAGTGCCTGCATTTGCCAGTGAATTCTTTGACAGACCTGGCAGACAGGACATTACGCGCTGAAAGACTTATGTACTATGCCACTGTGATGTCTGTTCAGCAAAGCTGTGGAAACCCTGCCCCAGGTATGTCAAATGTATTTCTCTGAGACAGTTAAAGAGGTGTCTGGATGCTTGAATGCATTTTGTTACCTCAGTGTGAGACGAGAATACAGCTGTTCTTCAAGCGGAAGTTGTATCCCTTCTTGCATAGGGTACAATAAAGCCTGTCGCCCCAGTAGAAATGAAGAAGCGCTTTTACAGCCTCTACTTAATTTTACCCAAGACGGGTAGGGCACTCAGACCAATAAACACCATGTCTGCACTGGATGCCTGATGCGCTGAAACAGCTGAAGTGTCTACAATGGACATAACAAAGTGACTTCTGAAAATCATCATAATTATAATGAGTTCTATAGTAGTTTGTCGTGCACTGCTACACTGCTTGACACGGTGTAAGGGTGCTGAGCCGGGCCCTTTACTGGCTCCTATTCAGAATGCAAACCCTCAAATGCATGTTAACATGTGTCGGGTACCAAGATTGGCAACAGACATGAAGGACATGCTTTCATGTTTCGATCCTTTCAAGACTGAGGCCATTTATTTGGTCTGCCTTCAAAGGCCAGCCATAATAGTACAAAGTTCTTCCCTTCGGGCTGTCCTTGTCTCCTCGCATGTTTCTCTTAGGGAAGAGGGCATTCGCAGTCTCGATGACTGGCTTATTCTAACTCACTTGTGAGAGTTGGCTTGCACAAACAGGGACATGATCTTAAACCACCTACCCTGATTGGGACTTCAGGTCAAAGAAGAACAACTCGCCCATGTGCAAGGTAGCTCTTTTTTTCAGTGTGAATTTGGATTTGGTCACTATGACAACATACCTTGCAGAGGATCGTGCTCGGTCTGTACAGAACCGCTTGAGTGTGCTCTAGTACTAGATAGTGGTCCCTTTAATATACTTTCAGAGGCTCCTGGGGCAAATGACATCCTCAAGCCATGCTTACACCATTGGGACTGATGCATATGAGACTTCATCACGGGATTCATACCCGAGACTCAGGTCTCTGCATAGCAATCACATTCCAGGTGACCTCTATCGTGTGTCCCTCTCACGGCAGGTCATACTCCGGGGTGAGTAGAGGCTTCACACCCAGTCCATCTGTTTTGAAGTCAAACCGGTCAGGCACAGATAGATATGTTGCCCTCAAAATAATCCACTCATTGCTCACTGTGGGTTCTCTGACCAAGGCTACCTTGGCACAGACACTCTGTCACAAGGCCGAGCCAGACCTACACGAATAAGTTATTTTCCCTTCGGGTAGGATATGGTCTCCATAGTGTTCTTTCCCCACTTGGGGAAACGAACACTACACCAATGTTACAACCAGGTCATCTAAACTGTCAATTTACTTGATTTTTCAGAATGAGATAAGGCTCTGGCTGGAGGTGATCTCTGTCTTATTTGGCGGCTCTCCCGGATATGGGAGAGCAAGGTCATAATTCTTGGGTGGTGGAAGGTTACGAGGAGGAGAGGTGCACTTGGTCATGGTACACTGGGCTTGTCCGCAACTGCAAGGATTCGTAATGCAGTTCAGCAGCCATGGCATTTAATATATGGACCCCTTGAGTCAGAACTTCAACACAACGTGTTCAACACAAAGTGACTGACTGAAAGTGAAGGTCTTGGTTACATATAGTAACCCTAACGAGACATTTCTCTCATTTCAACCTGGAGCTATTTGAATTAACAGCAAATGTGCTTGACAAGACTACATTATAATTTCACCCACTGTCTATCAATTCATTGATATATATATATACAGTACAGACCAAAAGTTTGGACACACCTTCTCATTCAAAGAGTTTTCTTTATTTTCATGACTATGAAAATTGTAGAGTCACACTGAAAGCATCAAGGTCTATTTGACCAAGAAGGAGAGTGATGGGTGCTGCTCCAGATGACCTGGCCTCCACAGTCACCGGACCTGAACCCAATCGAGATGGTTTAGGGGTGAGCTGGACCGCAGACAGAAGGAAAAAGGGCCAACAAGTGCTAAGTATCTCTCGGGGAACTCCTTCAAGACTGTTGGAAGACCATTTCAGGTGACTACCTCTTGAAGCTCATCAAGAGAATGCCAAGAGTGTGCAAAGCAGTAATCAAAGCAAAAGGTGGCTACTTTGAAGAACCTAGAATATGACACTTTTTTTTATTCACACTTTTTTGTTATGTATATAATTCCATATATAATTCCACAAGTGTTAATTCATAGTCATGAAAATAAAGAAAACTCTTTGAATGAGAAGGTGTGTCCAAACTTTTGGTCTGTACTGTATGATCAGCATGTATACATACATATACATACACACACACACATATATATATATATATATATATATATATATATATTATCGATCAGGACACAGTGCATTTACACTTGGCAACATCAAGTGACTTCTCTATCTGGATAACAGATCGGATCTCTATTTTCCATCTCAACATTTAAAAATATCTGACAATATACTATAATTGATAATTGATTTGCAAAATGGCTTTATGCTACATGTGCCGCACTCCAAAAAAATTTTTTGTATAACATTTATTTTATAATTTTTGTATTTGTTTCATATACAAAAATTATAATGGTTTGATGCATTTGTTCATGATGATGTGAATGAAAAAAAAAAGTCGACAAGAATCTAATCTAATCAATTTAATTTAAGATGATCTTATCAATTTATTTAAGGTAAAAAATTTCCTTTTCTTTTGGCTACTGATTTAAAGTTAATTTGCACAAGTTGCATGACAAATTTAAAACATCTTCATTCCCTCTCTAAAGATGCTGAATTCTAACCTTGTGTGCTGGACAGACACCAACATATGACAGGGCTGTTTAAAAAACAAAACAGAAAAAAACTATTTAAGCCTGATGTATTTTTTCATGGAGATGCACTAATTTGGACCATGCTGCCCAATATATTTCCATTCTCAGTACAGCTAGACGGCTCAGTTAAAACAGAGAATTCCAGAAAAACCACAACAGGTGTATTTGTAGAGGCAAATCTGCCTATCATCTTATTTCCACAGGGATGTGTGGCCCACATTTTTCCAGCCTCTTTATCATGATCCACACGCAAAAGTCAAATCCCCTTATTTTGAAAAGGATATTGAGAGTAGTAAAATGAGAGGTCAGACACCCAGCCTGATATCTGAGAGTCTGCCTACTAGCTCCCAAGATTATCTGCCCAATTACTGGCACCCGGATCCCTTTAGGCCAAATATGTCAGTTCAGATTTCAGTTTTTCCATTTGACAGCAATTTGATTTTCAATTTTAAGCATACTGCAGCATTTTTTTTTCAAGGCTTGCTTGTAAACACATTTATTTGCACTTTTAATAAAGTAAATCAGATTATAAAACAATGTCAGTTTAGCAATTATTTTATTGGCTAAGTGTTGTCCAAACATTACTGTTGTCGCAGCACTCTCGTGCTTTCTCGACCTTTCAATAGAAAGGAATGCAAAACTTCCTTTGACTGACAGAAATAGGCACTATTTACTGCCCTGGAGCTAAACTATGCCAAACTCAAATTCCCTTTTGATTGTGTACAGGTGCCAGAGACTCTGGCCTGGAAGCCATCCTGCTTTAACACATTAGACCCAGAGGATCAAAAATCAGAGATAAAAGTGTTTGTTGTAAGCTCACTGCTCCATTGTAACCATAATCAAGTGTTTCAGATCAGGTGTGTTGTGAGGACACCCAAGCGGGGTGAGAGGTTTAAACCAACATTTCAGTGTTAGTGTTTGTGTTAGTATGTATAGACAGTTGACCGCAGATAAACGCTAAAGACCATCTAAAGACTAATGCAATTCACTTCAGTTAATTTCAAGATTTTTGATAATTGGGAAACCTCACAGAGCTTCTAAATGTTGAAGTCTCTGAAAACACAGCCAGGTTTCTCACTTGATCTCCCTTACAAGCGCTTTCCTCTTGACGTGCTAAGCCAAGCATGGCTAAAACCTGAATAAACAATCTTCCATCCAGTTAATCATTTAAGCCAAGAGCAGGGAAATGAGCAATATAAGGGGATTAATTGTATGGATTAACCAGATATAATTGCACCACTTAGAGCTGATCAGAAATTCCAGACAGGGAAAAAACGTTTCTTCTGCCAGCCATGTGAAAGTTACCACAAACTGCGTAAGCAGACTCACATATCCCCTGTCTATACCACACTGACCTCACAATATCAGTTCATTATTTACACAAATTCCTTACGAAGGAAACCCCCTCTCAGGGTGAGTCACAGTCATTCACAGGTGTACGTACATCAGAGCGATGTACTAGTTGCCATTTTGCCATCTCAAGGGCTCAGGATTTCTAGGAAATATAATTCTTTCCTACAATCAATAAGCCGTACTTAACTGTGATGGATGCTATTTTCAGTGCATTTTGGGGAGCACCAGCTGGCAATTAAAATCCTCCTGATGACATGTCTTTGTGCATGGGCGGTAATATTAATGCCGTTTCAATCAATTTTAGTAGTGTACTGTTGAAAATGAAAGGGTACAAAAAGAAGGGTTTTGAGTGAACCAGTTATTAAAAGATCTTAATAATCTAAAGAACCATTTTCCACTATTAAAAACTTTGAATGCAATGGAACCGTTCTATGGATGTTAAAGGCAAATGCCAATAAAGAACCATTATTATAAGGAGTATTTTTTAGAAGTCATATTTTGGTTGCAGAAACATCTATGCTCTATGAAGGATGTTCAGTTTTTCAGTGTCCAAATCACCTATTAAGCTTGAGGATTTTGGGGGGAAACTGGAGAACCCAGAGTAAACCCTCGCCAACACAAGAGCAAGCAAACACCTTTTTTTGCTGTGAGGCAACATATATTTCTTATTTATAAATAAATAAATATACCAAACGTACCAAAACTGCCTGCTAAATTGTCATTATTATGTTATAATTTTTACTTTTTCATAACCTTGTGCAAAGTAAAGGAAAAAGGTCAAGTGTTCTGAGGTGAGACTTTTACCGTGGAGCAAATTTACAATATAGTTGTGCTAGCTGCTAATATGCGAGCCAAACCTCTTTATCGTATCTCTCTACATCTCTGTGAACGGAGCATTTAGCTCTATCAATTTGTGGACTGATTCTGTTCATCACATCTGATTAATCCCTTGAAAATGCAATAAAACATTAATAATAGTCTTTCAATTCGGGTCTGTTATGTCCTGTTATGTCCTGTTTGCTGCTTAACAAATCAAGATGACACATAGACCTCTGAAATGTTGAAAAATGAAGAAGTTACAGAAGCAGCGAATGTAATTGCTCAACATATGTTTCCCTGTTGATGACAAATAATCTTTGAACAAATATTTCCACATCTGGTTTTAGCTAAGACAACTGCAAACATTATAACAAGTTTTTGTTTGGAAATTGAGAAAGTATTAGCTCAGTACACTTTTGCATGCAAGGCTTCCCAGTCTTTTTCCATTGCATTTGCGTGTGTTGGTTGATAGACAGATCTCATAAAAATGTTGAAGAGCTCTGGATTTTCAACAAGCTTTTAGCGCTGGAAAATCATATCTATATCGATGTCTATTTTTTTATTTTATTTTATAATCACCAAGAATTCAAAGCTGACAATATCCAGATAACCTGAAATGTTGTAGGTATTATTAAAGAAAATACACCGTGGTGATTTCAGGTGGCTGAACAGAAGCGAACCCTTTACAAGCAGTTCCTGCTGCTGCTGCAGCGTCTTTGTGATGGGAAACTTTGTCTTTTCATGCTGAAAAAATGGAGACTGTACACACTGAATCTCTTTGAAAAGCACCTGCAGTGGCCAGACATATTTCCTCCCACAGCTGTGACATTTGTACAGATGTGAAAGCAAAATAAAAAAAATACACACAGTATCCCAGATCTCATTAAGCCATAATAAAACTCAGGACTTATTCTACGTCACCTTCCATGTAGATACTGCTACAAGATATACATTGGAGTTTAAAAACAGGAATGGGAGAAACTAGAGAGTAATTGAAAGAGATATCTGTACGATTTCCAAAGAAATGATATTATCCATAGGTTGGGATGCAAGTCATATACTGTCATTTGCTTTGGAAACATAGCTCAAAATTTGTTAACAATTTGTACCTTGCAGCTAGGAACACCATTTAGACAGCATTGCTCTTCATGGCCATGAAATTAGTTCAGAACCATTTTATTGTCAAAATGAAAAACAAGCACAGGCAGGGCATTTCTCTATTTACATTTAAGCATTTAAATAAACCATTAAACCTAAACAAAATAGCTTCAATTATGTTTGTTGGTTTTAACCCTGGAAGAACAGCCAACATTTATATTTCATTGTCATCATCAGGAAACCCCCACAGAGCTGTGTATTGTATTGTGAAATGCCAGAACACTCTTATAATCATCAAAATGATGGACAACACATGCAATAGACCACAATGGGTGTTCATAAAACACATACAGCAAAAGTCTTTGTATTGCAGGCCTAAAAAACAAAAGCCTTTTTTAAATCCTTTTTTTTTACATTATAAAATAAGTATATTTAAGAAATGTATATTTTTAAATGAATAACTAATGAATAATAATTTTAAATGTGTTCCTGTAGCTCAATTGGTAGAGCATTGCACTATCAAGAGCAAGGTTGGGGGTTCGATTCCCCGGGAACACGTTAGGTAAAAATTGATAGCCTGAATGCACTGTAAGTTTCTTTGGATAAAAGCGTCTGCTAAATGCATACATTTTATTTTTTAATAAAATTTTAATTTGAATAACACTCAATTTAACATTTTAGGCTTCCAATGCAAAGACATTCATGCAAGTCTAGCTTAAGTGTCCAAATACTATAGGGCCACTGTATTTGAATTAGTGCAGAAATTATAATAGTTGTAAAGGTGATAGTTCAGAGGGTCCTCATAACTCTTTGTCTTTTATCTTCCTCTGTAAGTGGCCATTATGGCATGTGATAAAACCAAGCATAGTATATGTCCCATGTAAAAAGCAAATTGATTGTAGTTGACAGAAAAAACAATGTGTAATGTCAGTTCAAGCTTAACAGCATGTGTCACATTGATTCGTTGGAAGTGTTAAAGGAGAAACTTTTGTACCTTCTATTAAGAAAAACGTTTCGGACAGAAAATTTTCCCACATGATATTCTCACATTTAGAATGTCAACACATGCACAGGGCTGTTCATTTCCTTGTACTTAGAGGCAAAGTGCAGGGTTGAGTAAGGTGAAAATAGAGCTCCATTCACAAGTTTTATCTCAATTGCTTCCTGAAAACAGGTCCGGACACCAATCAGTGTAGAGCTGGGGAGTCAGGTTGTTCCTGTCTAAACAGGAAGTCCTGTAAATTGCCAAAACACCAAGGACTTGCTGGTCTGAGACAACAGGCCCCCTTCAGGCCCACATTTCCTCTATTCCTGTTTAACAAGCCAGCAGTCCATCAGCTCTATCTAAAGCTTTCTTCCTTTAGCACATATAAGACAGTTCCCTGTGTTTACTTTCAACAAAAAGTCATTAATCAGAGAAACTTCAATTCAAGTACAATGTAAACGTGGATTGTTGTTGTTGAAAATGTCACTTTTACTGTATGAGCCAAAATGTGCCGTTTTTGTGTTTGTCCCTTTAAATGCAAGTAAGCTGGTGCTCCCGCCTCCCTTTTCTGAAAAGGGGGTGGAGCTTCAAGAGCTCATGCTCCTGCATACATTAAACAACAAAACAAAAAAATCTTGCAATTGCAATCTGATTGTACTGTGCATAGTAAATGCGTGTTTAGGAATTACACAGATGAGGTGCATGGTGCGATAAAAATAAAACCATAGCTGGTCACATGGTGACTTCACATCCACTTCCATATGCAATTTTTAACTACCACATTCCACTTCTTTACAATTACACTGCCACCTTCTCGCACACCATGATTGGTCAATTATTAAAAAAATCTGAACGTTATTGGGCAAATTACTTTTCAGTCATTACCTTCAACAAATACAAAAACAAAGTCAAAACTCATATTTAGAAATCCTAGCCAGGACGTGTCCCGGAAATGTATGTAGGATGTATGGTAACCCACAAATAAAGGTCTATAGTCAAATGGGAATAGTAGCAATGTACAGAGCACAGCTCACAGACGTTGTTTTTAAACCTGCAGCTTTATGGTGGTCAAAGCAGAAAATCCACATTACCAACTTGAATCTGTTGCAAAGTCTTTCTTCTTCATGCAAGATTCCCATTTGTGTGGATTCCTGTTAAAATGTTTGGATTTAGTCTGTAAAAATCTAACAAATTATTTGAGAAAGTGTACAAACTTTTAAGATAATTAGTTAACTTATCACTTCTTTATATTTTATGCATTTATTTTGTTTAGTATCTAATGCTAGTGAGAAAAAGAAAAAATATCTATATTAATCTGCATATACAATGGAAATCGGTTATGCTCACTGCAGAATACAGAAGTCTGTTGTGCATAACCTGCATTACAATTAACAGGCAATGTGAGTTATCTCAATTGATGAAAGAATTGTTCACTGTGATATGAAAGCTTAAAATATATTTCTAAGAAAATGTCATCAGTCAGTTGATTTGTGGTTTTCAAAAGAACTCAGCAGTTATTTTGCCAAGGGACACTGTATGCACTCATATAAAAGTGCTTCACGATGCCATAGAAGAACCTTTTTGTCTAAATGGTTCCATAAAGAACCTTTAACATCTGAAGAACCTTTCTGTTTCACAAAAGGTTCTTTGTGGCGAAAGAAGGTTCTTCAGATTATAAAAAGGTAAGAAAGAGATGGTTCTTTAAAGAATCTTTGACTGAATGGTTCATTGTGGAACCAAAAATGGTTCTTCTATGGCATCGCTGTGAAGAACCTTTTAAATGTCCTGCAGATTCTTGGCCTGAGGCCAGACTAGCAGTGCCCATGTTTAATTTACACCCTCTAGCAGCTTTTAACACAGGCAGCCAGACTCAAGCACCTAAACTCACCTCCAGAATTAATGCATCTCTGAGAGCTCTCCAACCTTTAGAGCTATAAGCACTTCCAGGAAAAGGTGGTAATTGCAGAAGGTGCTGAAATCCTCTTTCACCTCTCTCACTTGCTTACAGAAAGTGTCACAGCCCTCTAAATCTTCCCATTTACATTCAGTAAAGTAGAAAAATAAAAAAATAAAATGGTGACAGATTTATGAAAAAGGGGTTACAGGTGTGAAAGATTGCCGACATATATACTAACAGAATTTTCTGGGATCTTTCTGTCTCTGCTTTACTGTATGTGTCCTCCCACATAACATCATAAATGCACATGCTTGTAGACTGCTCTGGTTGGGGGGAAAAGCTATAAATGTTTGAAAAACTGGATTTACTCATGCATTTATTTTACACTATAACGATTTTGTAATGATGAAACTTTAATTAAATATTCTATCTATCTATCTATCTATCTATCTATCTATCTATCTATCTATCTATCTATCTATCTATCTATCTATCTATCTATCTATCTATCTATCTATCTGTCTATCTATCTATCTATCTATCTATCTATCTATCTATCTATATTAACTATATCATCAACCATACCATTTATTTTTGCCTAAAATATTTACCTAAAGAACTGTATCCCTTAAATTAAACTTAAAGGGATACTCCACCTCAAAAATAAAATTGTGTCATTAATCACTTAACCCCGTATTGTTCCAAACCCGTAAAAGCTTCATTCGTCAGTGTATGATATTTTGAATGAAAACTGGGAGGCCTGTGACAGTCTTATTGACAGACTTACTGACTGCCAAGTAAGTTCCATGTCAAGGTCAAAAAAAGTATGAAAAGCATGGTCAGAATAGTCCATTTGCCATCAGTGTTTCAACCTGTGTGACTTTATGAAGCGATGAGAATACTTTTTGTAAATGAAGAAAACAAAAATAACGACTGTATTCAATAATTCCTTTATCAACAGTTTCCTCTGTGTCTCCGCACCACAAGGATGCATGTTTTCTTTCAAATCAAAGCTAAATCCCTTAATATTTCAATAGTTTATGAACACATTTCATTTACATACACTCACCTAAAGGATTATTAGGAACACCATACTAATACTGTGTTTGACCCCCTTTTGCCTTCAGAACTGCTTTAATTCTACGTGGCTCTGATTCAATAAGGTGCTGAAAGCATTCTTTAGAACTGTTGGCTCATATTGATAGGATAGCATCTTGCAGTTGATGGAGATTTGTGGGATGCACATCCAGGGCACGGAGCTCCCGTTCCACCACATCCCAAAGATGCTCTATTGGGTTGAGATCTGTTGACTGTGGGGGCCATTTTAGTACAGTGAACTCATTGTCATGTTCAAGAAACCAATTTGAAATCATTTGAGCTTTGTGACATGGTGTATTATTCCGCTGGAAGTAGCCACCAGCACCAGCCTGCACAGTGGTAACAAAGCATGATGGATCCATGTTCTCATTCTGTTTACGCCAAATTCTGACTCCACCATCTGAAGGTCTCAAGAGAAATCTAGACTTATCAGACCAGGCAACATTTTTCCAGTCTTCTACTGTCCAATTTTGGTGAGCTTGTGCAAATTGTAGCCTCTTTTTCCTATTTGTAGTGGAGATGAGTGGTAGCCCATCCACCTCAAGGTTGTGTGTGTTGTGGCTTCACAAATGCTTTGCTGCATACCTCGGTTGTAACGAGTGGTTATTTCTGTCAAAGTTGCTCTTCTATCAGCTTGAATCAGTCACCCATTGTCCTCTGACCTCTAGCATCAACAAGGCATTTTCACCCACAGGACTGCCACATAGTGAATGTTTTTCCCTTTTCACACCATTCTTTGTAAACCCTAGAAATGGTTGTGTGTGAAAATCCCAGTAACTGAGCAGATTGTGAAATACTCAGACCGGCCCGTCTGGCACCAACAACCATGCCACGCTCAAAATAGCTTAAATCACCTGTTTTTCCCATTCTGACATTCAGTTCCCATTCTGACATTCACCCCTAAATGCATTGAAGCAACTGCCATGTGATTGGTTGATTAGATAATTGCATTAATGAGGAATTGAACAGGTGTACCTAATAATCCTTTAAGTGAGTGTATATTAGGTTCTTCAATATGTAATAATGGTCACATAAAACGTAAGCAGGTAAACAAAAAATATTTCATCTTAATCATTTTTTACTTAATTGTAATCAGTAATTTTACTGAATTAATTAATAACTTTTCATCAAATCATATTTCACCAGTTGTTTGCTAACTGGAAAACTCTGCTAAACAGCAAAATAACTATATCAGTTCTGTCCAGAAAAAAAATAAAATAACAAATAAATAAAGGAAATGCATTTTCATCAAGTGTTAACTTGAACAGTTTTTAAATAATAGGTTGCTCTGTGAATACTAATGTTAATTAAAGAAATTATGGTTGCAGTTTAAATCACAGGGCAGCTCACTATTATGCTTCTCAGCAAGACGCTTAACCATAGAGTCCTTCTAGAGGGAACTTCCTATTACTTTTGATTAAAGTGCCTGCTAAAAGGACTGTAAGCATATGTGGGTGTATGATTGTTAAAAAGATGTGGGTGTATTTTAGGTTTAAAAGAAAAATGTTAAGTAAATTTAATAGGTAAAGCTTGTCTCTATTCCCCTTTATGCATTTCAACCAATAAATTGTATGGATACTTGCATAATAAAAGCAAAAAATAGATAGTGAGCATGTATCCACAGCTGTCATATTTCATATTCAGCCCACATGCAGGTATGTGTATAAACATAACTGTCTACATCTCCCTCGCTGCCACACTGATTTATATATTAATCATAAATAGGGAGCTTTTAGCTAGTGTTTCAAAGTGATGTTGAAGAAAATTATCAAGAGAAAGACCATGTGCAGGGCTGAATGCTGCCAGATCTCCTTAATATCCATGAGAGGGAGATAAATCATACGTCTCTTAGCTCTAAGTGGTTTGTTTGCTGCATGAATAAATATCTGACAAATTGAGTAGGAAAGCACATAATTTAATGGGACTGTCACCCACTTGAAAAGCTGAGAGATTGTGTAGCTGAAAACAATGGTAGTGTTTGATGCTCTGTGTCTGTTTCCTTCTGAGGAGCAGAATTATGATCTTAGTTCTCAGCAACACAGAAATGTGACATCTTTTATATAAAAATATTCAGGCAGCTGTAGAATGTTATGTGGTCACACATCATCGGTGTTGAAACAATCTTACCATGCAATAACCAGGTCCATCTGCCTGAAAGACTGCATGTGGCCTTTCTGGTTCAGATACCAAACGACTCTAAAGCAGCCTGACCAACCAGTCAAGTGACTTCTCTTTATTCACTTTCTGGATAGTAAAACTGTCTTTAGCTATGTTTGAAATAACCAACTTCTATGCAACTCATACAATTTTTGCGTACCATTTTTACAGTATGCAATCTGTATATGTATTTTTATGTATTTTATAGAATACTTGGTTGACCCACACTCTTAAAAATTGTCAAGTCAATAAGAATACAGTCCAGTGTACTACAGTATGTAAAGGCATGTTTACGCCTAGAATGATATAACTATAACTATATAACTAACTATAATGATAAGTAGCCTGAAAAAAATCATCCTAAAAGTGATTTTAACAATATTGTTTGTCTGTGCCATTATTGTACTGTGGAATCTGCTATTCTTTAAAATCTGTACAAATTTTTACAGCTCTGTCTTTAGTTATAGTTATCATCCTGTGTGCGAATATGCTTTTATCAAGTAATTTTCCATATGGATCTTGTACAGGTGTTTCCCCATATTTAGAATTTTTGTGTTGTTTTAACATTTAATCAAATTATTTGAATTTACCTCTGTTTGTTTTGGAATAAACTGGAAAATGATCCTGCAAAAGTATTTTACTTCATATAAAAAGCTATATATAAATATATAAAAGCTGATAATGGCACAGAGATTAAAAATAGCCTTGTGCCACTCTACGTTAGTGAACATTGGATTGATGGACACATATGCTCATCCCTATGAATCCAAGATTTATTGAATCTTATCAGTGAGTACACTATGTAACTTTTGGTTCTCAAGATTTAAAAAAATTAAATCACATGCATCTTGTGAAATTGTGCTTCAGCTCTGTTTGTCTGAATGGACGATTGTGTTTGGAGGTACCAGTGTACACTTGGATACAAAACATCTTACAAGAGTGGAGATTTAAGAAAAGAAAAAAAAATGTTTGCATAGACATTTTTGTTAAACTGGTTGAAAGAGTCTTGAAATACTGATAGCAGTAAATTATTAAAGTGTTCTAAATTATTAAAGTATATTAAAATATTATATTGAAGTCTCAGGACCATAAAATGGTCTACCAATCATTACATCCAGTTCAAATGTAGTGATATGATGTCCTACCTTGCCTCTCAACCTAGGTATTTGCAATACCTTAGCACAGCCAAAAGCGAGAGTTCGGGCGTAGTCACTGTAGCAGGCTGAGCCAAAGGGTGTTTATCAAAGATCTAACAAAATACACAGATGCAGACAAAGGGGTTAAATGAGAACAAAAACAGGCTGTATTTTTACAAGATGGAGGAATTGGATGGAAAAAATGTTTCAATCGGTGCTACAAACTTACAATGAAGTTTCTTCTCGACAGGAAAAGTTACAATTATTTCCAATATGTAAGACTTTCATATACATATATTCCCCTTAATTGACTCCATGCATGGTCACTTCTAAGTTTTTTCTCAGGATGCTGGGCGCAGCCATTTGTAAATTTAATGTCTTGCTTCTGGTGTTATTCGCTTCCAGCTATTTTTAGCTGTAAAAAAAAAGCAGCTAACTTTGCTGCTTGATATTACAAATTGATGTGTCTTACCATATTATTATAATGTATTATCTTAATTATGAACACATTGGTTTGTAGTGATGGAAGAAACGAGTCTTTTCGAAGATTTGCCTTGTAAAATGATTCAGTGTTCGATAGCGCTCTAAACACCACATGCTGGTGACGCCTGCTGGTCAAAACTCTGTAAATGTAACAAAAATACCAAAACATGCAAAAAGCAGCTTTTACCCAATGCAAAAGCTTTCTTAAAAGTACAATATAAGAAATGCAATTAAAATAGTAAAAAGTCTGTATAATGTGTTTTTATTTTGTATTAATTTGCAAGGCTTGTTTTTTTTTTTTTTTTTAATGAAGAGCTTGTTAAACAGATCTTTTAAACAGGCCAGAAAGAGACTATTAACTACTTCTCATCCTTTTAATTAACACAAATGTCTCATTAAAATGTCTAAAAACGTAAAAAACTGATCCGAGATCTACACTGGTTTAATGGTTCACCACTGGAACACGATCTAACTGAACTTTATTCATGGGTTCACACAGAGATCATCACCCAAACAGGAAACCATTAAAGGTACAATTTGTAAGATTTTGCAGTAAAATAGCCAAAAACCACTAAGCTAGTGTTATATATATTTTGTCCAGCTGATTACTAACAATAGTCAAACCACAATGCAACAGTGTCGTGGACAAATGCTGAAGAAGTGTCTAGAGTCCAGCAAACCACAAGCTTGCTTCAAGCAGTTCCTTATTTACTTCTTCTTGCACGTTTTATGGTGGATTGTGTTACTTATTTATGGAACATAATTACTGTTTACCATCTGCCACTGGTTCTGTCAACAAGGACAGCTCCTGTAAATTTGTGTGTTGTTTTGATTCGTATCTTTACAGAAAACGTATGCCATGATAATGACCAACAAGATTAGTATTATGGGGTATACATGCAAAAAGCGGGGCATCGCGTCTCTAGACCTGCGCGAGGACACGTCTGATCCATAGTCTGATCACGTCTTTGCATTGACTTTGTATGTAATCTACTCACGCAAATCGTTAAACTTGCATTTGAAAGTTATGACATCAAGCACAACATTTATAAAAACTTTACCTCATCCGTTAAATCCTTCATTTATATTTCCATCTAATTGATGGCCGTCAGCGGTTGGGTAGAAGACAACAAATCCCATCATTCCACGCTCCTTAGCGTCATTAAACCAAGCGATTGTTATTGTTTTGGTAGTGCTCCCACTCGTGGCAGGTCCTACAAATTGTACCTTTAACGTATATAATATAAAGCATTGCTTCGAAAGCGCCCGTCACTGCTGGTTTGTAGTGCAACCAGTTTTACCATTTCCAGCATTTTGTTATTTTTCTCGTAATGTTCCTATAGTTGCTAATGAACTGAAAGTCTCGCGCATTCACAGAAAATGGCTTACAACCGCATTGAAAAATAAGGTGGATTGTGGTATCCTCTTCTAGCAAATCTAGCTGACTGGATAATGCAGCTTTTGCAAGAATGTGATCAGCACTTAAATAGAGTGTATTCACCTCAAGTTTTTATGACTCCTTAGAGACAGTAGCAATAACAACATCTCCCGGTAATCTACATTTGTTTGATTCGATTGTTCGATTATAATTGTTTTTTTTTTTTTATGACGTCTATTCGATATCGATTTTCAAAAGACGTGAATCTTTTCCGATATTTATTTCAGCAAACATTTAAAAGAAGATTTGATTAATGTGAATCTTTTCATTAGTCTTCTCCAATAGATGCCACCCTCTTATTTACCTTGCGTGATTTCACAACAGAAAGCCTGTCACTCATTCAGATCTTATCATGGCGGAGAAACTGCTGACAGGAACCAAGAACAAAGCGTGATTTACTATGCTCAGGTAAAATTATATAGTAATACTACAAATCTGTGAAAGCATTTGACATCACTCATAAAGGCGCCATAATTTCTGCAATGAATGAATGAACGGCAGATGGAGCAACGCACTTTGTTTACACAAGCACGGACGACGCTCTCATTGTTTTCAACCTCTGTCGTCTCACTGAGAGACGTTTTTTTATACAAATGCTACTGAAATGTCAAAAAAAAAAATGACCAGTAAACATCAGTTTACAAATGGTGAATTTATAAAAAGAAATTAAGAGCCACAGGCCTGTTTTTTAAACCTTTTTTTAAAAAAAAAACTTTTTTAGACAATAATGGGGCCATGTAAAATGTTCTTCTTAATTTTTCTGGTAATCAGATGAAGGCATAAAACAATTTAATTTATCAACATCAAATGGAAAACCCTTTTATGTTTTGGCAAACATAAGGTGCTCCACAACAGAGGTTTACGGTTAAAATTAAAAAGAAAACAAATGTGATTATTCCTTTAAAAATAAAGAATTATTAATATTTATTAGTAGTAGCATTGTTGTCATATTGAGTCTTAAGACTGCTAAATAGTAATATATTTTTGATGGTTTCTTCACGTTTAAATAAACTTTTATTTTGACGGTTTGCCGTGAGGAACTTGTAGCCGCTGTGTTTGTGACATGACTGTAGTTTTATCAAATTAAACAATAAAATGCTAATGAAGTGACTCTCAGTGCAGCTGGGGATGAAACTTGTGTATTCACATCATCATAGTGAGTGATACATCCTTATCCTTATATGAAAATAGGCCTATTACTGAACTATTTTTAAAGTGTATTGGCATGTTTGTAACATTATGTAAACGATTAAATCTTCATAATTTAATTTTAAATATATCTCAATTTACAATGTTACAATTTAAAATGTAACTGAAAGTTATTCAAAATGTATCTGAATTCAATTCAACTTGTTATTCAATTGAATTATCTACACAGACTGTTTGGTTTTAAAGGATACCCAGCCTGTTGTTCTTGTGCTGCTGGGACAGCAGTGAGCATCATATCCTCCCATA
This sequence comes from Carassius auratus, assembly GCF_003368295.1. Classification (NCBI taxonomy): domain Eukaryota; kingdom Metazoa; phylum Chordata; class Actinopteri; order Cypriniformes; family Cyprinidae; genus Carassius; species Carassius auratus. Next base: position 15,917,142 of record NC_039247.1, on the reverse strand, counting down.
CAGAGCTGCACTAAAATGGAGCAGAGCTGGCATGAACCTAGAGCAATGATAAATGGTAAGTAAGATAATTATCAAATACTTCAATGAATGACATAATTAAACTTTGATCAGTAATATTAACATGTCCCATTGGTATGCCTAGAGAGTCAAGCCAGTGCCTTGTTATTGGGATGGTGGTCCTGTTTGCAAGCCCAAACGTGAGAACAATTACATACGTAAATAACATTTATTTTCTTCCTCTGTCACAAAGTACGCAATATCAGTATTTACCATTCCATTTTTTGTTTCTCCAACTTCACTCTTTATAGTAGCTGTCCTTGCTCTGGTCACAAAAACCATGTTGTGGGATGTCATAGTGAGTCTCCAAAAGGCCATTAAATGGTTCTAAATCTCAAATCTAGATTAGATGTGAAACACGTTTTTGTAAAATACCCACCACACAAAGTATTAGTTAGTCTGTCTGCACTGAACCTGATGGTTACTTAAAAAATATTATTTCAATATAATCATACGAATCATTCATTGACGAAAGATCAAGGCTGGTAATGCACTCACGCATTTGCAGAATACAGATTGGAAGCTTTTAAGCGCCCTGAGATTTCATCAGAAATATATAGGCTAAGTGTCCGATGTAGTCAACGTAAACCGGGCTCACACTACAGGAATTTTGGGCTGATTTATCCCAATATTCTCTTCCCGAGAATTGGAGACATGGCATATGTAAAAATTTAAATGTAAAATGTAAGCCAAGATTTAAAAAAAGAGCTTTAAAATATTTACACAGGAGCCAACCAAACCATTCCAATAGTCATTCACTGTTTTATTTTTGTACAGACCCTCCACATATCTTGTCCCAATCTGCTTCCAAGGCGACTGTGAACTATGTTAAAACACTGAGAGCTGAGTTGTTGACCGGTTACTTGGACAACAAGAATTGCAATTAGCTGTGAACTAACATGGAGACCCCAGGTTTGCACAGCTTAGTTCCAGTAATCTTCAACTGCAAGAATGTGCTCTGTAATATCGCCCTCACAAACCAAACAGCTCCCGTCCCGTCTTATCTGAAACTTGCAATAACCTTGTTTTCAGGCAGCATTTCTTAATAAATTCTTACAAATAATATGTGTGCAACCATATAAATCTAGGGCTGAATCGTGTTCCTGAATGGCATGGTCTTGGTTAGAGATGTCACACCCCATGTCTATCATCAGAATAGCATTTGCCCATGTGTAATGCAGCTTTAGAGTCGAAGCATATGCCCCTGTTTCGAAAACTTTCTCTCCATAAAACCACAGGAGGACTCAGTGCTGGGCTACGAAACATCTATTGAGAGTCATAAAGAGCCTCATTGTCATGAAAAAGGCAAATAGTTTGGAGAGGATTCACTGAAGCCAACGACATAATGCTTGTTGGTAGAAGGCCTCACTCACCAACACTCATAACCTGCGCCGTGCCGGACTACAGGTGAAACAAAGAAGCGTCAGACTAGGATTATCTCAGCTCAGGATCAGTTCCAGATGTGCACGGTTTGCATTTATAAATGGCCTCCAGACAAATGCTCTTTATTAAACCGATTACCTCCACGTGGGATACATTTGTTTCCGCAGTGATTAGCTAGAAACGATCTGTGTTTACAGCAACATGGGTAGTGGTAGTGCAGGCTAATGTTTTTGTTGACAATACACTCCATTGGAGGGACGATTGTGCAGGTTTTGTTAAGTTCCAGCTCTGAGCTCTGTAGTTACTGCTTTGGGCCACATGTGTTTGAATGTGATCCAGAGCACCACCTACTCCTACTCTATAAACCAGTTGACACTGCTTGATGCGAAATCACATCATTCTAGTTTGCTTTATTCTGAATATTCCTTTGGGTGTTTTATGGAGTGGTGGAAGTATTGCAAATAACTGGCCAATTTTCCAGATATATTTCAAACAAATGTCAAACGAGACTAGTTTTCAAAAGTCAAGTTACAAAAAGATAAATATTAAATCTACATTTTCCATATCAATCAAAATGGTACGCTGTATTTGGTGCAGCTAAATACAGTGAAATATGCACCTTTGAGATGCCCCAAATTGAAATTCTGTGAAAGCGTAACCAAAACGTTTTTCAATAGACTGTCGCTACGTTTCAAACGGGATTAATCAGCCTCCAAAGAATAATCTTTGTCATTGTATTGAAGGGTTGTTCCAAAAACCAAAGTGCTTAAAATTGGCCACCCACAGGTGCCTTTGGAATGAAGGATTTTGAAGAGTACAACTGATGGAATCTTTGCTCCCATGATCCTCTGCACAGGTTTTAATGTGCAAGGATGGCACCTTCAAAATTGTCTTGGCAAATGAAGCAGAAGAGTGCTTTTTTCAAGTATGTGTCAGAAAGTGCTTTGGCACATGGAGTCCTGGTTGCTAAACTTTGTTGAACATCATCTTCGTTACTGACCTACACCTGTGATTACACTAGGAAATTGGTGTGAACTTAAAAGAGAACAGATTTCATACATCCACTTAAATCATCTTGAGACCAGTTGGTTAAACAAGTGACATTCATACTTTTTAAAACTTTGTTACATTTAACCCCAGGAAAGAGTGAATCACATAAAAACCTTCCCTTCCCGGGATGGTCACCAATGGATACAGAAGCCACAAATAAAAAAAAAAAATGGTCCAGCAGTTACTGTTTTGCTTAAAATTTCTGGAAAGCACTCAATGTATTTAACAACATATAGAGGGCTGAGTAGTCCGTTACACCCCATAATCATTTGAATGAGATCAAGTAACAATACAGGTGCTGAACGGTTTGGCCGGTTTGAGCGCATCTATTGAGTGCCAGCAGTTTGTGAGATCATCAGGGGAAATAAAGCCCATACAGTGAGAAGGCTTAAATGATGGCAGTACCTGCTTTGAGGGCCACATCTGACTTTTATTAAAAGCACTTTGAGAGGAAATAATAACAATAATCATAATCAGGGCAAGATGCTTGCTGCCCTGTGTTGCGTCACTCACACTAAAAGCTAAGAGGGGACCATCTGCTCTGTGCAAAACTTTTCAGACTGAGGCACGTTTCTTTGCAATCAAATTAATACTGAACACTTGACACAAAGAAACATTAAAATGTATAATATCTCTAATACATTGATATAGGTGCTATCCAAGTCTACATCAAGCGTCTTTTTCCAGGATCTCTCTCACAGATCCTATTCAGTTTAAATATTACTACCATGACTAAAAGCACATTCATATTGATTTGCTTTGGCTTGATTTTTTCCAAGCCATGTTTTCAAATTTAGGCTGATGAGTTTTGTATGTATATAATTTATCTGCATTAAAAATATTAATAATAAAGTAATAATTTGTCTCCTACTTTTCTTTTTTCTGATATTGAAAATCTAAATCCAAAGCCTCTCTGCTGTCTCTGGCCTGTTTAAATAGAGGTGAAAGCTTTCAATCACTCGACATGTTCAGACTCTACTGCATGGGGGATGCTGGTACTCCACCGGGGCTGAGGGCCTTGAGTTTGCACTTATCAGACACATTCCCAGCATCTCACTGCAGAAAATACTGTCCATGGGTAATGTTTGTTTTCCTTGAGAAAGTTTGGGAATATAGCAAACCACGGAAGCCTGTAATAGCAGTTTCTGTTTGTTTTTTATCGGATTTGTTTGAAATTTGATCTCTCCAGAACAGAATCATCTCATTTGTTTAGCTGTTCTAGATGGATTGATAATGTCTTCTTGGGCAAGAATGTCATTAGAAGCGTCTGTATAATAATAATAATAATAATACAAATTTTACAACTAGTCCTTTAGTCTCTCAGTCTGATTGGGCAAGTCATTCTCTGAGAGTCTTCGTACACAGTTCATCAGCACTGGGACTTTTCACTTTTAAGATCACTCTGCTTTCTTCAGGTTATGTCAGATATGCCATTCAAGAATGAAAGCTGTCTTTAATGTGAAAGTCACCGAATCATTCACTTAAATGATTTGTTCATTAACACGAACCTGGTTTCCATTACAGATTTGCACAAAATAATAAATGTTGATAAAAAATTATTGTGAAATTATGATGTTTCCATTAACCAATGTTATGTGACTAAAACATTTTTTCTCTCTTTCGCGATGCCTTACCTGCGCTGTTCAGAACTGTGCTCATCTATGTGACAGTTGGTCTCTAGCCAAGTATTTCATCCATTAAATTGAAATACTTGAATTTTTATTTCCCTTTCCCCACCAGCACTGCTTTTGCAGATGTTTCTCTTTTCCAAAGGATACTTCTGTTTGAGAGCTTTCCATTTGGAGCATAATATTTGACATGGCTTCTCCAAGCCCTTCTCCCTCATATCTGTTTTCGAGGTCCTGATAATTTGTTTAATATCTTTGATGTTTTCAATCCAGTACTCTCATAATTCTCTTATTTATTTATTTTGTTTAATAAAGAGTTCTGTCTTCTGTTCAAACATACCGCAACAGCTTAAAAAAATTACCATGTGACTTTAAAATATGCCCAGTTAAAAAAAAAATATAAAGAAATATTCCTTTTTCGAATTGCATGAAAAATCACCTTATACAAATGTAAAACCTTTTTTGCAAGATATATATATATATATATATATATATATATATATATATATATATATATGGTAGTTTTTGCAAAATTGGCATGTTTCCATCATGCATATATGTCTATCATGACAACTCTCTGATGATTTTAACGTGGCAATGGATATAGCAATGTTAATGTATTTGGTCTTGGTAGAATATATCTGCTAGACTGCTACTGATGCTGAATTGCTGCTGCTGTTGGTTAGTGCTGTAGAAGATTATTGCTGCTGCTGCAAATCAAGTACAGAAACTTGCTAGTGCCAGTCCATATATGCCTATATGCCGATAGGGTGCTGTGAGTATGTAAGAAATACTGCTGCTGCACAAATACCATATATAATAACCCAAAGCAGACAGGTGAAGCTGGGGAAGGTGGAGGGTTTCAGAGGAACTGAAAGTGCGCTGCGAACTGTTCTAGTGAATGCTAACCAACCATTTATGTAAAGCAGCAAGTTTATTAGTTGCATATGCATTTTCATCCAAAGAAAGACACATAATCAAGTTTAGCCTATATAAAAGATGCACCTTTGTTTTTCTGCCATTTAAGACTAAATCAATCAAGGGATGTAACCCTGTAAAGGGATGAGATTTATATAGATTAAGAATCGCTCGTCAACCCAGAAGACCTCATTTAGTTTCGTCTTGTTTTCAGGAACATTGTTGGACAGTTTGGTGAGCACATATACAGACGTTCACCGCACAGCAAAGTCTGGGAAATGTCAACAAACACTAGACTCCTCAGTAGTTACTGGAAAGGCCACCACTTCAGAGATGTTTTCAAGAATTCCACTGAAAGCGTCAGTGTGACACTTGAAGTACCATTCATTTGAAATGCAATACCTTTGCACAATAGTAGACAACCACTTTTATGAAAGCCATAAATACCATTATAAAAGTTGACGTCCTGACCTGGCAAAAGCCATATTTGTTTAGATTTTGATGCACATTACAGTACTCTCTTACATTTAATAGCTTGAATACATTGGCAACATAAGATCAAATGACATTGCATGGGAAACAAGAATTTGATTTGTATTTGCTTGGTTAACTGCAATGAGGATCAACTTAAAAATGTTTCAGCAAAAGCTGGTAGGATCATTTTCACATATGGGTCAAACAAACAGTCGGTTGCCATGATATCTTGACATTTTCACTCAAAGCCAAGTGCTCATGATGACATTTAACATCATTTGGCTGCATCATCTATTTTCACACCCAGTCATTGTGTCACGAATGAGCACAATGAAACATTTGCTGAGGAAACTGGAAAACAAAAGTGGTGCGTAATATGCACAAATCATTCATTTTTGAGCTCACATTTTCACATAATTTAAACGTTTCATTTTCTCCATGTAGTACCCTAAATTAACTTAAATTACCTTTAAAAGGCCATGGAAATAGATGCTTGTGATTTCTCCCAGTAAAGTAATGTATTTGTGTTTTACAAGAATGAACCACACTACTTTAATTAGCTGCAGTACACGACAGAAAGAAACACTGATTGTTCTCTTGGTCAAAATATCTGTGAGTATCACTGTGAAATGTCTTAAAGGGTACATAACAATCAATCTCATGTTAATCTTGAGTACCTATATAGTAGTATTATATCCTTCATATCTCAGAAGGGTCTTTAGATTTATAAAAGAAAGATAGAGCTTAATATGCTTCTCTCTGAAAACAGCCGAACTCCTGGAGGTGTGTCATGGGCAGAGCTTAGGAGTCAAAGGCCAATTGGCAACAAAACACAGAAATTTGATGCAGTTTTATGCTGCATTCCAGGCAGGTTTTTGAGCCCGTAACGTAACGTAGTTTGATGACACGACTTCAAACTACTAAGTCACGCCAAACTTCCTGAGTGCAAGGAATTGTAGCTAGTTTATTAATTTTATTGCAACTTTTTATTGTCCTAAAATCTATTTTTCAATGTGTACGACTTGAATAAACACCGCATCCGAAGGCAATATTATCGTAGGGGCTGCATTGTTGTTTCGTGGCTATGTGATGTCAGAACTCGTAACTGGGAGTACATCGATCTAGTATGAGTTCACGAGAGGGAAGTCATGGGTTTGACTGCTGTTCCAGTGCACTTTCAGGACTAGAATGTTGGAAAAACACAGGTTACGAGTTGCCTTGAATGCGGCATTACTTACCGCCTGCGATTCCAGCTCATGACCGGGATATTTTATTGTTGGGACTGCTCTATCTTTCAGTATCAAACTATCTGCAAATCTAGCTTTGAACTGGGCCTTATTTATAAAACTTTTGTCATCAAAATGACTGGAACAAGACTTCCTCAACCCGAATCAAGCACATTGTTGGGTGTTTGCTCTCGCTCTGTTTCCTGTGTGCATGTGCTCTTCCTGGAGAAGTCGCAAGGAATTTAGCTCTCTGTGACATCATGAAGAACCATGTTTGGAAAAAAATGTCCCAGAAGGAGTGTATTTGGCACAGAAATACTCCACCATACGTGCAAATAGTTTTTTTTTTTTTTTTTTTTTTACTTTGGCAATGTATAGTATTATAATGCAACTCTTTAACAGTGTTAGAGGTCTTCACTGGTCCAAATATTTGTGCCCGAAACCGAAAAAGACCCGTAATGTACAACACCGAACCGACCCGGACCCGTCTATTATTTCAAAAGCTGGACCCGGACCCGTCTAAATCCGAGAAACCTACCTGGACCCGTCTGTTATTTGAAAGGTGGACCCGAACATGCCGGGAAGAAACAAACCCGACTGGACCCGATTGTCACATATTTCACCTTAAATTGCTATTACAAGTCAATATCTGTTGTGAAAAATACAACTTTTTGTCTTACCTAATTTAAGGAGCCGTAGTCTCTCTTCCTTGTACCTGACTTCCTGTGATGCATTATAATCCTCCGACAAGAAAGTTATCCATGTTATTCCTCTCGTTATTCCAAGTATAAGATTAATCCACTCATTATTTCAGCTTGGTCCACTTGGAATTATTGGATTGTTGAATTTCAAATCAGCGAGGTTGAGACATCAAAAGTAATTAAGTAACAAAGCTGTTTTATGGATGGTAACTGTAATATTATTACTGAATTTTTAATAGTAATTAGTTACATTACTAGTTACTGCAAAAAGTAATATTATTACTGTAACTATAGTTGCTAGTAACTTGGCCTTACTCACTATGCAACTAACTGTTATATAGCGAGCATCGTTTTTTTTTTTTTTTTTTTTTGTCTGGCCTATGGTGACATGGTGAGCGCAAATGGGTGTAAATAGCCTGTAGGTGTTTCTCAATGTCAAGGAAGGATCCTCGGAAGCCAGTATTTCGAGGATGCTACGTCATCGACATCCGTCGAAGGACTGTTCCAATGTCTAGGATCCTCGGAATTTCAAGGACTGAGTCCTTCGTTCGAAGAATATCCCATACACACAGGAAAGAATGCATATGTGTATCCTTCACGCTCTTCGCGCTCTCAAATCACCCACAATCCTATGCGCCTAGCTTTGCTATCTAACGTTAGTTCAAAAATTAAAAAATGACGAACGTTAACGTAGTCGGAGCGTTAACGGTTTTTATTTACGTTACCAAACATTTGTTATAACTATAGTAAATATAAGTAAATTTTGACGTTTAAATGCCAGTACAAATTACTACTGTATTGATATTGTAAATTATACAAATACAAATGGTTAACTGAACCGGACCTGTCATTTAACAATTGGTTGCGTCAACGGCATTTCTTTTATAAATAACTAGTTAAGTTGTCCAAAGTAATTTAATGATACCATTCACAGCGTTATTCAAACGGACCTTTTCACTGACGTAATGACGCAATTACGTGCACTTGCTAGCCTGTTCCATTTACGTGTTCTCCGTATGCTAAAGAGGAGTCTCACCTAGCCTCTGAAGGAAGTGACTTGGAAGGATCAGTCCTACCAAGGAAGTATCCTTGACATTGAGAAACGCCTTGTATGTCACCAAAGGCAGGCTATTTGCTCTTAATTTAAATAGACACTCCGTTACAGAAATGGCACTGTGAAATGGGCTTATGTTATGTACTGTATGCACTGCCTCATAGAAACTTCAACTGGTCTCATAAATATATTGGATTTAAAAATTTGGATTTTGTAAGATTATTAGACCCTAATAACATAAAGTTTTGGTAACAATGGGTTTTTTTAAAGTTAGAATTGAAATTGCTTCAGTCCCACTGCATGACTAATTCAGATGTTATGATTATGGACACACATGGAATGCCTTGAATCATTGAGATTACATGAGAGCCTCTTGGAGACTATTTAGGACAACAGCAAAAACACATCACCCCTGAAAAGAGTATTTGCTCAGAAAACTGTCCTCCTTAATGTTACTGTATGACTTTACTATATGACATGTATCATGCTATAGGACATATCAAATGTGTGACGTCAGGGCCATCCTTAGCTGACTCGGGGCCTGGTGCGTGGTGGGGTCGTGGTGGGGGAGTGTTGGTTTGGTGTATGGGTCCCTCTCAGTCCATTCGCTGTGGGACCTGGTGTGGCCTCACCAGTTGCACCCCACTAAAGACGGCCCTGTGTGAAATATTAAACTTTGTGTTAAAATCCTATCTAAGTACCCATCAACATACCGCATTTCTGTAGAGATAAATGAATGTGACAAAAGTCTCTTAGGAGTTTCTAACTCAACCTGAAATGCAAGAGAGGGAGGGGCACCTGTTTGGATTGGCTCTGCTTTTCTTTGTTCTTTCTTTGTGATATCAGCTTTCACCCAAATGCCTTAGGCCACATTAGGTGGGAAATTCATCCTTTTATCACATAAAACACAAAGCTAAAGATCTGCTGTAACTGGAACTAGGTGCACTTTAAATAGGCCTACACTTTGAACATCATGCTGATTTCTTAGGGAGTGAGTGATTTTCAGACATTTTGTTAGAAAATGTATACAAGTATTTAAGTCCACTTTACGGGTCTGTAAGGAGGACCTGTTGTGTTGCCTGATAAGCAGCCGACAGAGCGTTAGGAGTGATCTCTTTATTCGAAATGGATTGGATACAATCTTTTTCCTCCCTTTTTTCAGTTTTGCTTTGATCTGAATTGGGTCTGACATTTTTTTTTATTATTATTTACATTACACACAAACTGAGCTTTAATAGAAAGGTACAGAACTTTCAAAGTTTGCACACAAACTGGACACAATACATTTATTGTATGAACTGAAAAATATCATACATCGAAGTCAGTTCAAACTGAGTTGTGGTACCAAATTCTTCAAATTGATTAATGTTTTATTGTTCTGTGTTGTGATGTGATTGTGTTTGCTTTGCCTTGAGTACAACGAAGTTGTTCTTTTTACCTGTGAAGGAAAAAAGGGTTAATACATTAAAAATATAGAGAAAGAAATTGATTTAATCCTAATTAACCAAAACTTAACTAATCATCCAACCTGGGTAGATTTGGTCAATTAAATTACTGCTAATTTAGAAAAAAAGAAAAAAGGGGAAAGAATGTGTTTTACTGGTTCTTTATTGATCCAAACAATTGGTTTGTGTTTGCCGTGATACAGTAAAGTGTCATTTTTACATTCAACCTCTGGTCTCCTGTGTAAGTTTTATATCTTCCTCCCCACTCCTTCTGAGTCTAGATCTGGTCCAGTGGATGGTTTTTGAATTGGCAGACATAAGTGTTGCACAATTGTGTTATCAAATATGTGAAGACATACATTGGAACATTTCATTTTCACACTCTTTCCCTGATGTGTCTGGAATGCAAATATCCAAAGACAGGTACCGGGAGACTGTGTGAGCTTTGTTTTAAAGAGTTTCATGTTTCGAAAATATTTAACGCATACAGTTCTTCAATCTGCCCCCTGACAGCGCTGGATGTTTAGCCTTGTTGTACAGCAGACACCTCCTGTTGTGTCATTCCTCTTCCTCTCAGAGCAGTCTACAGTATGGGGTAACACATTTGGCAACATTCCTGTTTCCTTTTAAAAGAGGCCATGGCAGCAAACACATACGCATGTTAAAACAAACTCCCAGGGACAGGTTAATAAGACCCACAGTCCTCATAGGGATTGAAGAGGCACTGTGCCCTCAAGTCTGGAAGTCAAGTAGTCCACGGTCCAACATTCAATAATAGCCCATACCATTAAGCATTTGATTTTATTAACTAAACCCAAGATGTGGACACCTAGTAAGCATCAGAGATTTTAAAGCAGTTGAACAAGACTCTATAAAATTCAATCATAATAGACGTGTAAAACACATGGTGATTTTTATACAAAGCAAATAAAATCTTTCCCTTTTTGCATATGTGTCTGTCACCTACATGCAAATCAGTAACCAATAGGCCCCAACCAAGAGTAAAGAGAAATATTATTCCACTTGAGTCCAAATAAAATGAAGAATGTGACATCGTAAAAGTAATGATTTTCGGAACAAAATAATATTACGACCCAAGTCCATTACTTCAAATTGTGCTGCAGACATTCCACTAAACTCCCTTTCACTTCCGAAGAGCAAACGCAGCCTCCTTTCTCCTAGAGGACATGTTAAAAATCCCTCCAAGTTGTTAGGGGTTTGTTGAAATCCAAAATATTCCATTTATTAAAGCTTTTAAAAGAGATGGAAATGTGAAGTGAAGAATAATGTTATAAATGGGGCTTGTGACTTAATTAAGTGCGGTGAGGCTTGCCTCCGGGCAGTAAATGACTTAATGGCCCGGAATGAGAGTGTGACTGACTTCCTGCATTTCTCACCGCTGGCTGAATTAGCCAGCAATTAGTATTAGTGGATTAGACTATCTCACAGTCCAAGTTAACAAGAAACATTCCCAGAACTTTCTTTCAAAGTTATGCTTTTGCAGCAAAGTACGTTTAAAGTTATCAGGATGGAGAAACATTTTCAAAATGTTAGTATGAAATCATTGTGCATGAGACTTTTATATTGAAACTTAAAAATAACTAAAGGCTGGGCTATTCTAGTTTTAAACATCTACATCTATGAGTTCTTTTTGAACTATAAAAACGTCCCGTTCTTCCTAACCTAAGAAAAATGCATAAGATTCTTATAACTTGAAGTGGTTAACCAGGGTAATGTTTTGCTAGTTTCCGCACACTCTCAATGCAAACTGGTGCTTTATTCATTTAAAATATACTTAGAACATATGTATGTGTTCTCACAACATATTCATTGTACAACTATGTTTTGAACCAGAAATGCAATGATATTTATATGTGTTAGCCTTTTTCCATGTTTCTAATGATACTTTTGAGAATAAACCCATCCAAAAAAAGGATTGAGAGTTACGGTTCTCCAATATAATGAGGAGACAGGTCCAAGCAGGGCTTGTCCTGGAATTCCTGTGGTCTGTACAGCAGATAGGTTAAAACAAAGAGACGAGCACATCTCTGTTTAAACATCCTCCAAATGGCATGCTCTGACGTCCCACTGCCGAAGAGAAACACTACATATTGACACTGCGTGTGCGGTAGATGCTTTTACGTCAGAGATTCTCTGCTTCTTTTTCGCCTCTTCTGCAAATCTTTGTTTATTTGGATGGTCTATTACTGCTTCCCATTGTCTGGTCCAGTCTACATTTTGTCCCTCGAGAGACGGTAGGCAGACAGAGTGGTGTGAGGTCCGATTTAAAAAAAAAATAGAAAAGTCAGTTCTTACTGAGCATACAATACAAAGTATTTCTCATGTCTCAAATTATCAAGTTACAAATTTCTAATTATCTGTAAAGGGAATGGTAGGCCCATTTGATAAAGATCTGTTTATTGGATCACCACAACAGCTCCATACTGCATTAAATCTGATTTATTAAAAATAAACATAATTTTGACACTTGGAAATAAATTAGAAATGTATCTGTTTTTTTCACCCCTGTAATATGGCTTCAGTATGAGCAGTCAGGTCGGATTTGATGTGTTTTTGATGTTATTTTGAATGCAGGGAATTGGAGATTATGGAAAAGACCATGAAACCATTTCTGTTGAGAAAAAAACTAACTATCTAGTCAAAATTTGTCTGGCTTAATATCAACCTCTTGTATATATAATGCTGTTGATCTGAATATCACAATATTTGCAGTCAAATCTCAGCTGCACAGATTCAGAACAACTATGTTGTTTAATAAAATCAGACGAGGCATGGCACAGATATTTTTTCACGTCGTCTGCTACATAATGAAACAATACAGCTGGGAGCACCTTAATGTAATAAGGAATTTTTAGTGTCCTTAGAGTCTTTAAGCTGGAAAAAGGAGGAAAAACAGGATATGAATAGGTCAAGTGGAAAACCCTCATCCCCGAAGTGATTTAACCTAGCCCAGCGCAAACACGGGAAGCACAACCATGAATATTTAATGACTACACTATTCCCAAAACTTTTTTCCGCCATTAAAAGTAACTTTTTCTCCGGTGCTACCAGGGTTTCTTTCAGTTGATTGTATTTTTCACTATTAATGCAAACTGAGAGATGTGTAATATCTAAATTCTGCAAGGTTTGTTTATTAATAATACTATCTGAATTGATCCTCGATAAGAAATTCCACTGTGTATACACCCAGTCAAATAACAAGATGATTTGCTACAGAGGCCAGATTGTTTACTCTAGATAAATGAGACATAACTCCTTATATTTTCCCTCTTTGGCAAGAAATTTCTCCACCCGGTGAGTGAGATAGCACATTTGGACCGCTGCGTCAAAATTACAACCATGACTATCTTAATTGTGTCCATGGGGAATCAAAGGAATTATGGCTCAAGTATGGCATTGCATAATCCTTCGCTACACAGCCATTTGCAGCAGCACACCGAGGGAGCATGTCGGCAATACAGGTAAGGACAATCATGTAAGAGATAATGTACCACTTATTATATGACTATACACCAAATAAATGAATAAATAATTGGGCATGGACTTCTTGATTGAGTTTACCTGTGTTTTATCTTAAAGCATTCACAAAGAAAAAAAAGTCCCACAGTGCAACAAAATTACACAGATTTTAAAACTTAATAAGTTGGTACCAAATTTACAGAAATCATGTCTGCTGTGTAATACATCAAAGTAGTGCTGGTTTCTTTATAATGCGTACAATATTTAATATAACTCTGACTGGATTCGCATGAAAGAAGAAAGTCATAGACACCTAGGATGATGACTTGAGGGTGATAAATTATGGGCTTATTTTCATTTTTGGGTGAACTAACCCTTTAATGGTGATTATATTGGTCTATATAATTGATCATATTACCCCAATTTTATAGTCTCTGCACTGGCTACGTATTAAGTTCTGTATCAGTTAAAAAATATTATTACTCACCTATAAGGTCACAAAACGCTGGACTTTTGGTAGTTTCTTGGATAGCAAAGTCCACTTTAGGAGGTAGAGCTTTTTCGCATTTGGCTCCCAAACTCTGGAATAGCCTTCCTGATAATGTTCGGGGTTTAGACACACTCTCTCTGTTTAAATCTAGATAAAAACACATCTCTTTTGCCAAGCATTCAAATAATGCACCTCATAATCTTGGACTGGAGTTATATCTGATCAAATGCACATTATTATTCTTTAGCTTGGGTTAAACAAATTAATTTTACTTGGCTGTACAAGTTTATTTTATACAAATAAACTTGAATTGAATTGAAAACTGAAAACAACCAAGGCATTCTAGTGGAGTTGTCATGGGGGACATCAAATACTGGGAAATTGTGTCCGCTGGATGTTACAGTTGACCAGAACTGAGTATTACAGAGAGCCGTGTGGAAATGGCTGACACATTCTGATACCCTTAGGCACATTTAAACACCACTGACTACCCAAATGAGGGTGAAACTCAATCCTGGCAAACAACACTCCTTGTGAACAATAACTGTTGGTTCAGACCGGGCAGATTTACGAAGCGACATGGAACGTCAGGTCAAGGATACCTCCAGCTAACCTCAGGGATATTCTGCTCAGCGGGGTCCCACAGCCAGCGTGAGGTTATCAACAAGCCCACAACATTCTTCACTGTTCTCTAGCAAACATGAGCAGCCATGTCTGCGTCTAAGCTCTGTGCTAACAATGAATCAACCCATATGAAATATACTTTAGCATGTGCTCCTCTCAAAATACTGCCAAAAGCACTTTGATCAAGAGACAATAAGATACACTTGAGTCCGATTTTTTTTATTTTACAGCTAACAATACTACACTAAAAGCTTATTTTTCTTGAACTACAGACGTAGTTTTTGTCATACACAACTATGAGTAACAACAGATCTGTAAGTACTTTCATATGAGTAATTTACTAAAACATTTAATAAGGAATAAATTTGGTGTTGCATGAGTCAGATATTCAGTTGATGAACGAAGATAGAATTTATGAGAAGAGTTCTGTGTGTATTTGTCTTTGAATCCGAAAGCTGTAGAGGAAAGTGTGATCAAACGGAATCTTGCATGAGCTGGAACTTCTGGACGTCTGTTTTATCATTACAGTCAGCAAAGCAACATTTCATCTCATCCCCATGCTCGATTCATTGGCCACCTTTGGGGTTATACTCATTAATCATGAATGAGGGTCTGTTTTGATCTATCTTCACTTCTGTGGCAGCTTCACCAATCTGACCTCACATGTAAGCAGAACTTCTCCATGCCAAAGACAACTTCAACCATTATTAAACTGACACTCGCTGGACATTCCATGGAACCAGCCAGGATACCAACACACTTTCTGCTTTCTCCTTCACCTTTTTAATTGTAGGCCTACGCTTAGTGCTATACACAGAATGACAGTCCATTCTGGCAGAAATGCACCGCAGCGAGAACACTATAGCCAGGGTCAAGTCTAAGTGGACTTGTTTTTCTTCTGACGTTGTTACAGAAGAATGATTTTATCCTTGTCAGAGGGTCAAGAGTAGGGGTGAGGTCTGGCCTATAAACTTCTTAATAGTATTTGTCCATTGTAAAGATAATCCAACTGTAGACAAATTGGCAAGATCCTGTCATACTGTAGTTCACAGCCAAAGCGGGTTCCAGCCAATACGTATCATCCCTGTCCCGGACAGGAAACTCAAGGCGCCCCATAATCAATATGCATTTCACATCTCAATGGAAGAACAAATTCCTTCCATGAAACAGTATCCATTATATTAGCCACCATGGAGTAAAACAACAGAGGCAGGGACATCCATCAAAACTGGGCTGAAAGGGTTTCCTCATGCGTTATTCTCTCCTGTAAAACCCTCGCCGGTTTGATATTAGCCCAAAGATGAGCTACACGCCCCAGCATATTCCCATGTCCAGATGTAAATACAACCTGAAACTTCAAGTGCTGAAATATGCAATGCAATACTCAATGACACGAGCAGCAGTCCAAGAACCACAGACAGCGATGTTCGATCGCCAGGCTCACAGCAGACCCTTCAAATGGAAGCAGATGTCTGACTTTTGGAGCATCTGTGACCTAAACTGTTCCAAAACTAGTAAACTAGTGCAACACACCCGCTTGTCTTCTCTTTCTCATGATGTTCTACATATTCCTCCATCCATTATAAAAGCATCAAAGTTCGGGTGACCATACGTCCTGTTTTTCCTGAACATGTCCTCTTTTTGGACCTAAAAAATGCGCCTGACCAGGATTTCTAAATCGCCCAAAATGTCTGGGATTAGGCTTTTATTTCACAAAAATGATCAATAAAACACACACACACACACAGCTATGAAAAACCAAGATTGTCCCTTATCTTCCTTTTCTGAAGCTGGTAACCCTAGCCACGCCCCCAAACCCCCCATGGTCCCCCATAATCAAAGAGATGTACAGGAAATCTCAAGATGATTGAGGTTGCAAGGATGATTCAAAGAGCCTCCAGATATCGGGGACATTCCATCAATTCCTGTTTTGTGGACAGATGGTCGTCCTGTGTTTGTGCTTTCATTAAAATGTTGACAGACCAAAGTACAACTTGTAGCACATTCTGACTGAACAAATGAATTTGATTCATCATGACATCCACATCACTCAGTTCAATGTGTTCATATGACATATCCATCACACACTGATAGGAAAGGAAATTCTCATGCATTAACGGTGTTTGATGCACTGCCAAGAAACTAATTCCTTTCCTATCAACAACCAGTGATGAAAGCAAATTCACATTAGTAAGCCACAATCAAGCAGACTGGTATTGGAATTGTCATATTGATAGAAAGGTTATGATGTAGAACTAAAGACCTTACATTTATAAAATGGAAATTTGTACTCTACAATGGTCAATCATTTTTAAGTAGAAATTTGTGTCATTGTTAAAAACATTAACAGGTTGATTTTGGTTATATTGTCCAAAATCTAGCAGAATAAATTTTATTTCAATAGAGCATTGGTGCCACCTAGTGATACCTTTCTGTTTTTTTAATGATATTAGTATTTTTTAAGTTTATACAAATATTCACTTCAGTTCTTCGAATTCGAATTGAAAAATACAAATATAAATGTGTATGGTCCATTTTAATGTATATATATATAAAAAAAAAATAGTAAGACGACAATTAACTGATAATGAATATGAAATCTGATATAGAATCACACACAACAAACCAAACTCAGGCCTATATAGTGTGGCCACCAACTGAAGGTTTCATTTCTTTTGATCAGTTTTGCATGCTAACATTAGCTTTACACTAACAGGTGTATGTAACACACTCGAGGCTTTAGAAGGTTTCAGAGATTGCTATTTCTTGATATTTCATAGTCCATGTGTCAGCGTTTGGTCACAGAATTGAAGTTGGAGTGAAAAGCTGGTTGAGTCAGAACAGGAAAATAATTCCCTCTCAGGAACTAAAATGAACCTCTGTGGTTGCAAGTGATCTCCATAGTAACCACCACCACCACGAAGTGCACCAGAAAAAGAAAGATTCTTCTCTAAGGCACAGCTTGACGTTCAAACCTTAGGATGCATTTGATTCCTAAGGAACAGTCATAATATGAAACCGTTCACATTTTGAAGTGTATGTACCTTTATTGCACCAAAGGTCTAATTTAGAAATGCTATTCGGTCAACCAGTTCGGAAATACAGTTGATACTTAATATAAGAACATGTATAAACAATATAGAAGTAAATAAATTTTACAAATATTTGTTCACAGTATGAACCTCTGCTTGTACTGTGGTTACCTCTTGCAGAAACTACTCCAATAATGCTTGATTTGCACGCAACACCTTAAACCATATTGTCTGAAAGATGTGCTGGCAATACAGTGGCTACCATGATTTAAGAGCGATTTCATTTAGACAGCAAATGCAATTGATGCAAGATGGCTCTTCTGGACAGTCAAGTGAAAGGGGTGCTTTTATTCTGGAGTCTGGTCTATGTTTGAGTGAGCATAAGGACCATTATAATTCCTGCTCCCACGCGAAGACAAGCCAATAACACACAAGCACTCAGGACTGGAGACAGGCAGCACCATAAAGTGCCAAACGCCTTAATTTTAGGCCATCCGTTACTGCTTTGTTTATTGTCGGGATCACAACAACTTTGAGTTAAAAAATATGTACTTTATGTTATACGGAAAACAACAACTAAATCAAAACATGGTTAATATTTTTATATTCAATCAAAAAGACGGACAAAAGACTCCAAACCAAAAAAGCCTTTATTATGTAGGCAGAGTATGAGAACAATGCAGCTATTGTACTAATAAAATAGTCACACAGTCAGGACTCACTATTCATACACAACAACTAACACCAGACATTTGGAAATTAACAATAACATAACTAAAGAAGTCTCTTCAAATGTAACAGCATACATATACGTACAAGTTGAAACAGGAAAGATTTTGTGGAAGTCCCCATGTACCAAAGAATGGAACTCTAAAAAGAACCAGACAACCATTCACTGCACAAAGAGCTCTTACAATCTTCTAACTGCATCATCGATGTCCGACATTTGTTCCTTCAGCTGATTCCACTGCTCAGGATTCAATGAAATGCCTGAGGAGATATCAATACAACTGATGAACTGCTGCACAATAACCAAAAGTAAGACACACAGGAACATTTTACCTATCCTTAAAGATGTTCGTTCCACTATAAATAAAAAAATATATAAACAGCCCCCAAATTACCTTTTTTTCCAGGCTTCATCTCACCAGCTTGGTCCATCCAGTACTCTCGAATGTCAATCAAAACCTTGCCTTTAAAATCTCTGACGCTGACGTATCTCAGCTTTCCAATCTATCACATATCAGAACATGAATGAGCTACCAGGGACAGTATATAATAGCTCTACGATCAATCATACTAAACTTTAATACGGTTAAAAAAAACTCACAAAACACTCAAAAACTGCAGAAATTGCTAGTTATAATGCAAAGGAATTTCTGAATCTTGCATATTCTTTATGCAATCTTTGTGTATTCTGTAGCTGTAATGAAATAAAAAAACCACCAAGATATTAAAGCGTTTTTCCCTTAAATAAACCAGAGTAACAACAACCCGATAAGAGACATGTTACAGATAAATG
Organism: Carassius auratus; assembly: GCF_003368295.1. Taxonomy (NCBI): domain Eukaryota; kingdom Metazoa; phylum Chordata; class Actinopteri; order Cypriniformes; family Cyprinidae; genus Carassius; species Carassius auratus. The sequence continues at coordinate 15,898,058 of NC_039247.1, read as the reverse complement.
CAAGCAAACTGCATAGTCCATGGGAAAAGTAAAACTGCACTACAGATCAATAAAATAATATATAAATTGGATTTTAATGCACTATTGCTCTTAGAAGAAGCAAATCTACAAGTAAGATTATTTAATGTTAAATCAATATTAAATGTCCATGCATTTATTTATTTATTTCGTAAGCATTTCTATATGGGATAATTTACAGTCATTTGGTCATTTATAAACACTGATAGTGCGGTACATGTTGAAAAACTCCACCTGGAACATGTTATCTTCATTGTTTCTGTCACTTTTAGCAGAGCCGCTCGGTTTGGAGGTCTCTCCACTTTTCTGTTTTTTAGCAGGCTTCTCAGGAGCACTTGCCTTCTTTCTTTTGGCCTTTGGTAGAAATAAGGAGACAAAACAAACACAAAACCTTTCAGTCCTGCAGCACATTTTAGGATTAAATAAGAACCTAAAATTACAACCACAACAAAAAACATCATTAAATATAGTAGCCACTGCTAATTTCAAGTTAAATAAAGTCAAGCAGCATAAACTTAAGTTTTTATTCAATTGCAAAGGCTATATTAATTTTGATTCATTCATTTATAAATCAATATTATTCATACCTTTTTTTCTGTATCGCTGTCTGAATCACTACCAGAAGAGGAAGACAGCACTTCTTTAGACTTAGGCATCCTGCTGAACACAAACAAGTACAATTTAATGGGAAATATGATTCAACACTGCCCCCTCGAAGCCACTAATGAAATTTATTTTCAGTAGAGAACATAAAACTGTTTTTCAGGAATATGCCCAGTTTAGCTCAGCTTTATCAAATATATAACAGGGGGTCCCTGCTCAATCTCTGTTTACCAAGGGGCCTTTGATGTGAAAACACTACGACAATTTAGTTTCTTAATAATAATAAAAGAAGAATATAAAAGAAGAAACATATAAATATCAAATGCGATATTCACTACATTAGCTACATGTGTCATCAATGCACACTTAACCGATTCCTCAGAACAAATAGTGATCAATAGTAATAGTTTGCTTACTAACAAATATGAACCATATTGTAATGGGTGGGAGGAAAAAAAACATAAGTACAGACGCACTGGGGGGTTATTTTAAGATTTTATTAATTTTTCTCTGGATTGGAATAGATTCCAATTGTGAGATTCCCAGAAATTACTATAAGCACGGAAATACTAGTTTATTTAAAAAAGACACGTTGGATCCCTAAAAGTAATAAATTAAATCTGGTTAAAAACCTTGTACACATTTCCTAGACCTAATGTTTTACATACATTTTTACAAGTTGTTTTTATTATTATTAATTTTATCTAGGGTATATGAATTTCACATTGATTTTTAAAAGCTGCCAGCAACATCTCTTCCGCCGATCGAAAGCCTTTATCTTGGTCGAAAAGATCCATCCCAGCAAACACAGAACGTTGTGAGGACGTCGCCAGTTAGTCGTCATTTGGTCAGCGCGACATTACTTTATGGCAACGTTGTGAGGACGTCGTGGTAAAGTTCCATTTTTTAAAATCTTGGCTAACTTCCCAGAAACGTCGTGGGCACGTCCTCAAAAGACGTGGCTAGTTAGTCCCATTGGGGACGTTGTAGCGACGTGGTCAGCTGGTCTTCAGATAACTTTTAATATTATTGCACTAGATGTATTATTATTAAGATACCATTTGAACAGCATATTCTTTGGGAAATATACAAAAAATTAATCAAGCATGTTAAAATAATTATATATATATATATATATATATATATATATATATATATATATATATATATATATATATATATATATATATGCCATCAGTTTAAGAACAATAAAATAAACAATTTACTTAGCAAATGGTGATAATGTTTGTTAATGAAAGAGAGTACGGGACAAATTAACATTTAAACCTTAAACTAGCAGCGCACGTCACTTTCTGAGTGAAGTGCGCGACGTGCGCGTGCCCGTCATTTTGTAACGGTCAACTTCCAGCGGACGGACACGGAGGAAAGGTAAGTCCTATAAATCTACTTTTATTCATAGATTTTAACTGATATAACGTTAAATGCCATCAAAGAGGAGTACTGTTTTGTATTTTTGTAGGTTTTCTCTTTCAATTTAATAAATAAATGCTCTGTTTGGTTAATTAGCTCAAAAGCAGTCTCAGAGGTGGTCTAAGGTAACGTTAACTGTAAAAATCGAATATAACCTTACCTGTTTTAAATTATTTGAAATGTATCACTATAAACTATACAGTATTAACTTTCTAATTATTAAATTTTTAACCGTAGTAACGTTAATTAGTTTGTTTGAATAACGTTACCTGCTGCTCGAGCTTGATGATGCTCATGCTAGCCATGCTGTGAACTTGAATATAAACCGATATAACGTTAAATATAAAGTTTAACGTTAATTAGACCGAGGCTGCCGAAATCATGTTCAGTGTAACGTTATGTGGGATTAATAATTTCCCCTTTTCTCCCTCAAGTGGCAGGCTTGTAAATTCTGTCATCTGTTCATTATTGGTGTTGATGGTGTTTTTCACATGCATGCTTTTTAATGCTAGTTTAATTCTCAAATTGATCTGATACTTTCGTTTCACAAAAAGTAAACAAATTGTTCACTTTTTTTAGGGCCTGACAACCACCAGTTGAGTCCATGATTCAGTGAGTTCCTTATAAGGAAATATATTTGTTAACACCTAGTAATTTAAATGTATTATTTATTGCTTTAAAATGAGCACATATATTTATCATCAGGGGAAGAGACAGTCTGGGCAGCAGCAACAAGACAACTATTACAAGTAGAGATGGGTTTCAAGAACTGGTACTAATTTGGTTCCTGACTTGTTCGGTACTGAAAACATTTACATAAGGTACAGGATCAATAGTGCTGCTATCAGTATTCTTGTAACATTGATTCATTACCCTTTAGACACAACCACATATCCTCCAAATCATCTCTGCGTGGATGGCAGCAAGGATCCAGGATCAAGAGATCATTCTTCATGGAGACTGTTCCACAGGAAGCAGTTTATCCTGGGTCAAAAACTAAACCTGGTTGTTTCAGCATCACTCAGGCAAGACTAAATACTTTTAAATTGATTTCAGTTGGTTATGTGTTTCAGGTCATCCTGACCATTCTGCTGTCCTGGATGTAAGGCCGTGCTGGAACTACATTTCTCGTTGTTGAAAGATTTGTGCAGCGGTATCCAGACATATAACGCCCCATCACACGGGGCGTCAACGCCTCTCGTTTACTTTTAAATGAAGTGAAGTCAAGCATGGTGAAATTAATTCTAGAAATTAATTCTAAATAGAAGTTGAAGACTTTTCAAGCGCCAATGCAGCCATCCTCCAGTCAGAACATCTTATGCAAATACCCTAGCGCAGACGCAAGCCAATCGAGTGCATGCAATACCAGAAAACTAATGTGATTGGCTGTCACTATGAGAAGAGACAGTAATTCTGATCCGATATCAGTGTCGTTTTTTGCAAAAAAAAAAATTAAATCAATGTAGATTTTTCTATACTTCTGTGTAGGGATGTCAATTTTCAATCATTTCCATGATCGATCGTCATTTAAATTATTGATCAAATAATCGATTAATCGTTAACCTTAATGCTGCAAAGTCTATTGCAGTAACACCCAGTCACTGGTATGACAGGATGTGCAAAAGTGTGTGTGTGTGTGTGTGTGTATATATATATATATATATATATACTGTAAAATATATATTTTACAGTAAAGACCAAAAGTTTAGAAACACCTTCTCATTCAAAGAGTTTTCTTTATTTTCATGACTATGAAAATTGTAGAGTCACACTGAAGGCATCAAGGGCTCTTTGACCAAGAAGGAGAGTGATGGGGTGCTGCTCCAGATGACCTGGCCTCCACAGTCACCAGACCTGAACCCAATCGAGATGGTTTAGGGGTGAGCTGGACCGCAGACAGAAGGCAAAAGTGCCAACAAGTGCTAAGCATCTCTCGGGGAACTCCTTCAAGACTGTTGGAAGACCATTTCAGGTGACTACCTCTTGAAGCTCATCAAGAGAATGCAAAAGGTGGCTACTTTGAAGAACTTACAATATGACATATTTTCAGTTGTTTCACACTATTTTGTTATTTATATAATTCCATATATAATTCCACATGTGTTAATTCATAGTTTTGATGCCTTCAGTGTGAACCTACAATTTTCATAGTCATGAAAATAAAGAAAACTCTTTAAATGAGAAGGTGTGTCCAAACCTTTGGTCTCAAACTGATATATATATATATTAGACCGTTTCATCGGATGCACGCGCCTGGACCTAAGTTAACTTCCGGTCTGTGTTGTGTATATCGGTCTGGCTGCGGTGCCTTCTACAAACGCAGTTAAAGTCAAGGTGATGAGTAGACTGAAGTTGGGCTCAGGTGGTTGTGCTGTGGGATGTGTTTCCCATGCATTTATTTATTTTTGGAGACTCGCCACAATTTTAAAACTGATCTTTTTTCAAAAAGGCTTCATTGAATAAACATGAGTAACGTTACGTACTGCACGTTTAATAATTCTTTACATATATATGTTTAAATATCAAAACGAGGCACAGGTGTTTTTATATCGCTGTATTTCTGAAGGAGGACTGGCATGATAAAGCAGTGTGTGAGCGTAGCTCTGCTTTGTTTACAACTGTTACTGGGGAAACCTCTATTTCTCGCGCTTTATGTCTATGCTTTAAAACATCTCCTGCTGGCAAAGGATGAATTTGCATTTTCATCAAGTCCGCCTGATCCACGCAGCAAACATTTTTTGTTTGTTATCAAAAAATATCTACTCTAGAGGGACTTGGCTGTTGTTATTGATTCTATTTGGAAGTCTACCGGTTAGGTTAAGTCCACAAAAGCGCGCATGCGCAGTAACGTGGGACAGAACAAGAATCTTTCATTGTGATAATGTATTATAATACGAAAGGGTATGGCTCCTATACAGCGTGCAGCGCGTAAACACAACCAGTGCGCAGAATGATGCACTTGAAGCAACACAGAGTCACAGCGTGTAGCATTACTCATAGAAATGTTCAAAACACCAAAGGAAGAGATATTGTTGTGTATTATATGTGTGCAATATTTTGAGCCTTTTCTTTTAACAGTTTTAAATATCAGTTATTGTGCGCTCTCGAAGAGAGTTTCATTGTTTTGACTGTAGTAACTAGAGCTGGGATGATATGCTAATCTGCCAATTCAATACTATCCCGATACTTGTGTGCCTATTCAATATATATTTATAATTATATATATATAATTTAGCATTGTGATTATAGTTATATAACTATTGCAATTCGTGACTTATCCAAATTGTCTATAAAATGATGTTTGTTTCTGTAGATTTGAGGGAAAGATTAAAAACAAGGAGGTCTGGGAACGACTGAAGAAGACAGCAGTGCGGGAAGGAAGTATTCACCAGAATGTAAGTTCTTTGAGAATGTGTGCTTTGTTTATTACAAGTTGAGTTTTCATTTAAATGTGGCAATGTACACAGCTGGTCAAAAGTTTTAAATATATTTTAAAAGTTTAATTTATTTCTATAATGCACAGCTATATTTTCAGCATTAATTACTCCAGTTTTCAGTGTCACATGATCTTCAGAAATCATTCTAATATGATGATTTACTGCTCAATACATTATTTCTGATTATTATCAGTGTTGAAAACAGTTGTGCTGCCCAAACTTTTTGTCTACACTACAGTTACATTTATTTATTTATTATTTATTTTATTTATTTATTTGGGGGTTGGCTAATAGCAAGAATGCATAAAATTGAAAACCAGTGGTAGAGAAGACTTTTGTAATTTTACAAAAGATTACCTTTTTTTCAATGTTTTGAACTTTGTGTTTTATAAAATAATAATGAAGAAAAAATTCAACTTTCCAGAAATGCTAAGTTTTCTTCCCTATTATTTCTAATATGGGGTGCATTTCCCTAAAACCAACTTTGGTCACAAGTTCCTTCGTTACCAATAGAGTTCAGTGGAACTAAGGACCGTAGTAAGCTAACTGCAGATGTGATTCACATCATGTACGTCATGAGCAGATGTACACTTTGATCATAGCAGCAATAATGTGATTAGGTGCATGTTAATGCACTGATTTGTGATAATCAGCAATGTTTCCTGATCAGCAAATCAGTATATGAAAAAGATCATGTGACACTGAAGACTGGAGTAAAGTTACTGAAAAATTCAGCTTTGCCTCATAATTATTTCAATAAATATGTTTAAGTATATTCAAAAAAAAAGAGTATGAAAACTGTTATTTCTTTCTGTTTTTTTTTTTTTTTTTTTTTTACAATTACTTTACAAAAAAAATTTGATCAAATTAATCTAGCCTTGGTGAGTAGAAGAGACTTCTCTTGAAAACCATAAAAAAAAGATTCCAGATTTTTGACTGGTTGTGAACATACATGAGCAACATTAACAAGATGATCCTCCCTTTCAGCTCAGAGAAGGATGTTGACAGTGCAGGCCCAGGATGAAGAAGAGGAGGAAGAACACATTTAACAATTTTCTCATAAACTTTACATGTGTTATAATAAAAACAATGAACATGACTACAGTAATATGCTAAATGTTATTAAAAGATTCCAGTTTGCAAGAAATCTGAGTGTCTGACTCTACACTAGAGGAACTCTTTTCTGAAGAAGATCAGGTGCTGAGAAGGAGCCTTATTACAGCAAAACACTGCATCAAGCCTCCTGTCCTTCCCTCAGAAAAGACTGTCTTCTGCTGCTGGGGTAAGAAACACACTCTTCCTCTTCTCTATCAGCTGTCCTGCACCTAACTCTGCCTCCTCAGCACTGTCTGAAAGAGTCTTCTCCACAGTCAGTAATCACAGATCACAGATTCTTCTGAGAAAGTCGATATGCTCATTTTCTTAAAAAACTTTGTTTTTTCGGGTGGGACAAATAATACAGGAGAGATGCTAGAAATCTCTATATTGTTCATTTTTCATATCTTTACGCTTTATGAATGTTTTTCTTCTGAGAAGCTCAAGAATTATGGTTCTTTGGTAATTGCTTTATTGTTTAGGTTCATCCTCTGATAGTGAGCACAGAGCCCTGATCATGACATGCAAGAAAAAGAAAGAAATCATGTCCATGATTTACTAATTCGTTCCCTCTATGTACTAAAACGTGCACGATTACTTTTACATTTCATTGATTTGCTAAATCGTATGTACAATTTACTAATTCGTTCTCTTGATGTATAAATAGTGTACACGTTTTAGCAAATCGAGGGAATGAAATAGAAAATCGTGCGCATGAATTAGCCTAAATTTTTTCCTGCATGTCGTGTAATTAAAGCACATCACCACCAGACATTTATACCAGGAGCCTCATATATGACGCTCACAGTTTTACTTTGTGCAGTATCTCGGTGCAGTATCTGCTGAATGGTTTCATATCTATTTATCATGTACTTTTTGGTGCACTAAATTATGTTGTATCAATAAGTTTACTGATAATTATTTATAATTTTCACTAATAACGTCATTAACCATCTCCCCATCTTTAAGACAAAAATTTTCTGTTTATATTGTGTAATCTATGAATTGATGTGTTTAGTTTTCTGTGCTCATAACTTAGTAACATTTTGCATGGTTAAAGAACAGGTGCAATGTTCAAAATGTTTTGGCTTCGTATTTGTAGAAAGTAGTGCTGAATAAATATTGATTTGTGAATGAATGCAGTGTGTTTTTGTCTATTTTATATTAGAATGTAATGTTTTTGTATTTGTTTGCATTTCATGTATGTAATTAATGTATTAACTATGAATCCCCTATAATTAGATTACAATTAGATTTCATAAGGTTTATTTTTTGCACCAGAGATGTATTGAGTTTATTAGTTCTTTATGTATTTCAAGGTAATGGTGAGGTGAAAATATGAATTACCAATATGATCCTGTAATGTCACGTCCTCATAACGTGCCAGTTTGGTCGTCAGGACATACTCATCACGTTCCAGCGACGTTCCACTATAACGTCGCCACGACGGATATGGGAATCACAAAGTTACGTCACTGGAACGTTATGTGGTACGTCGCTGAGACCAATATGGTATTTTATAGGAACGTCCTCATAACGTGACAGTTTGGTCGTTGGGACGTACTCATCACGTTCCAGCGACGTTCCACTATAACGTCGCCACGACGGATATGGGAATCACAAAGTTACGTCACTGGAACGTTATGTGGTACGTCGCTGAGACCAATATGGTATTTTATAGGAACGTCCTCATAACGTGACAGTTTGGTCGTTGGGACGTACTCATCACGTTCCAGCGACGTTCCACTATAACGTCGCCACGACGGATATGGGAATCACAAAGTTACGTCACTGGAACGTTATGTGGTACGTCGCTGAGACCAATATGGTATTTTATAGGAACGTCCTCATAACGTGACAGTTTGGTCGTTGGGACGTACTCATCACGTTCCAGCGACGTTCCACTATAACGTCGCCACGACGGATATGGGAATCACAAAGTTACGTCACTGGAACGTTATATGGTACGTCGCTGAGACCAATATGGTACTTTATAGTAACGTTCTTATAACGTGCCAGTTTGGTCGCTGGGACGTACTCATCACGTTCCAGCGACGTTCCACTATAACGTCGCCACGACGGATATGGGAATCACAAAGTTACGTCGCTGGAACGTTATTTGGGACGTCGCTGCAACGAATATGGTCTGGTCCAGTTACGTCGTCACGACGTAACTGTGTTAGCTGGGATCAAACAAGAGACAGAGTTGAGGCGTTTTACCGATCAGTAAGGACTTCCCTTTACCGATTTGCCTGTATATACGGGAGTGGACGATTGTACAATAAACTGCTTAATTGGTTTGTTAAACCAAAACTAACTCGTGTAACGTTATATCAACGGCGGCGTGTGTAACGGGGCTGATCAGGGGCCTCTGCATCCCAAAACTAAGGTGGAAATAGGCCCTGAATAACAGCCATTCATATTTTAAGCAGTTTTGTAAAACTTGTCTTTATATGACTCGGCAAGGTTGTGCACTTATTTAACAAGTGCGTGTCTAAAACAGACGGTTTACTCTTAGGTTTAGTATGAATTGAACAGGACTTACGTTGAAGGTTGTGCAGTGAGCTATAAGAGACAGTCACGTTCAGCGGCGGGAAGTCGAGGACACTATAACTAACCACGTGACTAATAACGTGTCTTAGGGCATTGTGGGAAATGTAGTTGTCTCGTCTTCAATGACAGCACTACGTAGATTGTAATTCCACAGTAACAACACGCCTGTTGTTTAACGTAGGGATGTTAATTAAACTTTTATATAAATATAATTTATATGTAAATATAAATATACATTCTTTTTTTATATGATTATAAAAGATGGTGAAAATTTCCTCCGGATTTTTGCCCTCCGTAGTTTTCGTGCAGTGTTTTTATCAACTCTATTTTTAAAGGGGGGGGGGGGGGGTAAAATGCTATTTCATGCATACTGAGTTTTTTACACAGTTAAAGAGTTGGATTCCCATGCTGAACATGGACAAAGTTTCAAAAATTAAGTTGTACGTTTGAAGGAGTATTTCTGTTCCAAAAATACTCCTTCCGGTTTGTCACAAGTTTCGGAAAGTTTTTTTCGAGTATGGCTCTTTGTGACGTTAGATGGAGCGGAATTTCCTTATATGGGTCCTAAGGGAACTTCTCCCGGAAGAGCGCGCGCTCCCGTATAGCAGAGCAGAGAGAGGCTGTGCACAGTCAATCACTGATCAGAGCGTGAGCGTCACGAAATGTCACAAAAGGAGGAGTGTTTTTGGTTGCCAGGGCAAGACAACCCTGCACAGATTAACAATGAAAAAACAGCATTAAGGGACCAGTGGACGGAGTTTATTTTTACAGAGCATCAACGGAGTTGTGCAAGTGTTTGTGTTTGTTCCCTGCATTTCGAAGATGCTTGTTTTACAAACAAGGGCCAGTTTGACGACGGATTTGCGTATCGTTTATTTCTTAACGATGATGCAATCCCAACGAAAAAGGGTAACGATAGTGTGTTGGAACCGCAGGCCGTGAGTAAAACTGCTTCAAATATCTCTGCCTCCTTGTTAGTGCGACCCCTCCCATGCCAGAGACCCGGGTTCGAGCCCCGCTCGGAGCGAGTCGTTGCTGCTGTTGCTCTCGTTCAGTTTCAGCCTCGGGATCTGATTCTGGATCATAAATATACGCTGAATCTGACTGTTAGCCATGGTTTATTTTGGATGATGTTTTTTTCCTCAAGGCAATGTCATGTTTTTCAACGGCTCTGGGTAATGTCACAGCTTCCAAACGCTCTCGACGCAAAAGCCTACTGGCGCTCGTGATTCTTTAGCTCCGCCCACACGTCACGCCTCTAGGCGCTCGTGTTTTTCCGGTAAAAAATGGTACAGACTATCTTTCTCTTATGAATATAATAAAACTAAAGACTTTTTGGAGTTATGAAGGATGCAGTACTACTCTATAGGTACTCAAGATTAACAGGATATTGAGTGAAAACGAGCATTTCACCCCCCCTTTAAGTATCTTATCTCAGTCTCTTAAGACATGAAAAGAGAAGCTTAATTTTATCTTTCATCTTTTCACCGCAGTACTGTCATACAGCACAGTTCATGACTATATATATCATATTGGCAGTCCTATATCACTTCCGAAACAAAATTATGGCCAAAACTACCTTAATTGTGTGTTTTTGGATTAAAAGTTGTACAAAGCGACCTTGAAATGGATTTAAGAAAAACTACACTTCCCATTTCTCGCAAGGTTCAAACACGCATGCGCGGTAAGCGCCAGATCCTGGCACGGCTTCTCATATAAAAAGGCAGGGTTACGAGTCACAGTTAGTAAGAGAATAGAGAAACCAATGATTCCCATATGTCCAGTAGTTTCCTTCACCTATGGTGAGTAAAATTTGGTTTTTAAAAGCACGCTGAGACAGCAGACGCGATTTAATCGAGAGACGATGTGACTGAGACAGTGTTTTGGGTGTGCGGGGATCGCTCGGGCTCATCTCGTCGTGGTCTCTCCTGCGTGTTTTCTTCCTCTGCATGATTTGGCTCTTTATCATGGATGCCATTGCACAGAGTCGTTTACCCATCGTGAACCTGTATTTTTTTATTCTTTTTTTCAGTGCCCAGCCGGCTAGGTGAAGATGTCAAAATGGCCACCGGCAACTACTTTGGATTTCCCCATGGTGCTGCGGCCCAGTACAGGTGAGGGCCGAGGTGTTTAGTGGGAGCTGCGGTGATGGGGCTGTTACAGTAATAGTGGGGTTTGGCCCCTCTGCCTTTCTTGTTGGGTCCGGGTGGGGGTGGGGGAAGGGGAGAGAGGCTATATATTGGCTAAGCTTTAACGGCTGGAGTGGAAATGATGCATTATTGTTAACATGCTTTGTTAAATACTTCATACAGTGAGTAATACATTGTGTTTATCTGTGTCTTATTTTATTTAGCTAGGGAGAGATTGACAGTTTATTTTTATTGGTGTTTTGGGAGGGTTACTTGCGAATAAATTAAATCACTGGATAAACCACAAATAAGAGGTTCTTATACCGCTATTTGAATCAATTTCTTCTTGTATAAACGTACGGCGTGGTGACCGAGCGCAGGTGCACCTTTTAAACCCGTGTGATCATAGCTGAAATAAATGGGTGCTTTAATATCTGTAAGTTTTGGGTTAACGTTATAACTAATGGCCAGGGTTTAATAAATATTGTTTACGTAAATATCAGACCGGGTTGCCTCGTAAACAGACACGACGCTTATCTCTGGTTTGATTGGTTTTTGACTGCAACACGATAACGCAAGTTTTTTTTATTTTTTATTTGAGAGATTAACACTGTTGTGAACACATTGTGATCTTGACGTGTCTGTCTGGATAAACTGTGAATGTAGCCTCTGCAGCTAGAGTAAAGCGAGCAGACTGCAGCTGTCTTCTCTCTAGTCCTGCACCAGAGCGGATCTGCGCATGAGTGTCCAGCTCAATGATCTCCTCACTTACACAAGCGCTTGAAGACGGAAACGCAAATAAAAACGAATGTACAGTGTCGCCCAACAACGTTTATCAAGTCATATTGACACTTTAGTTCGTTTAAAGTCACTGATTTACATTTTATCGGAATAATTGACAAATTGTATGCATGTATGTGTGGGGAAGGGCGATGTCTTTCTTCACGGACGCTTTCAAGGATTCCTTGAATGTCACTATTGCTACACTTTTTAAAGGGGTTTATTTGGTCTAGGTTGACGTTCTTCAGTTATTAAGTTTCTTTTCAAGTAATCCTAATGTTCATGTTTGGGGATTTTGGCTTCATGTGCCATGTATTGAAACAGCGTGCCTCTGTTTGTGAAAATAGCCCTGATGTTTAGTTTCATCTAAGCTGGATCATGTTTCTGGGCAGTTCTCCATCAGTTTAGTGTTCGCTGTTCCTGACAGGTTGTCAGTATTACAATGAGCTTGAACGTTTGGAAGTGTTTACATGGGTGGATAGCAGTAGTAGACTGAAGTTGTTGATTTATCTCCGCTAGACCGATGTTGGCCCATTTTCTGAAAGTGCCCCTTTTAAATGGATGCGAGATGGATGCATTTGGTGTGGTTTGTGTTCGTTGGTTGAAGCTCAAGATAGTTGTGATGCTTTGTCTGCCTCTTATTAAGAAAATGCTGTACTAATTCATTTAATCCGTAACTGATTAGAATTTCTTCCTTTACATGTATAGTCTCTGTCAAGCCAATGGATTTGGTGCATTAAATCCAGCAATCAGGAAAGACTAATATGATTTTATCTCCAAGATAATCTGTTATGGTGTGAGTTGGATGTCAACATGAATATCTTTAAATTACATTGAGGGTCATTACTGTTCAATGCATTTACAGAATTGTCCTCCCTTTCAGTTTAGACAAAATACAATAAAAAATTTTCTCTGTGTAAAAAATGAGCAATCTAGCAGTATTGTTTGTTGGAGTTGATGCATGATGGCATTATTTATTTTTTATTTTTAGGTTTTGGATTAGAATTTGTATGTTGTATCACTTTTTTTGCTAACCTAGGCCCTTTGTGTGGGTCCAGTTTTTTTTTTTTTTTTTTTTTTTATAAATAAGATGTCAGTGTCATCTAAGCCTCTCGTCCTCTGTTCTGCAGTCAGCAGCCGACCGCTGGGGTAGCGTACACCCACCCCACTACAGTGGCTAGCTATACTGTGCATCAAGCACCTGTGGCGGCACACACGGTGGCGGCAGCCTACGCCCCTACAGCTGCCACGGTTGCTGTTGCTAGGCCTGCACCGGTTGCAGTAGCAGCAGCGGCTACTGCCGGCGCTTATGGAGGATACCAGCCAGCCCACGCTGCCACGGATTACGGGTATGCCCAGAGACAGCCGGAGGTACCCCCACCACCACCTCCTGTTACCTCACAAAACTACCAGGTAAAAAAACTGAGCAAACTTCACCCTAATAACATGTATGATGTTCCAAAAGATTTAGTTTCTTCATTTAGTTATTCATCAAAGAATCCTGAAAGAAAAAAAATAAAAATTAAAACCACTGTTTTCAACATTGATGATAATGAGGATAATGTTTTTGGCACTAAATAAAACAAAATTTCTTAAGAATCAACTGACGTTAAAGACTGGAGTAATGATGTTGAATATTCAGCTTTGCCATTACGGGAATAAGCAGGTTTTAAAATGTTACAGTTTTAATTTATTTTGTATAACACAAATGCAGGTTTGTGTTATTAAAGCATTAAAGGCTTTTTTCAAAAGTCTTACTTTGCTCAAAATTTTGTATATAGATGTATCTTTCTATGCTTTTGCATTATCAATTTTAAGAGTCGGATCCATGTCCAGTGTTTAAGGAAAGATACAAGCCCTCGGTTTACTGTTGCAGGACTCCTATTCATATGTGCGGTCCACCGCTCCGGCTGTAGCGTATGACAGTAAACAATACTACCAGCAACCTGTGGCTACACCTGCTGTGGCCGCTGCAGCAGCCCAGCCACAACCCACAGTGGCCGAATCCTACTATCAGACAGGTATGCTTGACACATCCTGCCATTTAAATGGGACGAAATATTCCCCAATAAATGACCAATATATGTACATTTCCATAAAATTATCTAGTATTGCTTTTTATTACCAAATGTGAAAGGCCTTGGTTAACATTTGATTGGATTTTTCCCAGTTCCAGTATTTTAAAGAAATGCAATTTAAGGGGAACAGAATTAAATTAGTAATCCTCTACAGGTCACCCTTTAAATGATCTGTAATGTTCAGTACAACTTTGTTTTACTCCTCTCATTAGCAGCTAAAACTGGATACAGCCAAGGTGCCACTCCATACACCCAGACCCAACAAACGCGTCAGGTTACAGCCATAAAGCCAGCCACCCCCAGACCTGCCACCTCAACCTTCTCCATTTACCCAGTGTCCTCCGCTGTACAGCCGGTCGCTGCGGCCGCTGCCTCTGTAGTCCCGTCATACTCTCAGAGTCCCACCTACAGCACCAATGCAGTCACATACTCTGGTAAGAACAACATTTGCAGATGTTCTCAGTTGAATTCTCAAAACGCTGATGTGATACTGTGAAATGCACTCTGAGCCCCGGAGACACTAAGCTTTCTTTTAAAAGTAGTTGAGTAGTGTGCTTGAGCAGAAGTGGACTGAAGGCAAGTGAAATGTTTTTTCTAGTAATAATACTGAACCAAACCATTGAGCTAGGCATTGCTGGTGTCATGCTCTACCAGTTGAGCTACAGGAATTAGGCTTGAAGATTTACAGTGCAGTCCTGTCAGTCTCCATCTGTACTGTGGCTAATGATTGCTCATCTCTGTATATTCAGGAACTTCATACTCTGGCTATGAAGCTGCCGTGTATTCGGCTGCCTCCTCCTACTATCAGCAGCAGCAGCAGCAACAGCAGCAGAAACAGGCAGCCGTCGCCGCAGCAGCCACTGCTGCATGGACTGGCAGCACTTTTACCAAGAAAACTCCCCTGCAGAACAAAACACTCAAACCTAAACAGCCTCCTAAACCACCACAGATACACTACTGTGACGTCTGCAAGATCAGCTGTGCTGGACCCCAGGTATTTTATTTGAATGTATTTATTGCTGTTTGTGTATTATGTGTAACTGATGGCCCATACACTAGGGTTTACCTGATACTCCTCTATCAAATGGAACAGGTGAACTTATCACATTTTATTTCAGACCTATAAGGAGCATCTGGAGGGTCAGAAGCACAAAAAGAAGGAAGCCGCACTGAAAGTGTCACAGAGCAGCAGTGGCAGCAGTGGAGGCGGGAGCTCCACCCGCGGCACACAGAATCAGCTACGCTGTGAGCTCTGTGACGTCTCCTGTACTGGAGCCGATGCCTACGCCGCACACATCAGAGGAGCCAAACACCAGAAGGTACATGAGTCACACTCTGATCTCGGCAAATAATAATCTCCTTCAGCAGCACTATTTTTGAATGCGTATGATTCTGGCTCTTCGTTTTAGAGAGGGCCTCTTAGGTACTGTTCTGATATGCAGCAGAAAGTAGTTTGAAGGGGTATGGATGCCACAACGTTACAACTTGCAATTACGTAATCGAGTATGCTTGCATAAAGTCAAAATGTGATGTTCATAATAGTGGGTAGGATGTAGATCAAATGTGCCTCGTTGTGTTCTTTTCCTATAGGTTGTGAAATTGCATACCAAACTAGGAAAGCCGATACCATCCGCAGAGCCCAGTGTTGTTTCCCAGTCCTCCAGCTCCAGTACAGCGGCTCCCAATAAATCTGCCAGCTCCAACATCAACAGCTCCACAAGCACATCGTCCAACCTCTCTGCTTCCTCTGTTTCTGCCTCTTACTTAAAATCTGGCAGCATGGCCAACAACACGGCAGCTTCAGCTTTACAGGGCAAGAGCCCAGTGCCCAACAGCTCCTCTGTCAAGAAGGTCAACACACCCAAGATCAACTTTGTTGGTATGTCTTGCTGAATCAATGTTATTTGTTCTTGGACCCATCCTGTAAAACATTTTCATTTTATTTAAAATTTTTCCTTTTTTAAAAACTGATTTAGTATGACACCGTACAATATTTGCTTTCATGCGGGAATAAAACAGGTGGAAACAAGTTGCAGACCACTGCTGTTAAAAATGACGAATCCAAGATGGAGGCTGCTAAGGCGGCACAATCCACTGTTTCTTCATCACCAGCAGACCTAAAGAATGAAATGTCTGAACCTCTGTCACCTCAGTCAGCACTTGCAGCCCTGCAGAGTGATGTTCAGCCAGTCGGACATGACTATGTTGAAGAGGTATGAGAAGACTTTTAGACTTTTAGACACAATTAGTCATTTTCAAGCGGTGTAGCTAAGTGCAAACAATCAAATGTGTTTCAGGTAAGGAATGATGAAGGAAAGGTGATCCGATTCCACTGCAAACTGTGTGAATGCAGTTTCAATGACCCGAATGCCAAAGAAATGCATTTGAAAGGAAGGAGACATCGACTGCAGTATAAGGTTAGTAGGTGATTGTTTGCGGTGGTTCTTTTATGATAAATGCCGAAGAATCCAAATCGTTGTGCTATTATGTCAGTGTTGCTGATTGTATCTTCTGCCATTTGTAGAAAAAGGTGAACCCAGATCTCCAGGTTGAAGTGAAACCTAGCATCCGAGCCAGGAAGATCCAAGAGGAAAAGATGAGGAAGCAGATGCAAAAGGAAGAGTATTGGAGAAGACGGGAAGAAGAGGAGCGCTGGAGGATGGAGATGAGGTGTGACTCTTTTCTCCACCAATATATCATTATCTACACACGACTATTTCGAGGTCCTATATATTGTGATTTGTTTTCAGGCGCTATGAAGAGGACATGTATTGGCGACGTATGGAGGAAGATCAGCACCACTGGGATGAAAGGCGCAGAATGCCTGATGGTGGTTATCCACCGGGTCCACCTGGTCCTCCTGGTCTGCTTGGAGTGAGGCCTGGGATGCCCATACCTCAACCACAAGGACCAGTGGTGAGTCCTGAGTATAAAATATGCTATTTGTGTTTGAGGTACACCTACCATTTTAAAAACTAGCAAGATATTTATTGAAAAATAATGGTGCTTTACATTGATTGAAAAAAGAAAAGTGAGAGTAGAGACTAGTTAAAAAAAAGAAATTAACTTTCTATTCCTCAAAGGATCATAGGAAAAAACTATCACAATTTGGTTTCCAAAATAACATTTAACAGCACAGCAGTTTTTATGATGATGATGATGATAAGATTTTGAGAACAAAATCAGCATATTGTGACACTGAAGACTGGAATAATGGCTGCTGAAGTGACAGGAATTACATTAATGGCTGCTTTGACATTTTACAGGATTTTTTTTATTTATAAGAATACATTAAACTAGTTCTTTCTTTTTGTACTGGTTCACAACATTGCCGTTTCTAGTACATTTTTGATCAACTAAGAGCGTGAGCTCTTTGAAAAGACTTTGCCTAGTTAGTAAATAAGTTATGGTATGTTTTTGGAAAGAATTGATAATGAAGGTCTACACAGATTTTACTTAATTTTGAATTATTAGTAAATAAATGAAATTTAGTTGTATTGCACAACAGTATGATTAGATGCTTTTGCAAAAACAATGACAGACATATGCAAGAATTTGTTTTGAGAATGGTCCGTTCTCACTTCCATATCAACTACTAAATTGTGTTCATCACAACTGGTTCATAACATCTATTTTTTGTTGCAGCCTCCACGTCGCCCTGATTCCTCAGATGATCGCTATGTGATGACCAAACATGCAGCTATTTACCCTTCAGAGGATGAGCTCCAGGCCATCCAGAAGATCGTATCAATCACTGAGCGAGCACTTAAGCTGGTCTCCGACATCATCACAGACCAAGATGCAAGTGAGAAGGACAAAGAAGAGGACAAAGAAAAGAAAGAGCCTCCCAAAGACAGGTGGGAGAAGAGCGCACTAATGTTTCTTAAAGCAGAGAGAAAGAAAAGGGCAAAGCAATACATGATCCCTTGTGCATTTCAGAGTGCTGAAAGGAGTGATGCGAGTAGGCGTTCTCGCCAAAGGACTGCTTCTGCGAGGAGACAAAAATGTCAACCTAGTCCTCCTCTGTTCTGAGAAGCCAACCAAGAGTCTGCTAACACGCATTGTGGAACATCTCCCCAAACAGCTTACGGTACTGGCTCAATACATTGAAAACCTCTATAAACTGCTATAATCACACAGATTTTCCTTTTTAAAGGTCTTTTTTTTTTTTTTATGTTTTTCATCAGTGATTTCCAATCTTGCTCTGGGAGTAAAGCTGTTCTGCAGTGTATAGACCCAACTCTCATTAAAACATACCTGAACTAGATTGTCAGTGATTGTAAACTTTCAGAAAGGTGTGTTGGGGCAGATTGGAGCTAAACTTTCCAAGACATTAGCCCTCCAGGAACAGGACTTGACACCACTGCTTTACTGGGTGTTTCTTATTGTGAGTCAGGGTTTGCTTGATCTCAATTAGAGGGTTGAAAGTTTTTCTGCTAACCTTTTGTTTTTCAGATTGTAGCTCCGGAGAAATATGAGGTAAAAGGCTCCGTCCAAGAGGCTGCTATTATCCTTGCCTCCTCCGCTGAGCCCAAGATGCAGGTGACCATCACCCTCACCTCGCCTGTCATCCGAGAGGAAAACCCCAGGGATGGAGGTTGGAAAAGACATCGCTCAAATTAACCGACTACCTATCAGATTAATATTTCATGCTGATTTTGACAACCTAAAGAGCCCATCTGTTGGCACTGTGGAGATGGTGCTACAAGTTAATGATATCAGAATTGTTTTTAGCTTTTGACTTGAGAGCATTTATTTTGAGAAAATATGAACACAGAACAAATTAAACCTGGTATGTGCTTGAGCTTGGCCTTACATAATTGACCTACACGCTTTACTTTTGAAAGTTACGCAACTGAGGTAAAGTGCCTCTTTCTAGCCTTATTTGGACAAATTATTTCATATGAAGTCTGTAATGTGTTAACACTGTAAAAGGGTTGAAGCCTGTTCAAGTGGCTTTAAGTTTGAGTTCAACACTACCAGGTTTTATCCAACCATCTCCGATGGCAGCAGTGGTGCTCCGGGTCTTCTCTTTGTAACACTTCTCCAGTGCTCTTGAAGCTCTCCCCACAACAAGCATGATAAGTGTTTGCATTGTGTAAGTCTAGTTAGTCCTGGGTAAGATTCATTTTTGTTTCCTGTTTTCAAGGGGATTGTGTTCTCTGCAGAACCAAATAATTGTATTCTTTCCCAGGGGGGTTTTAGAGTTTGGTCAGGGGTATTCTGTATTATTCTGTGAAAAAAAACAAACAAAAACTTAAACTTATTTCCTGATGAGAAATTGTTGAGTTGGGTCTGACACATTAGGAGTAGTTGGAAGGCCTACCATGTCCCCACAGGAAACAAATCTTCTATTTGTCTGGTGGTGAGAAGGTTCACCATTCTGTGGTCCCCTGCTCCAAAATGAAAGTGCTCCCCTGAGAGAAGCAGTCGAATAGAGATTGACAGATGGTGAAATTTGGCATTCAAACAATGTTACTTTTTAATTTCTTCAGTTGTAAAAATGCATTAAACAACAAAAAAAAGCCACATTTGCCCAAATAATAGAGTAAATGTATCAATAACCTGTTAGTCTTCTCGTGTCGAAGAGTTTTAGTTGGTAAGAAGCTGCCGAAATAGTGGAATCTTAAATGCAGGCTTTGCGGCCATGCCACCATTCCTGTTTGGCTCCTTAGGGGAGTATCAGTCAGCTTTTGGGAGGAAGGCTTTGATAGAGGAATCTTTGGTTGGACCTGGGGTTTACAGCCTTCAGTATACATTGAGATATGGGGGTTTCTCCAAACACGATCATGACAGGTATGCATGCAGTGATGTCCTAATCCTCTTGCTGGGAGCTTCATATTTTCTTGCCAGCACGCATTGCTGCCTTCATGTATCCAAAGCTTTTCAAGTCCAGCCCAAAGCCTCCTAGCTTTTTCAGCAAATTGTCTCCCATCTGAGGCTACGTCTACCAGCTCCGGAAGGATTTTTGACCAAGGTCCCCCTCCTGAATACCTTCAAACACTTTGCCACACCTACCATTCCCATGTAACTGTAGTGGGTCACTACAAATACTCCTTCAACTGTAAACATTGCACGTCTCCCTTGATATCCCTATTTTACATCTTCATGATTTATACATCTGGTACCATTTGCAGCTCCTCATTATCTTTCCAATGTCTCTGGATCATTTGAGGATTTCTTTGAAACACAAAATAGTCTAAAGTATCTTAACTACATTTATAATCTCAAACTTGACTTATGTAGACACTGGAATCCACAATTCGTTTTTTGCCCTAAGAAAAAGAATATAACTTGTCTTCAAATGCTAAGAAGTGCAGGAATTGTACACTTTGAAGAGTATTACAATTCGATTTGTCGACGTTCCACGTCTATCATGACAAATATTATAAAATTAGATTTTATTCGTTTTGAACAATACAGATCATTTAATTTATTCTTTTTATTTATTGCAAAACCACAAGATCAGTAACTGGCAAAATGGCACAGTTTAAAAGTTTTCTGAACTAATGTGATTGAATACCTGTGATATGATGGATCTATACGGATTGATCGTATGACATCAGCTAAGCTAGAAAATAGTGAATAGATATATATAACCATATAGTCGTCTTCCAGGCAATTTCAAATGGTGGATTGCAGAGCATTAATGCGACAGGCTGTAACTGATAGTTTTTATCAAGACTAATTAGTAATTTTAAGAAGTGTCATGCTCACTATATGCAGAGTACCAAAAAAATCACAAGTGCATTTCCAACTTAAATTATGATATTCTACATCACCATGCCATATTCTCAGGGTTGTTTTTTTTTTTTTTTTGACAAAGGCCTTTATTTTTAACTCAGGACTCATTCGTCCCTATCCCATTTCTCTCAGCAGAACACCACAGACTAAATAGAAGTGCACCAAATGGCAAGTGTAGCTGTTAAGATCTGAAATATTCTGCATATGGGGTGAAATGTGAGATGCATATATATTTTGAAAGGGAGCCGTGATCAGGAAAAGACTGGTATGTGTGGCAATGTGTTCTTGGCAGTCTCTCTGACCTGGTCAAACACCCGTTCCTCATCACCATTTGACAATTCGATCCATTTTTAGATGTAACCTCGAGTATGGTGAAAGACCCAGCGGACGTCTTGGACAGGCAAAAATGCCTTGACGCTCTGGCTGCCCTACGCCACGCTAAGTGGTTCCAGGTTCGGAACATCATTTTACTTTCTTCTTGTAGCCTTATGAGATGTATTCCTTTTATTTGTTCATTTAAGTTGTTAAGTCTCTTTGTTTTTAAATTTAAACCTCAAAGTTGATGTTTGGGAGAAAAAGTGATTCAAGGATGCAGTATATAATATGGATATGATGGTACTAATTATTATTTTTTATTTTTTTTGCATTCTGTTTTTGTATATATGAGCTAATCTGATCATAAAAAAAATGAAGCATCCTTGCATACATATGATTTATTCATAAGTTTAGTTTAAATACATGGCATGTAAAATGATTCCATAAGGCTGCAGAATACCTTTGCATAAAGTGTCATCAATAAGAGCTTTCATGTTGAGCGTTTCTCTTTTTGTTTTTCCTTTTTTATTTTGTTAATTTATTTTTGTTTTTTTCTTGGGGATGGGGATTGAGAGGAAAGGAATATCTGATTGGTTTACTGTGTTGTTGGCATCTCTGCAAATACACAGGCAAAGTAAAGCAGATTTCCTTGACTGCTTCAATTCCTATGCAAATTACTCTTGCAAACTGATCTTTTGTAAAAATGAAGTGTATGTTTGTGAAGTATCTGACAACTGAGGTCAGGGTTTACAAGATAACCAGGGAGCCATTTCCAAGTGAATCTTGCAAACTTTGAACTCCTGTACTAATGGTGAGGTAAAATACTGCTGGAAATGGCAGCTTAAGAAAGCCAATTGGCCCAGCTGTTTTTAAACCAATTATAAGCTTCCATTGTGAACAGTAGTGTTGCACCTCTTCCTGAACTCCGCAATGTATGACTGTATGTTTGAGCTCTTGTGCATTAACTACTCTTCACTTCACTGCACTGAAGGCTAGGGCTAATGGACTCCAGTCATGTGTGATTGTCATTCGAATACTGCGTGACCTTTGTCAGCGAGTACCCACCTGGTCTGCCTTTCCTAGCTGGGTGAGTAAAAAGACCAGTGACGAGCATCACTGTTATATATAGAAGTGTATATAAAAATGCTAAGTTGTTGTCAGGTCACATTAGATGCCATTAACACAATGCAGATCTGCAGAGGAGTAGATTATTACCAAGCCCAATTTGGACGGTAATTATTTCTCATGGGGACATAAACTATTTTCAGCATTTACAGGGGTTAGTGGTAGTTTAATTGCAGTCTGAATCCACTTCTCTAACTTTACAAGAAGAAATCAATTCAAAATTCACCTTTTGATCATTGAGCCTTTTAACCCTTGCACTTTGCTGTAATTTGCATGCATATTTATTTCTGAAATGCTGGAACGCATTAACAAGGACAATATTTCATAACTGCTCCACCACAGAGACTGGGAGCTTTTTAGAACTAAACGAAAAACAGCATGTGAAAGTTTGAAATGGGTCGATATTATGGCAGAAAGAGGTGCACAGTATAATCTTAAAATATGTATTATATACATAAACCAAGCAGCTTTGTTTACCATATTTAAATAAGGTTGCATTAAGTTCTGCTAATCAATTTTGATAGAAAATACTAAACCGAAAACCATTTCCATTTATAGTGCGTGTGTTTTTCTAGATTTAAACGGTAGATTTAAATAATCAAATAATAAATAGGATATTGTTTAACATGACTATTCCTATTATTCCCAGCACATGACATTTTTATTTACATCAGTTGACAATCACACAACTGGCCACATGAGCAGTGTGTTTGTAGGATCACAGAACTTGCTTCTCCACTTTGAATAAATTGCTGAATCTGAATCTATGATTTTTATCACTGAGGTGCCATTTCAATTTGTAATTTTTTACAGATGTTCACATGAGAAGCAGTTACCGTCTGAAAGGGCTGTCAATTGGTCTCCTTTCTGATTTACTCAGGATTAATTGTTAAGCTTGCTTTTATATAACGTGTTAAATGGGCAATAAAATCTGACAAACAAAAGTATGAGGCTTTTTCTACAGTATTTTAGGGCAATTATATATATTTTTTTCACCATTTCAATTTTTCTCCTTTTCATACTGTCCTTGGTGTAGCTTAATTACTTCTAATTTAACTCTTTAGCTTCCTTAACACTGTTGTTTTAAAGCACAATCACTGTTTCAGTCCTGCTTAATTTCATAATCCATCAATATTGTTCTAAGTAAACCTTTTAAAATGGCAGCAAGTGTTTGACGCTGTAAATGAAGTTACTGTATGTACTTTAAGGCTATGGAGCTGCTGGTGGAGAAGGCCATTAGCAGTGCCTCTGGACCAATGAGCCCAGGAGATGCTCTGCGAAGAGTTTTTGAGTGCATTTCCTCAGGCATTCTGCTGTCTGGTAAGATGGGCCGCTCTGATAATGTCAATGTTAAAACAATTCCCATAAACTGTGTCTTTATTCTGAGGTGTCTGTAGAACATACTGGCATAGTGGGGGGGGACTGAATTCCTGAATTTGACTGGCGTATGTTTAATTGGGGTTGGAACTGAAGTCTGCAGGACGGTAGCTCTCCAGGAGCAGGGTTGGAGACCCCATATCTAGATGCTCAATTTAACACCGTTTTCTGCTTTTTCTGTGTAATGCAGGTGCTCCAGGATTGATAGACCCCTGTGAGAAGAATCCAACAGATACACTGGCTACCATGGAAGAGCAGCAGAGAGAGGACATCACGTCAAGCGCTCAGGTAATGTACAGTAACTGCTTGAGGAATGTTTGCAGTGATTCCATTTAAAAATGTTTTAAAAAAAATTGCGTAATCATGCATTGCTCCTTTCTCCACAGTTTGCTTTGAGGCTGCTGGCGTTCCGTCAGATTAACAAGGTTCTTGGTATGGACCCCTTGCCCCAGATGAACTCGCGCTTCAATGTACGGAATACCCGCAAGAGACGTCGCGACAACAGTGACGGGACTGATGGATTCGAAGCTGAAGGGAAGAAGGACAAGAAGGACTACGAGGGGTTCTAAAGTGCACCACATTACAACTAGCCCTGCTTTCCCTGCACCCCTTTCAAATACTGTTCAGTCCAAGAATACGAAATGTTGTTTCTGTTGACATCTGTGCATGCTGATTACTACTCATTAATGTTTTTAAGATCTGTTAAAGACCTATTGATGGCCATTTGGGGAAATACCTGGCTTCCTGTCCTTGACGCATAGACTGTGGTCCATCTCATTTATTTAGTCCGGTGTCTTGGCGTAAAGATTTGAGATGTGCACAAACCAAGAGAAGCTAAGCCTAAAGTTCATGCTCCATTCAGCACATGTATGTAATCATTCACCATCTTCAGATCTCTTACGATCTTCAGACTAGGCATTTGTAGAAGTCTGAGCTGTGTACTTGTGTCAGTATGGAACAGATTCTTTCTTTAAAATCCATCTTATCCTTCTAGTCACCCATGTAAAGTAATTTTTGACATTGGCTTTCTTTGCTTTGCAATAAATTGTTTAGGTGTTTTTGAAACTTTATTTTGTTTAAAGACATTCCTCTTAAAACCACAAGATCGAAGCTAAACCGATTGATTAATGCGATAGTCCTGTTGTGATGAATGTGACAGACTGGACATGGATTTATACAAGCATGTATTTTCCATTGCTAGTGCATTCTGAAGACTGGGTTTGCTTTTAACCATTTGTACATTTATGTCAGTTAATATCCTTGAAACCTCTTCAGATCCTTGTTCCTTCTATATGCTTAATGCAAGTGATGTAAGGCTGTAAAGTGTGCTCTGATATTCACAGGACTCTGTGGTGTAGCTGTATCACATTTCTGGAGACACTGACCACTGAAATCAGACCTGGGCAAAATACCGTACAGCATCTATCAATTGTCTCTGTAAGTTTAATAAGGAATCTTGAGTTACCAGTGCATTTCCCATCCGTTGTTAACACAAGGGAGTATTCAAAGAGTAAACACTTGTTCTTTTAAGGTCAAATAATTTTTTAGTTTGTTTTTGCTTTAGAAATAGTAATTGGCCCAGGTCTGCCTGTGTTTTGTGTTCATAATGTTGTAAACCCTAAATGTATCCTTAACTGTGATCAAATAACTGTATGATGATCTCTAATATATGATCATTTTAAAAAGCCTGTATCTAATCTTGCAGTAGATCTTGAAAAACAAATGCCTGTATGGTTTTAAAGCACAGGAATGTGTTCTTTTATGTTCTTTCGTTTTTATGGATTTTGTTTTACTGATTTATAGATGCATAGTAGCTAATTTTGGTTTCTGATTCAAGTTTGTTTAATATCGGTCAAAGAAGATGGGTGGGACGCAAGTAAAATATCGGTGTTGTAACTGCAGATTAATGTAGGTTTACCCTTTGATGCTTGTCATTCGATGTCAAGGTACTACTGCATTACAATGCTTATAATAAATACATTTCCAGAATGATTTTTTTCTCTCTTTCACTCATTTTTACCTGCTTTATGTGAAGTGTAACTGAAATAAAGGTAGAGTCATATTCAGTCCTCGCCCAAAGACATATTTTGCATGTCTTTCTTTGTTAAAACACCTGATTCAGATTATCAAATCATTAGAAGTGATCTCCATGCATGAACTGTGTTCCGACTGACATGATCCCTACACAGTGTTTATTGCTCCATACTTCAAAACTCGCATTTTAATCATGAGTGGCAAATCCTTTAAATATGTAAACGTATTTACAGACTGTAAGTCAGAAGCGCCAGCATTATAGTCTACTCTCAGGATCAGGAAACAGTCCTCTGTAAAACGTGCTACACACATCTTAATATTTGGGTCGAACTGTTCTGGAACAGTGTTGTAAATACAACTTAAAAGTTCTGTATTTAATTTTTTGACTCCACTAAAGCATAAAATTACCATAATATGTTTGCAGATATTAAGAAAACATGCTATGTTAACATAGGCCTACTTGTTTATCTGAAAAACAATGCTACAGTCAATTATTCTCCTTTGAAAATAAATGTGCATTCTGGGCCAACTGCCAGTTTACCCAATTTTATTTCGGCACCCAAGATTGCCACTGGTAGGAAAACACCGTTTATTTCCTTTCATTCATCGTCATGTGCACTTGCTCCTGTTGGTGTTGTCAATCTGGCAACCTGCGTGCGCATCAAGTCCGAGGAGGAGGAGGGGAAAGGGGGAAAAAAAATCCTTTCCGATATTTTGAGTTTTGGATTGATAACCACTTGGTGTCAATCCTACGTACAGCACCTTTAACAAATGATTTCTAGTTGTGTCCTCTTTTAGAAGGTCAAACAAAGTTTCGCTTTCACAAGGATACACACCGCGTCTCCACAACATGGCAGCAGTGGCAACAAGCGGGAATTAAAGTTATGCCCTCTTTCTTTGCTGAAAATGTACATCCAGTGGTAACTAAGATTTACACAAGCTCCAGTCTGGATTCAGAACACCTGAGAAGAGATAATCTCACCCCCTCAGAGGACCTCAAATGATGCTAACCCTGAAATAACATACGGAACTAACAAATATTGCTACTTACTATGCAATCACATTATAATTGCTGTTAATAGTGTTCATTGTCTGGTTGACGAAGTCTTGTATTAATTTTTCAGAAAATTTCTGTCATATGCACATAAACTACTAAATATTGTAGAAACTTAACTTTCTGTAAAGTTGCTTTGCAATTATTTGTATCGTAAAAAGTGCTATACAAATAAACTTGAATTTAGTTGAATTGATCATTTGGGCAGTGTCATGCAATTCTTCCCACATTGTGACGCAGACATGTGGGGGCGTGTTAGAACCAGACTTTTAGGTAGGAGAGGTTGGCTCTTGACTTTTATGAACAATTTCTCTTTGGATTTGAGATTAGTCTTTGCAACTTTACAGATCTTCTTTATGCACCAAGAGCTTGTAACAAAAAACTGAAATCAATTCATATTATCATATTCATATTATTATTTCAATTATTTGTGCATGTTAATTCTAGCTTGCCTCTGCAGTTGTATGTTTGTCTTTCCTGTTGTTTTTGCAAATAAGGAACTACTTTAGTCTCATCACAACTAAGGGGAAACACTAGATGCGCAACCATACAGCAAACACAATAAGCTTCAAACCGCGGCAAGCGCACTTGCAGTCAGTATATAAACGCTTGAATGCTATTTTTAATAGGACTGTTTATTGGCTCGGCACTGAGGAAGCGCATGAGATTGACAGTCACGCAATCCAATGAGCATCAAGCGCCTTGCGCTGACCAGCTAGAACACGGACAGCTCGTCCATAAAGAGCCAATGATGTCGAACGGGCGCGGTTTGCTGTCGGAGCAGGTCTGACTTCCAACCAAAGGAAATCGCGCCTGTGAAAGCAGAGGTGGAGAGGGACCGAGAGCAGAGAGGAAGAGGAAAGTTGGGCTGCTCGAGATCTCCCGGATTTCCACCTGACTGCTCGGGAAGCGAGATACTGGGACAGGCAAAATGTTGAGTTTGGGGAGCGTAGGAGCGAAATCTACTAAACCGTCATTCGTGTCTTATGTTACACCTGAGGTAAGCGAAAGCTTTCATGCCGCGTTATACTCGCGATGTTTACAAAACATCCCGGAGACACTGTTTTGAGCTAAAACAGCTGAAAGCGCGGACCGTCACGCGCTGGGCGGGGTTAAGTCCCAAGCTGATGCTGACATTGTTGACTTCTTCAAGTTTAGACAAACAGGGAAATCTCAGTCGGTTTTGGGTAACGTTACCTTTCGTTCACACTGGGAAATGCATTCACAGAACAGCAGTATCTTTTCATTCACTTAACGTTACTCTTCGAAGTTTGACGACTGAGTTTTAGGTGTAATGTAGTTGTGAAGTGTGGTTGTTGTTATCCAGGTTATTGATTGATTCCATGTTTATTGACACGAGCCACGAGTGTCCTCATTTTGCTCTGACATGTGATGTGTTTGAAGTCCATTCATGGTTTTAAACTTCATCTAATCTTGAGCGAGCATAGGGCGTCCCATTAGAATAGATGTCATGACCCATTGATGGCCAGTAGAGTTCATGCCCTTATTGTTCTTTCAAGAAAGCATGATGATTGTACTCCGAATAGAAACAACGTGATGTAAGATTAAAACCCTCTATTTTCATTGATTTTTTATTTTTATTTTATTCAATTAAATCAGTACAAGACCAAAAAATAATACAGTAGTAGCGATTTAAAGGAAACCCGTCATTATTACCCTTATGTTGTTCAAAACCTGCCAAAACCGAAATTTATGTAAACCGAAAGACGGTGTGTCTCAGGTTTCAAAAGCAAATTTTAGGAGAATATTTTCACCCCAGGATGTCATTAGGGAAAGGAGTGTCCCAGATTCTTGGGACTCTTTGTGAGGTTTTGTGTTTTGCAGCTGACCTCATGGTAGCCAGGATGCTTGGTGGCTTCCTTTCCTTTATCTATCCTGTTTGTTTCAACAGAACTTCTACAGTTTTTACCCATTCCCATTTGTTTATTGATTTGATCTGTTTGAACCAGTGACAGGGGAAGTAGCCTGGTTAAAATTTGCAAAGCATGCCTTGTGGATATCACAGGGCTTCTGCTGAAATGCATTGGGCCAGAGACACAGTTATTATGGGTAGAGGATCTTAGTGTGCTGATGTTGCTGTACAGTGCTGATGTGGTTCAGTTTTTCTTTTGTCATACAGGTTTGAAATAACATGAGGAGGAGTAATTCATGAACGAATACATTTTTGGGTGAACGGTTCCTTTAATGTAATAAATGACAGTGTAGGTTTCTCTTACCTACTTCTATTCTCATATGTACGATAGCAGCAGTTTTTTCACTAAGGAGCGGATGTTGTGTGTGTGCAGGCATTTAGACTTCAAATGTTCACATACTCCGCAGCAGCACACTCAGTGTGTGTGAAATGTGGCATGATGTGTTTGACATTATATTGATGTATAGTACTTGTTAAAATGTCATTTGGTAAGATATTTCATTAGATAATTTAATCACGTTTACGGTTTTTACATTAATTGTATTGTTTCTGTCTTCTTAAGGAAATAAAACTAGAGAAAGAACCACCAAAGAAAGAGATCCATCCTGATTTGCTGCCAGGTAAATTCAAAATCCCTTTCAATGTTTTGCCCTCTCGGGTTTTTCTTTGGCTTATTGGAAGTAAATCTTACTTTTTTTTTATTTTTTATTTTTTGTCACTGGGACCATGGGTGCAATGTTCAATTCAGACTTTAATAATAGTTCTTTAATTCAGATGGAAGCTTCCAGAGATCTCATTTAATGTAGTTGGGTAATACACTGTCTGCACACCACAAAACTGGCATTGTGTTTTATTCAAACTAACATGACTGTCTTGTTTCTTAGGTGAAGTGGAGTTCTGTAGCGCCAACCCCATTCTCAAATACACTCAAGATGACCTGTCCCAGCGTGGCATCTTTGGCACATTGTTCTGCACCAATTTTCGCATTACATTCATTAGTGATGAGATATCACAGGAGGAGACGGTAAGGATTGGTGACGGGGCTCCGATCTCACACAGTCTCATGAGAAAGCAGTACTGTAGTGTTTTAATAATGTGTACGAATTTGATTCATTCAAAAATTTTACATTTTTAGGACTTGGAAAGGTCCTCCCCTCAGTGGGGCATAAGAAAATTGTAGAGACCCATACTAATGACATCATACGAATTAGTCACCAATTTACAGAAATGTAAAATGGTTATGAATAGTCAAATGGAGAGTTTGTCTGGTAGACCAAAATAGTCAACTTATGAAAACTGTATTAATTTAAATGGCCATTTGTAATGGTAATTCACATCTACAATGCAGTCACCTAACAAACCGTCTAGAAATTGAAATTCAATCAACCAAAGAACCACAGTGTTTATTTTAAACATCACGTGCTTCCTGTATGCAGACTGCAGCATTTCTGTACATGTATTGTGGTTGAAAAGAATAAAATATATGTTAGGTGTTCATACAATGGTAGTCTTAATAATAAGAATGCTATTAATTAGGATTGTCTATCATTTAAACGGTTTTATTAAAAATGTGTCCTGTTTGAAAAGCTCATTACCCATTCTGTTGACTAAATGTGTAATAAAAAATAAAAAACATTTTTTTTTCCAAATTAACACATTAAATTGACAGTCCTACTATGAATCTAAAATAGTTAGTAAGCAAGTTATGTAGGTTTTATTGTGCTAAACATCTATGTTTAATTGAAACAGAATTGGTACATTATAGAGACACAAGAACATTAAAGTCTTGGAAAAACTATGATGTTGAACTACTGCATTGGAAATCAGCATGTTTGGTTAAATGACAGTGTGCTTTACAGGAAGAGTTTGTCGAAATTGGGCCATTTTATAGCCAAATTAAATTAAACCCTACAGATCTGCTAATTTTGTTGGCTCCTGTATGATAAATAGTTCTTCCTTGTTTTTTAGTCAGGTTTGGATAAACATTTCTCCTAATAAAAAAATAAATGGAAATGGAGTAAATGGGGAAAAGTGTGAATATAGTCAATCTTTGTTGTCCTTGAAACCCTGGGCGTATTAACTAAAAGAGCATTGGCCAAACTGCACGCTTGGTGATCGTGCATGAGGAACTGTGCTGTGCGCTCTCACTTTAGCTGCCATTTCAGGAACTTGAGAGCCTGACTCACTGGCAGTGAAATTCTGGTGGGAAACCAGTGTGTTAGAGCAGTCTCAGATGGTCAGGTATTCAGGAAGTGTCAGGTGCTCCTTCCAATGGTCTTTTCTTGGCTTGTTAAGGTCTGTATACCAAATAAGAGCAGTATATAGGGGATACTAATCTAAGTCATGATCTTAAAAAGCTGCAAAACGTGTTTTTGCTGAAAGCTAAATTGGGTTAGATGTCAGTGTTGGTTGGTATCATACTTTCAGACTTGTATTTGAGGGTGGTTAACAGGAACTGAAGCGTGTATCACACTTGATTTCACAAATTATTGTGTGAAAGCTTGATACAGCACACTGAACAAGGCAACAGTGTCTTGTTTTTCTGTTAGTTATGGTGTGTGGTGTAAAAGCGCACCTTTCACAAACGACTTGGTATTTGTTAATCACCGTCTTTCATAATCATTGTTCACTTTAGTATTGTCTGCATTGAGAAAGAGGCTGTTGTGTCACTCACCTTTGTTACAGACCAAGACCTTCCAGAACAAACTCTATGGAGAAAATGACATTCCATTAATGTGCGTGGATCACATCTATGGTGGTAATAATGGTTTTCAATTGTTATGAATGGTTCTAGAGCTGTACATTTGTAAAAAAGCAACAATGTGAATTTTCTTGGAAAAGTTTGAAATGTTTGATTCCTGAGAAACGGTTTTGTTTCTATTGAAGTTTATGATGAAAAGAGAAAACTGATAACAGGAGGCCTGGTGAAGAACAAATATCCGTCCAAAATGATCATTCACTGTAAAGACCTACGAGTCTTTCAGTTCTGTCTAACATACACCAAGGAGGAAGATGCCAAAAGGGTAATTTTGTTTTGACACTAGGACTGAAATATATATGTGTATATTGTAAAGAGGGTTTCACATCTCCTTTTGCATCTGTTTGTTTGTTCTTCAGATCTTTCATGGTATCGTTCACCATTGTTTGGAGGAGAAATCTCTGAAGTGTGTCTTTGCTTTTTCCTATACATGGACACCAAGCCCAGGTACAGATGTATCTTCTTGTAGAGGCTTTCATTGCGACACTGTTGTTACTTTTCAGTTTCACTTGTTGATGTAAATACGGCTGACGTCTGAGTTCTATATTCTTATGTCTCTGATATGTGTATATTTAACTGCTTTTGAAACAACATGCCTTCAAATACAGCAGGAACCAAAACCAGTAACTCCCCAAACCCATGGAACTGTTTATACAACAGAAGGGAAAATATCACCTTGTGACGTTCATGAAGACTCACTTAAGCAGAACATGAACTTTGCACACATCTGAAATGCAGCTCTGGTCTTGTAGCACCAACTGTTGAATTCTGATCATAGTCTCCTCAACTGGAATGCAACAGATGGCCGAAAGAACAGCAGTCATTCTGTCTTTTTAGACGATGTAATGCCATTAATTCCTGTGATGCACAGCTGAATGTTCAGCAGCTATTTCTCCAGTCTTCAATGTCACATGACCCATCAGAAATCATCCTAATATGATTTGCTTTTAAACCACATCTTTTGTTATTGTCAATACAGTTGTGCCCCGTAATATAATAATGAAGGGGGATTTTCTATGGTTCTACATTTTAAATGCCTTAAACTCTAAATAGTCAACTCTGGAACAACAACACATGATGTATTTTGTGTCTGCAGAAATGCAGAGGAAACAGGAGACAATTCTGTTTGACTCACCAGAGGACTGGACTCAGGAAATGAAACGGACAAAAGCGAACTGTCGACTAGTCACTGAAAACGAGAACTTTGATCTCTCTCAGAGGTACTTTATGCAGCTGTGAAGTGTCGTATAAAGTGTTACTATTGTATGAATTACAAACATTTTCAGTAATGGAATGTCATCTCTAATCTGTGTTTATATGTACTACTGACCTTGATTGTTAGAAGATCCATCCTACACTGTCTATATTTGGGTAGTTCAAAAAACATTATTTTGGGTGATGGAACTACCCACTATTACATTTTAATATCCTTTTAGCAGTTCAATTGCCCTGAAATATATGCATTTCTAAAATAAAATATTCCATGTAATCTCTCAATTATTATAAGGTCAAAGGCATGCATTCATTATTATAAAACATTTGAAAATAGTTTTTTAAAACCGTTTTCAGTGATCTATAGCAAGTCCTACATTAATAAATGGACCTAACAAAAACCCTGCTCTGACATTGTTTTTAGATTACCGAAGTACTTTGTCATCCCATCAGCACTAGGGGATTTATTCAGTTACCAAGGAAAGGGCTTTCCAGTGAGTAAGAATATTAACTAGATCTTTGTGAATGTTGCTCTGTTTTTATTTATTGATTTTAATTTTTTTATTTTTTTATTGTAAGGTTAGATTTTGTGTACAAATGGTCATTTTGTCAATTGTTTGATGGCTGTTATTATTCTTTTTAGATTTGGTGTTGGTCTCATCACAGCGGTTGTGCTCTCTTCAAAGCGTCCTTACCGTCTGTGACGCAGGAAGATGGGGATATCCAAAAGCACGTTGACATGTAAAGGAACATTCAGTTTTTTGGACTCTTTTATTTCTCCTGTGAGATCAGCCAGTCTGCTGGGATACCTTCATGGTTGTTTGTGCCCTAAGTTTCAGTGTTTTTACATGCTGACACTCAAGGCCACTGTTCTTTATCACAGAACAACATGCAGAATGTTATCTAGTAGTGTGCTAGACACCGTCAGCAAGGACAAGAGTTGATTTGTACTACAGTGTACACGGCAAAAACAAACAAAAAAAGTAGTATTGCCTTATCTTGACTGTCTATAGTACCTTCCCATTGAAAGTCCCCCCCCCCCCCCTTTTTTCTTTTAAAGAATGATAAATGCAGTTGCACATAATTACCTTTACTCCGCAAAAACAGAGGACCTCTCAGAATCACTTCCTACTATCCAAGACATCCAGCAATCATATAACAAGTTCAAACAATTCTTTCTTATCGGTGAGTCACAGAATACACAAATATCTCTTTCACAAGAAAATGCTAACGAATAAATAAATCCTCAAATATTAAATGAAAGGATGGATATTTGGTTTGTAATCACAGAGTAATGTTTTTTTTTTTTTTTTTTTTGTCTCTTAGAAAATTCAACCGATTTTTGGTTGTCTGACATGAAGTGGTTCTCTTCCCTTGAAAGTTCGGGATGGCTAGACATTATTAGGTCAGCTTACATCGATAGAATCCTAAATTGTGTGATTTTTCTACTTGTATTCCTCTTTATAATCATTAGTTAGATTCTATGAAACCATTATCAAACTGCATTTAATTTCCACAACAGACAATGCCTCCAAAAAGCAGTAGAGGTGGTTGAATGTCTTGAAAAGGAAAACACAAATGTTCTTATAACAGGTAGGTCAAGCATGTTTCAACTACATTAGACTTTCCAAAGATTCTGGTCCTCCAACATGTTAGCTTCTGGGTTAAAATAGAGTGAGTTTGGGATGGCTTGTCTATGTGCTAGAATGGTTCTACTTGGTACCAGAAGTAGTGCAGAAATTTCACATCTTATCTTTAAAAATGAAGTAGTTTTAAACCTTGATAAATCTACTGTATCCTGCTGACTTTGAGTTTGTATCCCCTGGTAATTTGTCCTGATATTGATTGATTTGCAGAGGAAGAGGGAACCGATCTGTGCTGTGTGATCTCCAGCCTGGTTCAGATAATGCTGGACCCTTATTACAGAACACTGATGGGTTTCCAGAGTCTGGTGCAGAAGGAGTGGGTGGCTGGATGCCATGCCTTCCTGGATCGATGTAATCACCTTCATCAAAAAGACAAGGAGGTAATTATTGCATGCTCCTTCCTGCCTGTTGTTTCTTCAGAGGCTAGGCTGGAAGTGGAAATGTTACTGTTTTGTATTTGCCCATTTTCGTTATGCTTAACCTCTGAGAATTACAGGCTATTTTGCAGCCAAAAAAAAATCAACCAGCAAACCTGTCTTTTAGAAGGATGTAAAATAATTTCCTGGAAAAGTTTATATGGAATAATTGATTCTGATTGGTCAGTCGTGGAATTCTGCGGACAGATATTTTATATGAAGACTACTGAACTCTACTGTGACTACTCAGTTCAGCTAATCTGCACTACGATCATGTTTTTCATTGCATATTGCAGTCCCTTAATTTCACTTAAAAGCATTTTCCATGCATGTACCTGTTGGCTAAGTAACCGTGTGATTTAAAATGGAGAATACAACTGGTATCAAAAAATAAACCCCTTCAGCATGATACAAGACCATCTGGGGTTTATTGTGTGATGCTGTTCTCACCTGTTTGTCTACTTAATGTGATTCTTGTTTCTCGATGTAGTGTCATTCTCCAGTCTTCCTCCTGTTCCTGGAGTGTGTGTGGCAGCTTGTTCAGCAGCACAGCCCGGCCTTCCAGTTCTCCGAGACTTATCTGACTGTGCTGTCCGACAGTGTTCATGTGCCGGTCTTTAGCACCTTTCTGTTCAACTCTCCCCATCACAGAGAAAGTGTTATGAAGGTAGAACTCCTGTATTTTCTCTCATACCTTTCATTTAAACTTATTTGATGTCATTGTGGTATTTGGACCTTACTGTAGTTAGTTAGTTTGTTACACTGTTCTGAAGACCATTCTGCAAGTTAACCGTATTAGAGGCCTCTATAGACGTACAGTGGCTAACAAGAAAACAGTCAGCCCTCTGTGATGCAGTCATTACTCTACATGTGCTAACTGCCTGTGCTTGATTGTCTTGGCAGGCAGAGTCACCGCTTGCACAAAGCAGCCAATTGAGCTGCCCAACAGTGTGGGACTGGTCTGTGCAGTTTGACAGCAAGGCCCAGAATTTCTTCTTTAACCCCCTGTATTCAGAAAAGGTGAAAAATGAGAGAGCTGTACGCAAACCTCACAAGCTCAAGGTGAGAGGGTGAAATGCTTCTGATACGATCTATGTTACGTACCGCATTTTCCGGACTATAAGTCGAACTTTTTTTTCATAGTTTGGCTGGTCCTGCGACTTATAGTCAGGTGCGACTTATTTATCAAAATTAATTTGACATGAACCGAGAGAAATGAACCAAGAGAAAACATTACCGTCTACAGCCGCGAGAGGGCGCTCTATGCTGCCAGAGATACTGTTCATTGCTCCTGTAGTCTACACTGAGCAGCACAGAGCGCCCTCTGGCGGCTGTAGACGGTAATGTTTTCTCTTGGTTCTTGGTTCTAAATGAATGCGACTTATAGTCCAATGCGACTTACATATGTTTTTTTCCTCATGACGTATTTTTGGACTGATGCTACTTATACTCAAGTGTGACTTATAGTCCGAAAAATACGGTAGTTTTAATAATTAAGGGAACGATGTGGAAAAACACCTCCTTTAAAAACGGTGTTCATTTACTGCTAAATTGTATCATATTTAGAAATTAGTTCAACATGTATGCATCACGCAATATAGTATTATGAGAAATACATTTGTACATTTGAGGTTTTATTGAACAATCAATAAAATACAGATATATATTATCTTATATCATGTGAATTATAATGTTTCGAAAAGGTGTCAAATCCAATATTCTATATAAATCGATGCGTTTTTACAATTGCCTGAATAATTCCGTAATGACCGATAAATCAAAAAACAGAATCCCAAAATCCAACACGCATCTGAATTACACTATAATCAGAGTTATTTATAGACCTACCGTATATTGTATGGTTTTAAAACATGTATTTAAATATTCCAAATGTTTCACATATATAAACATTGTCAAAAAAGCCAGAAACTATGAATTCAGATAAAATGACTTCACTCAGTTAGCCTACACATTATGGTGAACAATAAAGATATCTGAAATGTCCATCTAAACCTTGGAATCATGTTAAATCATGAGAACCCATTTAGTTTACAATGCCCATTTTGTTAATATCCAGTCAATCCCGATGGAATCAAATGATGCTTTACATTTATAAATATTTTTCAATAAGACATTTCACTCATTACAATAGGGAAGAACTTGTCATTTCTATTTAATGCTAATTATAAATAAAATAATAAAAGCACCTAATTCTGAGGGTTTCACTTGAACCTCTTGTGAAGTATTTGTTACTGTACAAATCTAAATGAATTACTGTTTAAAAGGAATAAATCTCACAAATGTTGGCGTTCAGATGACCGCTTAATAAGAGCATAGCTATTTGGTAAATGTGTTGAGATTTTAGTGAGATCTTTAGTCAAGAGGAAAATTAAAGGTGAGGGGGTCTTGCCCTACTTTTGCTTCTTTTTCTAATATCTCAGTTGAGTTTATTTTGTGAATTCATTTTTTTGCAGATTAATATTTACATTTGTCTTTATTTATAGCACCAAAGACAGTTATCCTTACCCAGC